>NC_081409.1:587946258-588261008 GCF_030272615.1 Cryptomeria japonica
TGAGACAAAGCTGCCAAATGAGTTCCCTATCCAACGGAAGATTTGTTCATCCCAGAACTCCTGTGGGAGCATAGGGAGCCGAACCCAGATTGGAGCCATGCAGTTTAGTTCTGTAGAGGGGTCAAAACTAGGCTTCCACTTAGCCATGATTAGGAAATGCTTGCCATACACCCAAGAACCCAATAAGACATAGATCAGGTCCTCCTGAGTGTTGAAATTGAATAGAAGGAGTCCCCCCGACATTGTTGACACATCCAAGCTTCCTTTAAGCTTCCAACAGGAATTTTCCCATCTCCTGACAATGTCAATAAATGGTCGGAAGGAGAAGAATCAACCAACTATTGCCAAGTGAAGGGAAGAGGTGATTCTATCCATCAGGTTTTCTAGGAGCTTGATCTCCGGTCCATCTTCCATTTGGGAGAAGGTGGCCACAGTAGCTTCAGGGGTCGAATTTGTGGATCCAAGGAGAGCGTTCTTCCAGCTAGACTTGGGATTCTACTTTACAAGATCCGCATCCACCTGTCCGGTAGAAGTTTCTAGTCTGAGAAGTGGTATATTCCTTTCTTCCCCTTTCAGGTCAGCATCAGTCAGGACTAGTGACATGGAAGGGGAGCAAAGACTGGCATTTTCTTTTGTATGACTCGTAGACCATGGAGGCCTCGTGGTCAGCACAACAACATGCGCTTCGACCGTGGAATTGGGTTTTGGGTCCTGTTGTAGGGAGGGGGGGACCTCCCAAGAGGGGGCGATCATCTAGGAACACAGATTCAAACACGGGGAGGGCGGGAGAGTTGCAGACCGGTAGGGCGGGATTGTTTCTTTTATTATATTTAATAGTTATCTCAAACTATTGCACATTTTTAAAATTTAAATGTCTCTTATTATGGGACCGACAACATCTGACAACACTCAACAGGTATCATCATTTGTTGGATGAGAAAAGATTAACGGCTTAGGGTGGATTTCGGCCAAAATGTGGGAAGTGAACACATTTGTGAGAACTTCACCCGAAATTGAACATTTTAAATTTAATTAAATATAATTAAGTCTATAAAGCTCTTTTTCAGGTGAAAGTTTAAAATGATTAAATAGACTTAAAAAATAGACCTGAAAAGTGACACGAGTATGGTGACATGCCAGAAAAATGGCAAAAGTCATGGGACCCACTACATCTGAAAATAGGTACCATCATCCGTTGGATGAACAAAGATCAACGACTTAGGGTGGATTTCGACCCGAATGTGGGAAGTGAACACATGTGTGAGAACTTCGCCTGGAATTGAACATTTTAAATTTAATTAAATATAATTAAGTCTATAAAGCTCTTTTTCGGGTGGAAGTTTAAAATGATTAAATAGACTTTAAAAAAAGACCCGAAAAGTGACACGAGTATGGTGATGTGCCAGAAAAATGACAGAAGTCATGGGACCCATGACATTTGAAAACAGGTACCATTGTCCGTTGTTTGAACAAAGATCATTGACTTAGGGTGGATTTCGGCCCGAATGTGGGAATTGAACACATTTGTGAGAACTTCACCTGGAATTGAACATTTTAAATTTAATTAAATATAATTAAGTCTATAAAGATCTTTTTCGGGTGGAAGTTTAAAATGATTAAATAGACTTAAAAAATAAACCCAAAAAGTGACATGAGTATGGTGACGTGCTAGAAAAATGGCAGAAGTCATGGGACCCATGACATCTGAAAAAAAGATACCATCGTCCATTGGATGAACAAAGATCAACGAATTAGGGTGGATTTCGGCCCGAATGTGGGAAGTGAACACATTTGTGAGAACTTCGCCTAGAATTGAACATTTTAAATTTAATTAAATATAATTAAGTCTATAAAGCTCTTTTTAGGTAGAAGTTTAAAATGATTAAATAGACTTTTAAAAAGACTCGAAAAAGTGACACGAGTATGGTGACGTGCCAGAAAAATGGCAGAAGTCATGGGACCCACAACATGTGAAAACAAGTACCATCGTCTGTTGGATGAACAAAGATCAACAACTTAAGGTGGATTTTGGCCCAAATGTGGGAAGTGAACACATTTGTGAGAACTTCATCCGAAATGAAACATTTCAAATTTAATTAAATATAATTAAGTCTATAAAGCTCTTTTTCAGGCAAAAGTTTAAAATGATTAAACAGACTTAAAAAATAGACCCGAAAAGTGACACGACTATGGTGACGTGCCCGAAAACTGGAAGAAGTCATAGGACCCACGACAACTGACAACAGGTACCATCATCCATTGGATGAGAAAAGATCAATGGCTTAGGGTTGATTTCAGCCCGAATGTGGGAAGTGAACACATTTGTGAGAACTTCGCCCGGAATTGAAATGTTTTAAATTTAATTAAGTATAATTAAGTCTATAAAGCTCTTTTTTAAGGCAGAAGTTTAAAATTATTAAACAGACTTTAAAAAAAGACTCGTAAAGTCACACGAGTATGGTGACATGCCCAAAAAATGGTGGGAAGTCATGGGACCCAAGACATCTGACAATAGGTACCCTCATCCGTCAGATGAGCAAAGATCAATGGCTTAGGGTGGATTTCGGCCCGAATGTGGGAAGTGAACACATTTGTGAGAACTTCACTCGGAATTGAACATTTTACATTTAATGTCCTCAAAATTTATACTCAAGTAATGAATGGTTTGTCTTTCGGCATCGAATAGTTATTAATAATAATTAATAAAATTACAACATGATTCTAAATGTCCTCAAAATTTGTACTGAAGTAATGAATGTTTTGTCCTTCGACATCAAATAGTTATTAATAATAATTAATAAAATTACAACATGATTCTAGATATTTTTCCCTTTAGGTGTTACTTTTGTACTTTTCAAACTTTTCAAAAAAGAGACTCGTAAATCATAATCGTATTTCATTTCATAGACAAACCTAAAAAATCAAGGGAGATTTAGAAACAACTACTAGATTGAGGAATGCAAGTTGCAACAGAGATTGTCTACACCAATCTAGTGAAATAGAAATTCTGGGTAAAATCTAGAACACCTACATCCCACCTTTTTTACTTTTTTTAATCTCGTGGTCCAATTTGAGGGTTAGCATTTTTAGGTTTTTATCTAGCATTATTTTGAATTATTAACAATAACAGTGATGGGGAAAACAGGAAGCAGTAGTTCAACAAGAAGCCAAGTGAGAAACAAAATGTACCTAACTGAACTGGTTAAAGCACCAGGTTTCACTGATGAATACCATGATATTTATGACCCTGTTATCCATGGTGAAAAGCATATCATAGATATTAGATATGCATTGTCTAGTAAGGTGGCAGATGCATGGAAGGCAACATTTACTATTTTCAACCCAACGTTAAAACAAAGAACATATAAAATCGCATCGTGAGATACTGGATTGGGAAGCATGGTGTTACCTAAAGTATTCCCTTGCCTTGATTTTGTCATGGTCTACACCGAAAATTATGATGAAGATTAAAAAACAATTGTCAATAAAAATACAAAAGAGGAAATTCTATCCGTAAACGAGGGAGAATTTGCTCATTTGTCAAACCTAGGATTTGAAGCCCAAAACTTAAACATCCAAATTGACCTTGGAAAGCTAGCAGAGAATTATGAGAGACTCGATCCAAGTCGCAAAGATTCATTTATCAAAGCTCTAATAAAGAGTGGTACTAGTATTGTGTTGGATCAGAATCATAAGCCTCCTTATGATTCTAGCATTTTTGTTCCATGGGTTGGGGATATTATTTCCTTGCTGTCATTTTGCTTGGGATTGGAAAATGATAGGGAAGTGGGTGCAAGCCTTCTTGAAATGATTTATAATATCCATTGTGTAGGTCAGCCAGTAAGATATAATTTTATTGAGCACATTGTTCAATCCATGCAAAAATAATTACTAATGATAAAAAAAGGTTCCTGTAAGAGATTTAGGTTCTCATCCTACTTGTGCTATCTCCTTCTATCCAAGTATCATGCAATATTCGAGACCAACAAGCTTCAAATTGTGAACTATAAGATTGATGAGAAGACTGGGAAGAGAACAGAGTGTCCAATGTATGAATGGACACCAAAGATAAGAATGCATGATAATTGAAAGAACTACAACCATTTTGTAGACTTCTTTTTGGTACCAATGTATAATGAAATTACAAGCACTCCAATGCCTAGGTTGCATGTGTCTTAGAGATTGCATTCAACTCGAATGTCAAATAGAATTGGCTGGCTGGTTCTTCATGGAAGAATTCATTGTGTTAAGGTTTTACAGATTGGCAGTAAAATCATACAGACTTCCAATACATGTGACAGAGAGGGTATTTGCATTGGAGTATGTATGACAATTGGAGAGCACAGATAGGCACTTCCATGGTCAGAAAAAGAAGAGCATATTTCCTTCCTTTCCTTTCTCATGTGGAGGGTTAACATTTGAGAGAAAAGCATTCAATGTGGCACATGATTTTTTGATAGTTTTTAACTTTGGTGATGAGGGTCTCTGGCAGTATGATCCAATCGATGTAGTTCAAGAAAGGCTTAACAAAAATGGGAACTCTTCAGGGTTATGTCAACATGAAAGTAAACCATTGCTAGAAAAGCTTAGAAACATGGACTCCTAGGATGAGGTTAAAAAAGAGATGGAGAAAATTGCAGCTCACAATAACATTTCAACAGAAGAAATTTCATCACAAATTATGGCATTGCACACATAGAGGACAATAGAGGAGGGCCAGGGCATCCAAAATAGGTCCTACAATCTCTACCTCAAATATGCTAGTCCATCTAAGAAATCTATTCCCAAATCAATTCTGCAAGAATGTAAAGAGAATTTTTGGACTCAAACCAAAATAAATGATTTTTGGACTATGAGGAAGAATCTCGGTGAACCAAAGACCAGTGCAGAGTTTGAGACCATTGACGAGGATGGAGAATTTAGCAAATTATGGAATATGGAGCATCCCACAACAACATATGACAAGAGTGAAGATGATGATGAGTATGAGGTTGAGCCCACTCCAACAACTACTACAGTCCCTAAAATATTAGGTGCAGTCAATGAGTCCATGAAAGAAAAATATAGCAAAGGGGCAAGCATTGTGGAAAAAATGGGTTTTGAAGGTGGTGGTCTAGGTGCCAGAGGAGAGGGCATTTGGTATCCACTTCAGGTACAACTTCCATTAGAGTCAAAATCAAAATCTCTTGTTAAACTAGTCATTGGACTTGATTCTTTAGATTCATCACGGATAGGTACTAGTCATTACCCTTAGGGTCCACCTACATTTATTTCAGGTTCAACTCCACAACCACCACCACATCATGGTATTCCCATTGGTGGTGAATCAAGTTCCACTACCATAGGTGGGGAATCTAGAGATAGTATTCCCATTATTTTTTAGTCAAGTGATGCTATGATTAGTGGGGTTGGCATGGGTACTACTAGTACTATTGATACTAGTTGTCTTGTTGTTGGACAAGGGCTACAACAAAATATCTCTCAAAAGAGGCCACTAGTGGTAGATACTAATACTATTCAAAATCCTACATCAAGTGCCACTAACACTACAAAACAATCATTTGCAGCTTCAGATCACACACCTCAAAATATTATGAAAACTATACATGAAAGTGTCAGTGGGAGTGGGATAGGATTAGGAATTGTTGTTGGTAATCCTAGTCAAACATTAGTTAAAACCACAGGAATAAGTGGAACTAGAGCCTCTAGTATTCCTATGTCACCTTTCAAACATTCAATTGCTTCAACAAGCCCAAATTTTCAATTTCGTGATTACTATGAAAAATATGAACACACAACAAAAGCAAATAAAGAAAAAAAGAAAGCATTTTATAGGGTTTCCCTAACTAAAGTTTTAAATGAACAACCTACAAGGAACATGGTATTTCCAACATATGACCCACAAAAAGATATGATGGATTTCATGGTTGTTATGTCCCCGGCCCCAACTAAAGATAAAAATCCACCACACAGTCAGATAGATCCCTCTGAATTTCAAGTTAGAACCCTCCAAATGGAATTTTGCAAAGTACATAATGTGGACAAAATTAGTGTGTCAAAAAGGACTAATGAAGTGGTCTACACTTCACTGCTAAAGGTGGAGAGAGAAAAAAATAAACTGGAGAAACAAATAAAAAAGTTATAAGAAGACCTTGCAAATGAAAAAATCAAGGAGGAAAGCAGCAGATAGCAAGTGCAATGATTTACAGAAAAGGATAAAAAATTCGGGCTTTGCAGTAGAAATTGCAGAGCAGGAGAAGATGTATGCAGAATTGAAGGACCTGATAGAAAAACTGGATAAATGCAGTAAAAAAATTGATGAGGAAAGAGCCAGTTTTAAAAAATTATACAAAATTTATGAGTCTATTGCTGTCGAAATGAGAAAATTGTAGGACCTATTGGATCATGGGAAGGAAAAAGAAAAATATTTGCAAGAGGAAGTAGAGGAAGAAAGAAAAAAATGTGCACAAATGAAAGAAGACCTGCACAATTCAAATGATAAAATAAAAAATTTGGAGGATAGATTGAAAGATAATATGAAAAATACAACGAAGTATATACAAGATAACATTTGGTGGCAAAATATTTTACTATTTCTTACTTTCAGTGGATACATTACTATGATGTGTTATTCAGACTTATATGACATTATTTCATGCTTTATCTAGTTATGAGATGCATAATTTATTTGCAGTATTTCAGTACTTGTGATTTATGGCATTTCATGGATTATTGCTATGCACTAACACTTTACTTTATCTATGCAATGTGAAAGTATATGTTGCATGTCTGCGAGTGTATTGGATGCAAGGCGACGATTTTCCTTCACTCACTCCGGTGAGACAGGGAGCGTCATGATTCTCCTTCATCGGTGTGCATGCCATGTTTTTTATATTGTATATATGCATGTGTGGTTCGGTGATGCAGGATATTGCAAGTACAAGTACCAGGTAGGTACAAGGTATCATCTCCACCTGGCTCCACAGGTCTGAGTGTGCCTTATAATTGTCTGATGGAAGTGGAGGAGGTAGTAGTTGACCCTATTTTACCCTATTACACTCTTGTGAGTGTCGTCAGTTGGTCCTCCTATCAATTTGTTTGGCCTTAGTATTTTGTCATTTGACTTTTTCTGAGTCCTTGCTTGGGGTTTGGTCAGTTTGTGTGTTTAGTAGATTTAATTAATTAATTAAATTTATGGAGTTATCTCATAGTTGGTATTTTTGAATTATGTATTTTATGCATTAAGATTATAAATTTAATTAATTAAAAGAAATTATTAAATTAAGTTGCAAGTTGCATCGTATTAGAAATATATCTTATTTAAATTTTAGTAAAAAATAAATTAGATTAATTTCATTTATTGTTTCCTAGAATTTTAAATAATAAAGGAATAAAAGAATTAAAAAAAGAATAAAAGAATAAACTAGAATTAAAGTATTGCTTTAATTTCTTTTTAAGGAAATTAATTATTTAGCATGAGAAAAGAAAAGAAAAACAAAAAAAGAAAGGATTATGATTTTTGCTTATTGCATTTTAATTTATCCTTTTGGTGGGAATTAGAAAAGAAAACAAAATTCCCTTTTATTACAAAAATTAAATATTAGGTTTTTTTGGGAAAAATATGTGCAACCTTAAAGTTTAGGTTAAGGGGAATATATTTTTTTCTTTTTGGGAGTTCACAAGAAGGAGGCGACTGTGCATGAAAGAATTTTTGAAATTTTCTGGAGTGCTTGTTCTTGAGAAGGTGAAGATTTTGGAGTTGTTGGGTAGGAGGCTCAGACTTCAGGATTGGAAGTTTGTTCAAGGATAGAATCTCTCCAACAAAGTTCTTCCAGGAAAGCTATATAGGTTGGGTGGCCTCTTCTGGTTGTTTTAAAGAAAATATTTTATTTCTTCCCTCATCCTGAATGATGTGTGTGTTTTTTAAAAAATATAGATGTTTAGAATGCGTGCAGTAGTTTTGGAATGAATATTATGGAAGTTATTGAAAAATTTCAGTCTCTATGTGTTAAAAATAATTTTCAAATCTAAAACCCCTTTCTGGTTATTTCCTGTTCTCGCCTAAAATCCTTTCTTGAAATTTATTTTTAGTTTTTGGAAATAATTTATTTCCATGGGTGTTTGTAGATTTAAAATTCTTGAGGAATTTGGAAAAGTTATTTTGGCAAAATTTTGCCAAGATTTTTTTTACTGTGCATAAAAGTTGCAAGTTTTGGGAGAAATGGGATTTGCCAGAGAAAATGTGCTCTTATTTTGGTATTTGTTTCGATATTTTGCACTATGATGGAGTTTTTCTTTTCCCTTTTCTATCTTAGAGATGTATCCAGAGATTTGATTATCTCTGTTATTTTCTATGGTTGTTCTTTAAATATTTGTGCAACTCTGTTTAAATCACTTAGTTTACTATGGTAATAAATTTAATTATAAATTAAATTTATTGGTTTATTAAAAGTTATGGGGAATTTGTTTTAATTAATTTTTTGGGGGGGGAATTAATTTAATTATATTTTTTTTGTTGGTTTGTGTGTTGTGGGGAGGCGAAGCTTCCTACCCACGGTAGCAGAGGCTACCCAAAGGTAGCAACTACTACCATAAGGTAGCACATGCTACCATATGGTAGCGGCTACCTTGCGATAGCCTATAGCTACTTTATGGTTTTTTTTTTATTATTATTATTTTTTTTAAAGAATATATATATATATATAAACATAGATTATTATAAGCATTTTTTTTAATATGCTTTGGGATAAATACAATTTCTTTGTAAATTTTAAATGTTGGAGATTGGAAGTTAAAGTTTCTTTTATTATGTAGATGTTATTTTTGGAAAGTAAATTTTCAATTTAGTATACAAATTTTATTATTGAAAATTAATTTTTTTTTAGTATATATATTTTAAATATGATTTAATTACATGGTTTATATTTGAATAATATATACTCATGTAATTATATTATATTATTTAAAAATAAAAAATAAAAGTGGTAAACCACTAAATTTTATTAATATTATAATTTTTTTTTTTTTTACAACCTAGTTCAAAGAGCATCGATAGGAAAGAACCAGGCAAAGAAAACCTCTGGTCTAGCTCATACATGAAAATAGAAAGAAGCCCGCCCGAGATTACAAAGTCGCCATGGTGGCCAACAAAAAATCCAACCCCTTGAAATGAGTACAAAAAAATTTCTCTGTCTGAGATACAAAAATTTATGTGTCTAAGACAATTACAATGACATATACCATGAGCTAGTTCTTTCCAACGGAGGAGAATAAGGGGGGGTATCCACATCAACAAGAACTGCAAGAGGCACCATCTGAATAGGTAGAACTGATGTTGGCGAAGATAGAACAACGTGCATCGAGTCTAGGAGGAAGTGGATGCCATAAAATATGTTTACAGTTGCTGCCAAACAATCTGGTGATATATGATCTAATAGAGCTACCATAGCAAACAAAGTATCATCATAGAAGTTAGAGATCAAACCATTTCTCATAATTGAAAGAAGTTCCCCATACCAACCCGAAGATAATAACTGAGAATGAGGTAGGAAACCAACATACTCAAAGTTACCAAATTCAAAACGATAAAAAGATAATGCACTATCCAAATCATTAGCAGTGTAGTAATTGGAGAGGAAGTATGCATCAAAAAGAGCCCTGACCATAGAAGAGTCCAGAAGCACATCCATACAAATAGTGAGAAAATGAGATGCAACTTTAGGAAGATAACAACATGTATTCTCCAGTAGCCATCACTTTCCCAAAACCTTGCAAAAAGCCATAAAGAAATCCTAAGAATACACTTGAAATAGACATATATATTCTAATTTGGAATAAAATCTAGGATATGGAAACCTATTTAATTGAAATATTTGGATATTGTTCTAAAAAATATGACTAGGGGAAAATTAATTCAATGTGATAAATTTAGCTTTTATACAATGGTAACTTGGAATTTCCTTTATGATAGAGTGTATTATCTTATTTTCTGAAATAACTTTAATTGCAAGTTAGTTATGCTTTTGGTTGTTTTATGAAAAGATTGCCTGTTTTAGAATCTCAGTGTTAACGATATTTTCAATCAAGCGTTATTTCGTTGCAATTTTGGTTAAGTTGTCGTCATGTCACATATGGATATACCCCTTGGTTAGGTGTTGTTGTGTAAACCTGTCGATGTGAGCCATTGTGTGTTTTATCCCATTTGGTCAATCCTAGTTTATGGATAGTTTACCTTTCACCCATTTTTGGTTAGGATTAGTTATGGTTGTCAGTTTTGCCATAGTGTTCTCATAGAGAGAAAACTTTCCTGTTAGTGTCCTTTGAGAGAGAGTGGCTTTCAAGCGGGGGCCACACCCAAAGAGGATGGCAGGATAACCCCTCGAAATTCAGTTAAAAAGTGATAACCTAATAATTAATTAGGGGGTGGGTAGTTGTAATACTAATGTAAGATAATGTGCCTCACACATGGTTGAGTGTTTGTACAGGCTCGGGATGTGTGAGAAGGCTTGGAATGGCAAACCTATCACCTTGTCTCGATGAAAGGGTTGGTAGGGTCTGCATGATACTTGGATGGAGCCGGGGGTTCGGGAGAGGTTACCAGGATAACCCAGGATGGGGGTCGGGACCTATGGAGGCCTACCTAGGGTAATCACCTTAATCCATGTGACGACACTCTCTCCTTAGAGTCACTAGTGTTTATGAGTTGAGTCACATGGGATTTGTGGAGTCATGTTGTACTATTGTACCTGTCTTGTTTTATTGCTTAAGGATCTGCTACTATCTCCCAGCATGGTGGGGTGGTTCCATTTTGGGATCACATGGTCGGGTGGTAGCGCTACTTCCCATCAAATATCCTTGATTGTATCTTCAAGTGAGGAAAGGCTTTGCTGGTGTTTCTTGGTTCATGGTTCATGTGCCAGCTCATGATCATGATCATTATTTAGTTGAGACCTTGCGGTCATTGTATCAAACATTTATGTAACCTTGGCATTGTAAATTTTGTATTCCGTGGTATTTTTGGAAGCCATGTATTTATGAACATTGTAAAATTATATAAGTGGAATGTATATTAATTCAATTGCTTTAATCTTTTGTATAAATGATCTATGGACAAATAAATGCATTGGAATACTTTGATTCTTTCATTATGGAAATTAGATGTATTAGTATGTTTTTAATTTAAGCATTTAATTTTCCTAATTAGATGAACAATTGGATTAACCATGGTGATAATATAATCTATGAATTAATCTTCGTTGGTAACCCTTAGGAAATCATGTGTTAGACTTCTGTTGTGTTATTAAAACGTGTAATTGTTATAATTAAGGCACTTAAACTTTTAAAAAAAAAAAAATCACCTTCTAGTTGCCTAGATGTGTTGTTTTCCTTTAGGGTTTTTGGCGGGGCATTACATTGTGTGAATGGTTTGAATTTAATGAAAGTTTGAGAGTAATTTATATGAAAATCAAAGGGCACTTTGAGAAGAGCATACATGTTTATTCAAAAGAGGATATGGCAAAAAATATTCTACAAGTAGTCTACAATTCCAGTGACAGCTACTTGGCATCCAAGGAAATTAAGAGTCGCATTGATGCCACAATTAAGACATCATCTATCATTCAAAAATGCCAAAAACTAAGGGAAACATCAGAAGTTATGGAAAATTGTGACAAAAAGATATTGAAGTTGCAAGAAAAGAAAAATAATCTGATTAAACTTGGTTTTCCCAAGACTGTTGACCTATCAAATAAATGAATTGGAAAAGAAGCTTACAAAAAAAGCATGGAGATAAAAATGAAGTCTGATTTAGACTTACTTCCTAAGGACACAGCTCCCCAAATCTTTTTAGAATTCATCCAACCATTTACAACTCTAAATTTAGTATTGGATGAAACAGTGATGTCAAGTCAATCTTCTAAATATGGAATGTTGATGAAGTTACAGTTGGCTTTCCATAGTTTACAAAATATTGACCTTCCATTAGACCAAGAGTGGAGCATGCTACAAAAACTGGCACAAAAATTTTAAGAATCATAGTATGTATTGCACAATTTTCTTCTTTTACTCTTAATTTCAAGGTTTTATATTTTTTCTATTTGGAATTTGGCATTGCTTGAAATAACTCTTTTTTGTGAATAGGAAAAAACCGGCACTCACTATTGCTTTTTCACTAACCTAGCCTATGAATCTATGATGTATAGTGCAAAACTTCAGCCAGTAAATTTGTATTCTCAGATTCTCCCTTTCTTTAACATTTATGCATTTTTCTATTTCTAATTACTAGGTTTTAGGCACTACTATTATCTATATTTAATTTGTCATGGCATGAATTAATATTTAATTTTGAACTCTATTTTTTGAACAAGAGACATCAGACATGCATCAGATGTTAAATTGCTAATATGACATGTGATGGCCATATAAATTTGTGCTGAGTTTGTGATTTTGATGTTGAGTCTTCACATGTTACAAACTTGCAATTCGACCTGAAGCTGTTGTTGCTCCCTTGTTTCTATAAAAGGGAATTTAGGGTCATTTGCAAAGGGTTCTGAAACTTTGTATTCACTTTTGCATGGAAATTGGAGAATCAGACAGGAGCTGTTGTTACTCTCTTGTTTCTATAAAAGGGAATTCAGGGTCATTTGCAAAGGGTTCTGAAACTTTGTATTCAGTTTTGCAATTTGCATGGAGAATCACACAGATTGGTGTATTACTATTGAATGAATTGTATCATATGGCTATATTTTGAAAGAATTAATGAAAATCTAAGTTCTCGACATGTGTATTACTATTGAATGAATTGTATCATACGGCTCTGAAATGTATCACACAAATTTGAGACTAAAATATGTCTAAATAAACAATAAACATCTCTATATCAATAAACACATTATGGTCTTTTTTTATTATTATGCTATTTTAAATCTGGAAATAGAAAGTTGAAAAATACAATTACAAATCAATATTAAATTCTAATTGCAAAAGGTAATATTCTTTTGTAATATGAATGATGAGATATAGTAATAAGATTAATAAATACCAATCTCTTACCGTTGTCATTCATCCTCATCATATTCAGAGCTTTCTTGATTCTTGTATGTGGTTTCTTCACTCTGAGTCTACATACCTTCATTGAACTGCATCTCAATGCTACCAGTAGATACAGTACATGAGTCAATAGTCCCACTAGAACTTTGGTTTGAAGTGTTACCCAAACCTCTTCTTTCACATTTGGACCTCCAGATTTGCAGTGCCCTATTGTAAGGAAAAATGTGGACATCTACCTATATGTATAGAGCCTCAAGCAATTTTCCAAATTTTTGTCTATTTTGTTTCTTAGCTTTGATTTTAGGAACCCCAAAGCACTAAAAACTCTCTCATCTTCCACCGAACCCAATATCATGGTAAGACATAAATCAACAAGCTTCAAATATTCTGGCATTGAATCACGCAATGTTGAGTTCTCAGCTATAGTTTTCTAAAGCCTTGTTACTGATCCCTCTTAGCAAGGGTTCTCCATTTTGCCATATTGTTCTCTCATAGTGTATGCAAAATGAGATGATTTCTCTCGAAGATGAGTTTCATCTAATATTCCATTTATAGTTAATCCATTCAATTCTCTGGACATGCAAAATTGTTTTATCAAAATCAGTAGCTTACATAAAAAATCAGATGCAATGTTGAGGCTCCAATAATGAGGAAACACAATAGAAATGGCTTTGAGAAGGTTGTCAGGAGGGAATCTGCTTCTAGTTTGTGAGGAAAGATCATACGCAATTTTCTTCACAGAAGTAGTTACAGTTTCAACAATCTTGTCAAAATCTTCCCTTGTAACTCTTGCTAGTTGCTTTTTGGGGTGCTTTCCTGGTTCCTCGGGGTCAACTGTGGCATAGAAGTGCATTGGTATGTCAACTTCCCAGACATTAGCACATGCCTCCCCATCTGCACTGATTTGTAAAAAGTTATTAGGATTGTTCAAATCTGTGAGTGTCCGCCACTTAACAAATTTTTCATTAGATAGTGTTGGTTTATTTTGATAGAGATTGTCGAGGGTCATGCATGTCATCTTACGTAGTGTAGCATATTCTGCAATATACAGAGCTCTTTTTTGGGCAACCTTCATAATATTCCTCATTTCCTCTAGCATGGGCATAAGAACTGCTAAAGTTAAGAGTGTCTCTAAATTACTTAACCTCCGAAGAAGGTCAGGAAATTTCAGTTTATTTGATTCATCGTGATTTGTGTGAAATAGTCCAATCAAGGATGGATATTCTGAAAACATTCGATGCGCTAGACGATCCAAAGAGATTCATCTGGTATCATTATCCTTGAGAAACTTGTTCCCATCAGTTATTCCATCAACAAAGTGTTGAAATTCCATAAATCGCTTGGGACTTCGACAGAAGTGTGAGTAGAGCTCTCTGATTAAAATTTTAATTTTTTTAACCAAAGCAAACTTGTTCACAATTCCAAAAGCTAGATTCATTCTGTGAGCCATGTAGTGAATTGTAGTAATGTACGGTGCAAATGAAGTTTCAATCTTTGTACAAAGACCGTTCTTGTGACCTTGTGTTACTGAAGCTCCATTTGCTCCAACACAAACCAATTTTTTGGCAACCATCATGTCATCCATACCTCCATATTCAATTAAAGTTCTCTTTACTAGTTGAAATAAATTTTCCTCTGTCACACTCTCTTTTATTTTAGCAACATATAGTAGATGAGGTTGGCAGGTATGATTCTCTACAGTATAAACATGCATGCATACCCATGAAGTATTGTCTATTGTTGTAACTTTGTCTAAAGAAAATGTAATAAAGTTTGACTCTCTTATTTTTCCTTTACATCTTCTTTTTCAACCTCAGCAAGACAACTTTCCCAATCCCATCCACTATTTACTGACCATTGTTTATTAGGATAGTTAGGAACTTTCAAAAAGTTTAATAAACTACTAATTGATGGGAAATTTTTCATAGTACACCCTCTGCTCAAAATATAAAAAACAACGCTTAACTGAACAACTTTTCCCAATTGTTCTATTTGCATTGCTTTTCCAAAACTAGCTTCAATAGAACCTTTAACTTCAACAGGCTTCGTCTATAATTTCTCATGAAAATAATACTCTTCGGCATTCCTCCTTTGTTTTCCATCTTATCACTAACTTTCCAACCCCATCTATCATTTGTTTTTCATAAACTTTACCCATATGATTTTCAATGGTGTCAAATTTTAGCTGCAACCTAATTTCCTTGTTAGGTTTCCAAGTGCAAATCTTACACCTGCATTCTATTGGAGGCTCGCCTTTAATTGGATTCTCCACTGATTTAATGAATGGATACTTTGATGCCCAATTAATTTGAAAATTCCTCATTGACATATCCCACTCCCGATCCTTTTTTGATATGGCTTTTGTTTTCCCCTTCCATGCATTATCATCAATGGCATTATCACCCAAGTCAATTATATCATTCCAACAAACTTGGGCATCTACCAAATAATCTTCTTCAAGATCATCCTGATCTGAGATTTTTAGGTTCGTCATCATCTTCAACATGCAATGTAGGTGGGGAATTTTATACTTGTACTTGTGATGATGTACCTTCCTGATTTTCACCACAATCTTTTCCAATGCCAAAGTATGAAGACAACGTTCTGGTTTTTGTTGGTCTCTCATGGCCTTCCCCACATTCAGGTTTCCTACCCCTCTTCCTGTTCGACATCTCCAACGAAATAAAGGCTGCCAAAAAACTATCAAATTGTTGAAGAAGCAATAATAGACTATAATATATAATATATGTTTCATTGGCCCTACAACCTACAATATACAAGTTGCCACTGAATAAAAATGAACTCAACAATGCAAACAAATATAGATAGATTTAGATTAATATTATAACACTTCAAAAATATGATCGCTCACCTTTAGGTCACTAGCAATCGCCAATGCAGTTAACAACAATGATTTTCCTTGGTCTGAAACTTCGCTATTGATCAAAATTCAAAGCCTAGAACCCACCAGATTGTGTTGAGATAGATCTAATATTTGCATGTATTTATACCAATCCTTATATGGCAAATTCCATGATAATTTTATATGGTATACAAATATTTGGCAAATCCCGCGTAACTATAACATGACTTATGTAATTTTGGAGGTGATTATAGGTCGTCCAAATATGACATGTAATTTTTGAGGTGATTATAGGTCATCCAAATAATTGGCGAATACAATATAGTTGGCTAAAGTTGGGGTGAATGGAGACATGCATCAGCAAGATGTTGGGCGAATTGGGTCCTCCTGGCTAACAAATCTTCACATGCCTATAGGCAAATTAAGGTCATCTATTAAGGAAACCTCAGAGAGTGTAGGTGAAAAAATTAAATTTGCTGTGTGTACTTTGATGGAAATTGATAATATTCTGGCAACATGGCAAATTGATAATATTCTGGCAACATGGCCACCCCTAGTCGGTACAAAATATTTGCCATTTCCTAGGTCGCTGACATGAAAAATTTGCCACTGCTGAATATTCACCACTAAAGTAATCTTTGGATATCTTGGACCTAAATACCAATAGCATCATGGATGAAACCGACAACCCCAAACCGGAATTTATGTAGTTGCAGAGAAAGGGTTTCACTCAATTTGTGAAATTTTCATCATTCGATGAAAATGAATGGGTGAGGTATGCATTGAGTAGAATTCATGTTGAGTTTATATGGATTTACCAACCCTATAAGATTACTTTAAAAGCAATTAGGGTGGTAACTTGTTCGAATCAAACCATTGACAAGCTAAGGCTTCAAAAATTCACAAACCCTACCATCAACAAGTTAACCGATGTAGAGTTTGATGGGCATTCAATGAAGATCAAAACAATCAAGGAATATGATGTTAAGTTTGTTGCAATGGTTATTGGTTATAAGGTGTATCAATCTAATCAACTGAATTTTGTATCCAGCACTGCCATCCATGCACCCTACTAGATGGTTAAGGAAAATGCTCATTATGATCTGTGTAGTGTTCTGTTGGAGGAATTGATGATAAATTTGAAGAGAATTAAGCAAGATAAAAAAAATATCTTCAAATTTGGTTCATTGGTTATCTTTCTGCCACTTTACTTTTTGAATTAGATCCCTGAAATCCTTAGAGTGCAGTGGGCTTTTGACAGACCGATGGCCCAACAGATAAAGTGTGGTCTTGAAAAACTTGGCAGTAGAGATAATCAAAATGTTGCATTATGATCACTCTTCAAGACTTTTTAGGATAAGATGAAGCAAAGGATCAAAATTCCCAAGGAAATTGTCAAGAAATATGAAGGGATAATATGTTTCATGATAAATAAAGATGAATGTCACATGGAGGCAGTTGAGCCCCAAATGGTGTGGATCATGCCTATGGGCTATGAGGTTGATGCAACAACTTTGAATGCCTATGCACAACACCTGCTAAATGCTCCGGTAGACTCCAAAGAAGAAAGTTTTGAAACTTTCAAGGAAAAATCAATGGAATTGCACACAAAGTTCACTGAATCGGCTAGGAAAAGAAAAGTTTCTAAGATAGTGGAGGAAATCCTTGTTGAGGAAGGTCACCCTTGAGAAAAGTTAGGGTTGCAAGAGCTGAAAGGGATGTAGTTGATAAGGTAGAGAAATAAAAGACTGCACCTACTCCAGTCAAAGTGAAGGTGACAGGGTCTTCTCCCGCTCTGCTGAAGACAAGTCCTACTGAATCAGAATCCTCTAGTTCATCTACTAAGGGTAAAGGTGTTTTAAGGAAGAATAAAAATATGAGGAATCAGATAAAGGGAAGGGTAAGGTAATGAAAACTTTGATCCTTATGACAATTGACACATCAAAAACACAAAGCCAAGGGAGCTTTCCATAATTTAATATTAGTTTTGACAAACCTTTCAATCAAATTTCTCTGGTTGAAAGGATGATTGTTGCTACTACTCTCCAAGCACAAGCTAGTCAAGAGTTAGCATAGTCAGAATCTGAAGAGAAGAGACTCATTGAGAAATCAGTTAAAATTTTGGAACAGGTGGTACAGGAACTACAACTCAATGTTGATACCAGCTCATCTGGTAAGCTTCATAACCTAATAGATCACATATCATGTCAATTTGATTCTTTGACCAAGGCATCAACTGGAAAGCCTATGGATAAATTCAAAAATGCCAAAGTAAAAACATTTTTGCAAATGATTAGCAATGATAAGGCACATCTTGACAAGGAACTGAAGCTAATTGATGACACCTTAACTAAAGGTGGTAAAATTTATATGTCTTCTCTAGTTTTTATTAAATTTTACTATTGAAATACACAAGAAAATAGATAGCTCAGATTTCTCAGGCTTATGATCCTATGACTAACATAACCGGTAGTATTGAAGGCCAGATTTTGACTATTATGGAGCAGATTAGGAATTTTGAGAAGGAGAAGGAGAAAATGGTTAGGCGGTCAGGTGAACTCTGGAACCTAATTGGTCCCCATTTTGACACCTTATTGTATCGTAAAATGGACTACATTCAAAATATGTCTCAAGAGACTCCAAATGAGATTGTAGCTATAGAATTCATGCTTGTGTTTTGAATGGTTTTGTTTTAATTTTGGAGAAATTGCGAGCAGGGTGGATCACATTTTTTGGGTTCCTTAAGATGGCATATATAGATATCCTTAAGCATGTATAGATTTGATCATCTGGTGTGTGTATATATGTACAAAAAATTTTGATGCACACCCCATCTTTGGCACTATTGTCAAAGGGGGAGAGATAAGGTGAAAAATGTACAAGTTGATTGTGTATGCAGTGTACAGTTTGGTGATGCAGATTTTTGGATTATTGATCTAAGGGGGAGCCTTAAAATTCTCTTATTCGATGTACACATTTCATAGGTTTCTACACAGTCATTTTTCACGAGTCTTGCCATCAATGCCAAAGGGGGAGATTGTTGGCAATTGACACTCATCCTGTGACTTTCGATAGTTGCTTATTGGTCTAGGGTTGTCATTGATGGAAACTCTTCTTTGTGATTCAATCTGGTGGTTGTGATTCCTCTTATCTGGAAGCAAGATTTAACCGATAGGCATTTAACCAGTTAAACGGAGATATCTCAATGATGTTTTGGTCTAGAAATATTTCCAATGATTGCGGTGTTTTTGGTGATTGATTTTGTGATCTCGTGAATAGGAAGATATTTAGTAGGCATGCGATTACACTCTTTTGGTCTGGTGCTATATTTTGATTAAAGTTTGAGGCTGACTTGTAGCTACACATTGCACTTCTTGAAGCCAACTTGAAGGAGATTGTTTTTTATTAAGACCAGATATATAAGATCGAATTAGTGACTGATTTTAGGTGTAATACTATTGTGGTGATTTGTTTTGGTGTGATTGAGTGCAGTTTCACGTGTGCATTTGGTTTACAGATAATCCAGTAGCTGACTAAGACAAAAATAGAGTATTTGCAGAGCGAGGACAGTTAGAGATCTTGTGCTTAACCAGATTTCATTCATGCATTATCAGATGCTATTTCAGAGTTCATTTCATTGTATTTTCTCATTGTAATCAAATTGTAAGTCAATGAGACTTCCCTGATGGTTGTAGCCTTCTAGGTCATTGTAATTGAGTAGTGAGCTCTAGGCAGTGAGCTTGAATGCAAGTGCATTCCCCATCTATGTAATATTTATGTACTCCTAGCCATAGTATATGAATATTGTGGGTCCCAGCCCCACCATGGTTTTTCCCTTTCCATTTTTCCATGTAAAAATTACGGTGTTGTGGATCTATGGTTTATTTGTTGCTTGTTTATGTTCTTTTCTTTTATGCATTGATAATCGGTGGATAAAGAATAGGTTTGTGGATTGGATTTTTGGTAGATCACTGATTCATCCCCCTCTCAGTGATCTCTAATTCTAACAGGTACCTCCCAACCCTGTTGATGTATGGGGACCCAAGGAGGAAAAAAATACACCTCCGCCATCCATGACCATTACTTTAGCTACTTTGGGTTTTTATTGTTGTTTTTGAGCTTTGTCCATGCTCTCTAAACTCTTTGGGTTCTACCCATATAGATTCTTGGGGGTGATCTTGTATCCCCCTACCTTTTTTGTGAATAATGTACTTTAATCTATAATTAATGAAAATGGTTGTTATTCATCAAGAAATTGATATAATTAAGAAAACAATTTTATCCATTGTACATTTACATTTACATTACTCAAAGACATAAATTCAGATACAAATATCATATATTTAAACACAATCTTTCTTTTTCTTTTGCCAATCTTAAATTCATTTGAATTATTAGGGAAAACAACTATTATTATTATTAATTCCTGCCCGCAGGGACTATAGCGGAGGCCTCTTTCATTAACTGTTGATTAATGCAATGGGAATGAACCAATCAAGAATCATTATTCTCAAAAAAATTTGCATTTGCTAATGTTCAGCACCATTAAACTTGCGTATTAGCTAAGAAAAATATTCTTGACAAATTTAGTGGCGTTTAACTATTGGTGTTGTTAGCGGTCTACAGGGGTTCCAGTCATATATTTAAACACAATATTTCTTTTTCTTTTGCCATTCTTAAATTTGTTTGAATTATTACTGAAAATAACTATTATTATTATTAATTCCTGCCCACAAGGACTATAGCGGAGGCCTCTTTCATTAACTGGTGATTAATGCAATGGGAATGAACCAATCAAGAATCATTATTCTCAAACATATTTGCATTTGCTAATGTTCAGTACCATTAAACTTGCGTATTAGTTAAGAAAAATATTCTTGACAAATTTTGTGGTGTTTAACTATTGGCCAGGAAAAGGTATAGCTCCGTTAGTGTGTTGTAGGGATATGGGGTTTTCAAGGATCAGATGGAATTTGTTAATAATCCACATGCCGACAGTGCTTTGACATTTTGCATACTTTCTTGAAAGGGATTTGACATCTTGCATACTTGCTTAAATGTGGCAAATGTTGAGAGAATATGGAGTTATGAAGTCTCTACAAGCAAATTCTCCTTGTGGACAAGGATATTCAAGGTAAAATGAAATGAATATAATCCACAAAAGAATGTTTGGAATCAGAAGGAAGTCTAAATAATTTCTATGCTAAACAATATTAGGCAACTGCGTGCTCAAGGTTTGAATCCCAACGACTATGGAACATAGCATTTTAAAATAGAGAAGGGAGAATATTTTATATAAAAGTCAGAATCAACTGCGATTAATCGGATATTGTAGAGCATTGAATCTCGATAAGGTAATTGGAAATTTTTGTTTATTTTCAATCCTACATACACATTCTTATATTTATTTTCTTTGATTGACACAAAAAGTTCTTTGAATTCGGTATTATGTATTGATTTATTTTGTTTTTCTACATCATGGAGTAATGTCAAGATGGTTAGTAAGATTCTATTTTAGTCTTGTTTATTTGGAGAGGATTGAAATTGGTCATTTTTTGTATTTTCTATATTTGTATATTGTGTCTGGTTAAGCAATTTATTGATGTTAAAGTGGCTGTTTGAAAAAATATGACTTTAAGAGCATTTATTGGCATATTTATCTGCCTATTCACAAAGTAAGCCCATGAGAGCTTGATTTGGATCACAGTTTAACTAAGGTTCCAGACTTTCAGTATATTTAACCCACAAAAATTTAAGTGTATAGTCGTATTTCACGAACGACCCAGAACATTTTCTTTGATTGTCAATAAAGGATTTGATAAAAAAATTATGGGTAACCATTTGCTAATGATATTGTGCCTTTTCTATTGTGATGATGTATTATTAATAACAAGTTGAATAGGAGCAATTTACCCCTTGCATATAGTTGGGGTTAAGTGCTATCTAGTTAGGGCCATTGTATTATTATGCCTGTGCAATATAGAATATCTAATAACTGTATCATATATTTAGGTAGGATGCTGTAACATATGATATATCTTTTTTGATTCTATGGTGATTACACTTTGAATCCAAGAATCATACTATTTCCTTTTCCATTCCATGTATACCCATAAATATTGCCTTTTGATGCCCATCACATAAAGAGCGTTATAGTATTATCCTTGTGGGTATTAATTGAAGTTTGATTTTCTTCCTACGGAGCTTTTTTTGCTCAAATAATTTATCAGTGATGGTTGAATATTTATTCGTCGATCAATTATTGATTTCTATTTAAATGCAGAAACAAGTTGAAAGTTAGACAAATTTTGCCACCTCCAATTTTTAACAATGAGAGCCTTTGACATGAGGTCTTCATGATCATCCAAATTTTTTTATTTGGTACTGTTCGCGGTTGTAAATCTTGATCTATTATGATGTTTTAAGAAAATTATTCTAAATACTTTAATCTCTTCTTTCTACAACATAATTCTAGAACAAGATTAAATGAGGGAGCAGTGCCACGAATATCAACTATTCTTTTATTCCTTTATGAACAAGATTAGATGAAGACAATCAACATTTCTATGCAGGCCTTGGTGGATGGAATGGTTAGTTTCTTTCTCTATTAAAAATTCTTCTGTTAACTCTTTTAAAAAAAATTTAAACTGCATTTCAAATGAATTTTGTCCTTGTATTGCCAAGCCAGATGTTGAAATGTTGAAGGTTTGAAATTGGGGATTACCACTACACTTTTCAGAATATAGTCTTTGGTAAAGGTAGGTAAGATAAGCCTAAAAAAAAATTAGAAGCATAACATAATATCTTTCCATAGGCTTATGTTGTCTTGTTTTCATGGTTATGAAGTTTTAGTCTTCAAAATCAATATCCAAACAAATTCAATTAAATTATATTTGTGGGTTCACTTTGTGAAGGAACAATGATTATGTTTTGTTGTTTGGATTTAGTTTGAAATCCCATATCCTAGATTAGGATATTTTTTATATCCTCAAAACATTAAACTACTGAAAATGGATGCCTTTGTTGACCCAGTTTATAATTTCGATTATGGATCAATAGCCATACTTCGAAAGTCTATTGTCATAATTCTAATATCTTGTACCTATGATTATATTCTGGAA
Organism: Cryptomeria japonica; assembly: GCF_030272615.1. NCBI lineage: Eukaryota > Viridiplantae > Streptophyta > Pinopsida > Cupressales > Cupressaceae > Cryptomeria > Cryptomeria japonica. Next base: position 587,969,290 of record NC_081409.1, read on the forward strand.
GGCATAGACAAAATAATACTGCATTATCCACACTACAATTACAATCATAAAATGATTTTCCCATCCACTACTTAACCTTAATCTCATACCATTATGTTGGAGGAACCACAAATTTCGCTTAACATATATCTTTAATTATTGCATACATGTATTCAAAGGAAATCCTTCCACAAGGAAAATGGTCCACTTTTATTTTAATTCAGTTTTTTATTTGGAAAGATAAAAAATGCTTGTAGTTTAATTCATTATTGTTGTTTATGACTTCTTTATGCACTATATTTCATCTGCCATAATCTCAAAGAAATTCTAATTCATTATTACTATTTATGATTTGTTTTATGCACTAAATTTCATGAATTCTAATTGATTGACTCTTTTTATTTATGCTTTTCTTGAAATATGAATCATTTACATTGAGAGAAATTTATTATAATTGAGGCATGAGAAATAAATAAATTTATTATTTTAAATATTAATTATTTATTTTCAATGCATGAAATTTTAATTATCTTTTAAATATGTTTAATGAGACCTACATGCCGATTGAGATTGTTATTTTTTACAATGATACTATTAGCAGTTCTTATTTGGGCTCTAACTTATAGAATGTTATGACTATTTCTAATTATATGTGTTGTTTTGTGCAGATAGTATAAGACTAGAAAGAAATAAAACCATGTAGATAGTTGAAAGCAATAGATAGTGATATTTATTAAATCATATTTAACTGAGTTTGTTGATTTTAATCAGCACATAGTTTAAAGAACATAATTCCCTGCTCATTACATCAATTTATTCCCAATAATGCAACCTAGGTAGAGGAATAAATTGAACAACTGCCTAAACCTAGTAGCCTCAAACTTACAAATCTATGCATGCACCAAACAAAAATGAAGACTCCTGGCAGGAACTTCACTGCTTGCAACCCTTGTTATTTATAGTGATGTAGATTTTAATCTAATTAAGAAATCTCTAAGTAAACTTGATGCAACCTTATGCCTAAACACAATGTTTGAAATAAATGATCAGCAACAAAAAAAATCACATATATATGAAAAAATAGAAACCTTGGAGGGAGTGTTTGATTTACCCTTGAGAAGAGAAGCTTCTTCTACCACTGTATTTACACCGTACTTGAATATGAAATACCAAGTAGTCTTATTTCGACATATAAAATGCTTAAAATGCCATACACAAAATACCAGATAAAATAAAACAAAGTAGCATATTATGAGAAAAAAGATTGGAAAATCTTTGGTCTGACAAAACAATTATGAATTGAGATTGCTTAGAAAACTTATAAAGTATTGTAGAGAAATTCTAAAACAAAAGAGCCCTCCAGGTAGACTAGATGCATAAGTTATTGGATGATGTTCAAGGTTTGATTTTTTTGGCATTTTAAATTCTGTTTAGGTGATTCATCCAAAAAATAATAAGGTTGTATTTGAGAGTTAGTGTGATTTCAAATGAATAATTTAAACAAGTCAGGATTTAGAAAGTGTTTCTAAGTAAAAAGAGAAATATTATGTTAAGACTTCATTTCAAAAATCTTCTATTAAAACTAATCCTTTTGCAGTTTTGGCTGCAATAGAGTTGGGTTTTGAAGATAATCCAATTACCCTAGCTTCTCCAAAGTCATGCAAGAGTTTACCAATTGTCCAAACAACTTTGTTTTTTTCACCATCAGAGGTTTCTCTTGGGAGAGGTAGGCCTCCAAATAATCTTAAGACTCAAATGGAAATTGATGCTAGAATTCAAAAGACTTTATCCCTTTCTCCTACTAGTGGGCAAGGGAGGCATTCGGTCTCTCTTGGTAGGCCTAAGAAAACATGCCTAACTCCTGTAAGTGTAAAAAGAAAGAGGAGTAAAAGATCTATGACTAGTCCTCCTATGACAAGATCAGGGGTTGTGAAACGTAATTTGCAAGGTTGCTTTGGGGAAAGCAAAAATTCTACGATTAATGGGAAGAGGGGAGCTTTGGCCTCCCCTCGAGGACAATGAGAACTATTTCTTGGAATGTTAGGGGCTTAAATGCCCCTAACAAGAGATTCTTAATTAAGTCCCAGATGGACTTAATTAAGTGTGATATTTTTATGTTGCAAGAAACAAAGTTGTCAAAGGAGTCTGCTGATTTGTTTTTTTCATCTTGGAGAAGGTGGAATTTTCTTTCTTCTCCTTCTTGTGGTGCTTCAAGAGGTTTGCCACTTCTTTGGAATAATTATAATATTGAGGTACAGTTAATGGTATCTGTTACAAATTGGATGTTGACTTTAGTTATAAGCAAGATTTTGAAGGTTAAATTATGGCTTTTTAACATTTATGCTCCATTAGGAATTCAAGGGAAGAGTAATTTATGGGGTGAATTAAAGAGGATTTCTTCTCCCTTAAGACATGGTTCCTTTAATATCTTCAGGGGTGATTTTAATGCTATCACTGATTTAGATGAGGAAAGAGGAGGTGTTTTCCCTAATAAAAAGATTACAGATGACTTTGGGGATTTCATTTCTAATATGAGCCTTTTTTATTGTAAGTCTCAGAATGGGGTTTTCACATGGACAAACATGAGAAGGGATTTTTCTCAGATTGCTGAGAGATTAGATCGGTTTTTGTTATCTAAGAATTGCATTGATTCTGATTTTGAATTCTTTTCCTCTATTATATCGGTCTCGGGTTCTGATCATTTTCCAATTTCCCTTTCAATTATTGAGGATAGGGCTTCTTTTAAGTCTCCATTTAAATTTGAGTCCATGTGGTTTAGGGATTCTTCCTTTTTGCCTCTACTTATGAAATGGTGGAATTTTGCTCCTTTCTATTTTGGGTCTCGTATGTTTGAGATTTCTAAGAAGTTAAGTTATTTGAAATTGAATATTAGGGAATGGAATATCTCGCATTTTAAGAACATTTTTCAGGAGAAACAAAGGATTCAAGATATGATTGAGTGTCGTAATACTCATGTTCTTCAACATGGTATGGTGCCACAAGTTTTTGATGAATTGAAGTCACTAAAATTACAACTTGAGGAGGTATTAGCTAGAGAGGAAATCTATTGGAGACAGAAATCTAGAGAGTTATGGCTTTCAGATGGTGACAGGAACACAAATTTTTTTCATTCTTCAACTAGGATTAAAAGATGTAGGAATAGGATATCTTGTATTCAGTGTCAGAATGGGAATTTATTGACAGAGCTAGAGGATATTGCTTCAGAGGTAGTTAGGTTTTTTAAGTCATTATTATATTCAAAAAATGGAAATCTCAGCAATGATATTATATCTAATATTCCTCGTTTAGTATCTTTGGAAGATATTAAGTTGTTGATGTCTCCCTTTTCCTTAGAAGAAGTTAAGAGTGTTGTCTTTTCCATGAATCCAAATAAAGCTCCGAGACCAGATGGTTTTACTCCTTTATTTTTTCAGAAATGTTGGGATTTTGTGGGAAATGATGTTTTATTGGCTCTCGAGGAAGCTAGGAGAAATAGGTCTATTTTAAAAGAACTTAGTACTACAATGATTGCAATTATTCCTAAAAAAGAGGATACTAAGACTTTTGTTGACTTCCGCCCCATTGCTTTATACAATACTTTGTATAAGATATTTACAAAGGCAATTTCCCTTAGGTTGGCAAAAACTCTACCTAGGATCATTTCATTGGACCAAGGTGGTTTTGTTCCTGGAAGGGAGAGGACAGAGGGTGCAATTGTAGCACATGAGGTTCTACATTCTATTTCCACCCAAAGAACCCCGACCATGATACTTAAACTAGACATGATAAAGGCTTATGATAGAGTAGAGTGGGGGGCTTTATGTGTTGTTCTTGAGAAGTTAGGTTTTTCCAAAGCCTAGATCAAATGGATTCTTGCATGTATTTATTCTGAAATATTCTCAGTTTTAATTAATGGTTCTCCTTGTGGTTTTTTCACTTCCTCCAGGGGTTTGAGACAGGGAGATCCCCATTCTCCCTTTTTGTTTAATCTCCTAGATGAAACCTTTAGCTGGGCTATTAGGGCTGCTAAAGTGGGGGGGCTTTGGAAAGGTATAAGGATTCAAAATATTCCCCAAATTATTTCTCATTGTCTATTTACAGATGATACTCTTTTATTTGGACATGCTTCGTTAGTTGAGGCAAAATTGATTAAAGGAATAATTCAAAATTATGCATCATTTTTTGGTCAGAAAGTGAATGGTGATAAATCAAAGATTTTCTTCCTTAATACATCACAACTAGTTCAACATAGGTTGCAATCCTTTTGGGGATTTGAGACTAAAAATCTTCCATGTACTTACCTTGGGATTCCTTTCTTTGTTAAATAGGATAAGATTATTTCGGTCATTTCTAAAAGAATTGTCTCATGGAATCATAGATGGTTAACTTAGGTAGGTAAAATTATTCTGATCAAGTCTGTTTTGAATGATGTTCCCATATATCTCATGTTTGTTTTGAAGTCTCCAAAAGCAGTTATTGTTAGTTTACAAAATACTCTTAGATATTTTCTTTGGAACAATAATAAAGATGGCAAGAAGAAATTCCCTTTAGTTGTATGGGATAAGGTATGTTTGCCTAAGGAACTTGGGGGAACAAGAATTTGGAGTCTAGAGAATCAGAATTTAGCCTTAGGTGCTAAGTTGGTTTGGAAATTATATGACAAGCCTACCTCCTTATGGACAGAGATTATGTTTTCCAAATATTTAAATAATGGACCAAGAGAGTACATTTTTAAAGTCTCAAATTTGCCTTCAGGTTTTGCTATTTGGAATTTCCTTTGTAAATGTAGATCAGTTATTTTGCCTCATCTCTCATGGATTGTTCACAATGGTAGAAAGGTCAGATTTTGGGATGAAGTATGGAATGGACACACACCTCTGGTGAATATTAGGGATTGGTCTCCTCTGATCACTATTCTTTCCTCCCTTTGGGGTGTTTTTTAGCAGATTATTTTGAAATTGTGACTAGTGGACCCCTTAAGCTAGCTAGATGGAAGTCAATTGATTTCTTAGATGTTGATCAAAGTATGAAATTAGATTTTGAGAAGATTTTGGGAGATAGAATTGTATTTCATTCTGATTTTGAGGATGAACTTATTTGGACAAAGAATATTTCTGATATGTACACTGTTAAAGATTGTTACAACTCTTTTATGGTTGCTAAATATTTATCATCCTGGCCTTATAAGTTGTTTTTGAATTCGGCTTGTCTCCTAAAGCTTGAGCCTTTGCTTGGTTGGAAGTTTAGGATAGAGTCCTTGTAGGTATGAGACTTGATAGGCTTGGTATTACTAGTGTTTTCCCTTGTGTCCTTTGTAACTAAAATTTGGAATCTTCTTCACACTTGTTCCTACATTGTGATTATGCTTATGAATGTTGGTAGTGGTTGTTTGAGAAGTTAAATATATCCTTTGTTATTGGTAAGGATCTCATTTCCCATTTTAGATCTTGGCCCTTTATGTTTGCCTCATCTTTTTATGCATGGCTTTGGATCATATGTCCATCTATTGTAATTTGGAATATTTGGCTAGAGCGAAATAATAGGATATTTAAAAAAACAAGTTCTCCTGTGTCTGAGGTTCTATTAAAAATTGAGTCTTCAATCTTTGAGGTTGCTTTGTCATTTATTTATAAGAATTTGGACAATCTTACTTCTTTTTTGCACTGGGATAGTAGAGTTACTAGAGTTTGGAAGATGTTGTTGATTTTACCCTCTCATGGTTCAATTTTAAAAAAGAATGATGCAATAGGTAAGAGATGCTCTGCTAGATGGAAACCTCCTCCACAGGGGCACTTTAAACTAAATTTTGATGGGGCCTCTCGTGGTAACCTTGGGTCGGCTGGGGTAGGCATGGTAATTTATGATCACAATGCAAATTGTATTCGAGCTAAGTGTCATGCTATTGGTTTTAAAACTAACAATTATGCAAAATTTCATGCTTTGTCTTTTGGATTGGATATGAAAATCTCTTTGGGAATTAAGGACTTAATAATTGAAGGTGATTCTATGGTGATTATTCAATTTGTTATGAAAAAGAAACCAAATTATTGGAATTTGCAGTATATACTTGATCTAATTTTACAAATATTAGAATTGTTTGAATCTTTCTTGTTATCCCATTGTTACAAAGAAGTTAATAAGATTGCAGATTATTTGGAAAATTTAGCCATTGATAGCAATACTAATCAGCGAGAGGTGGGTTTTGAGGAAATTCCTTCTAGGGTATGGGAAGGTTTGCAACAATAGTTATGTGATTTTCTTGAGTAATGTTGATGTAAAATTTTATGATGATAATTATTCCCGCTTTCCCCTTTCATTTCAAGTATTCATGTTCATTTTCTGGAGGAGAGTTCGAGCTCATGGTATTTGATACAATAGTGTTTTTCCAAAGGTTTTTTAATACTTTCTTTTTTGGCAGGAAGGTTTTTGGCTCATGGGATTTGACACAGGTCTTTGGAAAATTTTGCCTTCTTCCATTGATAGCAACTGTGGAGTCTACATTTGAAAATTATATGGGATCTATGTAAAATTGATATTATATGTGTTGTGACCACATTTTGTATGTGGTTTCGGATGGAGTGTATAAACTGATCTATTAGATACTATAGGTTTATTTTATGAGTTGTGACCAGAGGTTTTATTCCCAGGGTTCTTTCCTCTGGTATTCTCTTTGAATCCTGTGTAAAAAATAAAAAATATTAATAAAAATTTTTAGTGGAATAATCCACTTTTATTGAAAAAAAAACAAAAAAAAACTGCTGTAAAAAAAAATAGAAATTATGAAAAAGGAGGAAAGAAACTTAAAAGACTATATTGAGCAACTACTGCATTCGCAAAGTGCATTGTATCAACTTCCTCCACATATTAGAGAATGTCATTTCTCCCCTGTCATCATCTTTATTGGAAGGCTTTGTCTTGAGTTCATCGTATTGTTGATCAGTTATTTCATCTTCATGCCACTCCATCATCATCATCTTCTTGTTCTTTATCCAAGTCTTCAAATGTTTCCTCTTCCAAACTAGGATGGAGCTCATCATCTCCACATAATACTTGACATGGCAATGGTTCATCAACTCACAAACTTTAACAATAATAAGAATAAAAAAAATACTATAGAAAATACAGTCATACAATTTCTTTTGGATCACTATACTGGGACTTAAAAAGTTACAGTGTTTAATACCTTGGGTGGATTGAGGGAAGCTAGGAATAGTAGGAAAGAACTTAAAAAGTTTCTTCCTTCCATTTATGTAACAATCATGTAGAATGAATGAAAATAAAAAGAGTGTAGAAAAGATAACCTCCTTTATGAAATAAAGATTTGGTAACTTCATTGTTGAGCAACCATTTCTGATCAACTCACTCTATCTCTCCATCACTTTCCTAATCACTCCACGATAAAACTTATCATCTGCCAAAGACATTTTCTCTTCGTTGATTGATATTGACCATCTACCACTGTGATAGAAATAAGTAGGCCAACTTATAGAAGATATGAGCAAGTGAAATGTAGTATTATGATTAGTTGCTTTCCATCACCTTTAAACAACCTGTAAGATTTGTAACTTGAATGAGCAATAGAATAAAACTTCATTTTTGAATTTTGAATATTACATACTACTTTACAAATTCTCTAATATAATTATTTCATACACTAACTAATGCAATGAAATAAAAATTTATACATATAATATAACATTTTTTGTTTTCCTTAAATAATTTCATTAAGTGGGAACGAAATTTAGAAGCCTCCTTTTCAAATTGTTTCCCAGCACAAATGTGTGTTTGATGATGGGCTTTTCAAAAATGAAATTAATGTTTTTGATTAAGGAAAATCAGGTTTTAAGGGACTCGAAACCCACTTACATAATGAGAAGATAAGCATAAAAGAAACTAGAGAAAACAGGACATAGACATAAAAGCTATAAAAGACCAGCAGAGAAAACAATAGCTAAAGAAAAGGACAACAAAAAGCCAACGAGAGATTGGCAACCAAAGACTAGTATTACATTTTAGATAAAAACTTTATAGACTCTTATGTGTCCTTAACCAACATCATCATGGCCTTAGTAGCTTCTCTCGGGTCCTTGTTCTCTTGCTTTTGATGGGTGTCTTTAGTCTTCATCTCCAAATCACTGGTAGTCTGCCTAGTTCTTCGTCTGGAGGATTGAGGATCAGAGCTAGAGGTTGGCACATGATCAATGATCACCATCTCTTTCTGGTTGTTCTTCTCCAAACAATCAACTAGGGCATTCATATTTTGAGATGAGACCTTTGAAACCTCAAGGCTATGTTTCATAAATTTCTTCAAAGCCTTCTCGATTTTAGTAATCCGGTTAATAATAATTTCATTATCAACCTCCACCTTATCTTTGATGATTTTGATCACATCTTCAAGATGCTTTAGGTCTCCCTTAATCATATATTTTTCCTACCAGTCCTGCATTTCAATTTCATAATCAGCCTCACTGGTGTCCCCCTCCACATCCTCTTTCCCAGTATTGTTATCCTTAATCAAATTTTGAATCTTATTATCCAAATCTCTCTGTTTATTTTGAATACTAGAAATATTTTCAATTACCCATTTTTGGAAATTGAAAAATTCCAGAGTACTATTTCTGGCCGCATTCAAAATGGAGTCTGTCATTTCCATACCCTACACAGAGCTCACAGACCTAGGTTTTTCCTCTGTGGTATGCTGAGCTTCATTCCTACTATCCGAGGTAATGGGGTTTGAAATAGGCTCTTCAACGTACTATTTTCCCTGCACCTTCTCCTCCTCTCTTGCATCCTCTTTCTTCTCACTCTCCGCTTCATCATCATCCTCCTTCTCCTGTTCCTCCTCTGAACCATCATTCACATCCTTGTCCTCTTTATCTCCATCACTAACCCTCCCTTTCTTCTGAAAAGGAATATTAGATGAATCATCATCAGACTCTGAACCATCATGGCCATCTGAAATGTGGGCATTTTCCACCAAAAGATCTTCCTTATTAACCCTGGCTATTTTCTTCAAATGCTCATAAATAAGTAGAATGAGACCCTGGTGAGCTATAGGATAGGATTTGGGGTTTTTTGCATGGTCAGCCAAGCTTTCATTCAGGGAAGAAGCTAAATAGAAAGGCAAAGAGATCTAAAAACCATGTCCGAAATGGTTTAGAATAGCAAAATGATAATTATAAACCTTCATAAACCTACCATCAACTGTTAATAATTCCATCAAAACCCTTAACATCTTCTGCCAGAAAGATTTAACCTGATGACGGAGGTAGTAAGATACATTGTCCTTCTTGGTGAGCTGAACCCTCTCTTCATCACTTTTAGGGAAGTTCTTGATGGCTTCCACCACAAACTTTCGATCTTTGTAAAACTTGGTACCTTCCTTCTATAAACCAGTGACCTCCGCCACCAGATCTTCATCCAACATCCAAGTCTCCCCAAGCATAGAAACTTTGTTGTTGTTCCATTCCTTGGCGAAACCTTGAGACACCGACTTTTTACTACTATGCAATTTTTCCATGTAGTCTATAAAACCATGTTTGCGCAATCTCTGGCAAACTTTCCATTCACTTTTCCAATTATCACAACCCAAGGGCTCATTTTGATTAAGATTGCCTCCCATATTGTAATTTAGGTTGAAAACTTCTACAGAGCATAATTTTCTCAAAAACTGAAAACCAGGACTTAAGATAACAAAAATTGTTTAATAACTCTTAACATTGCTAAAATTTTAGATGGGATGTTAATAAAATAGTTTTCTTGTTTTTCTTTGAATTTAGGAAGTTAATATCTTTTTGTACTTTATTTGTAATATATATATATATATATATATATATATATATATATATATATATATATATATATATATATATATATATATATATATATATATATATATATATATATATATATATATATATATATATATATATATATATATATATATATATATATATATATATATATATATATATATATATATAAAGAAAGTTGAGAAATAGCTGGAAATATGTATATATATAATTATTTGGTTTATGAGATTCAATTAGTATAATAGTTGGAAATTAACTTTGTTTAGTGTTAGGTTTCAATATGATTTATTTAGTTAAGGTTTATTTTGGTTTAGTATTAAGTTTATAGTTCAATTTAATTACGATTCAATTTGGTTAAGTGTTACAGTTAAGGTTGAGTTTGGTTCAAGATTTCAGTTTAATTTAATTTAGGATTAGGGTTCAATATAGTTTATGGTTAAGCTTCAAGTTTTTGTTATATTTTAATGGTAGGTATATATTTGAAGTTGGTTTGAGGTAGAATGTGGTTTAGGTGTAGAGTTCAATGTTGTTTAGAGTGAGGGTGATGGTTCAATATGGTTTAGGGTTTAATCAAGTTTACATTAAGAATTGTAGTTCATTTATGACTATGGTTTAATTTATGTTATTCCTTTAATCGGTTTATTCTTTATTTAGGTTAAGGTTAGTGTTTTTTTAGTGTCAATATGATTCATTTATTTAGGGTTTATTTTTGTTTAGTGTTAGGTTTATATTTCAATTAGTTAAAGTTGAATTTGGTTAAGTGTTAGAGTTATGGTTAAGTTTGGTTCAAGTTTTGGGTTGAATTTAATTTACGATTAGGGTTCAATATGGTATATGGCTAGTGTTAAATTTTATTTATTTATTTAAGTGTAGGTCTAGATTTCAAATCAATTTTAGGTAGAATGTGGTTTAGGCTTAGAGTTGAATTTTTGTTAGAGTACAAGTTATTGTTCGATTTGGTTTATGATTTAATTAGGTTTTCATTTAGAATTGTAGTTCGTTTATGACTATGGTTTATTTTATTTTGGTGTTAGGGGTAGAGGTCAATATGGTTTAAGTTTGGTGTTTATTTTATTTTTTTAATGTTATTTTGTTTAAAAATAACATTGAATTTCATATAGTGTTCGGGTTAAAGTTTGTTATTTTTAAGGGTCAAGGTTCAATTTAATTTTGTGTTAGTGTTTTTCTATTGTGTCAATATGATTCATTTACTTAGGGTTTATTTTTGCTTAGTGTTAGGTTTATGTTTCAATTTATTTATAGTTCAATCTGGTTAAGTGTTAGAGTTGTGGTTGAGTTTGGTTCAAGCTTTGCGTTTAATTTAATTTACGATTAGGATTTAATATGGTATATGGTTAATGTTCAAATTTTTATTTTATTTTAGTGTAGGTCTAGATTTCAAATTGATTTTAGGTAGAATGTGGTTTAGGATTAAAGGTGAATTTTCTTTAGAGTAAGGGTTATGCTTCAATTTGGTTTAGGGATTAATTAGGTTTTCATTTAGAATTGTAATTCATTTATGACTATGGTTTATTTTATTTTAGTGTCAGGGGTAGAGGTCAATATGGTTTAGGTTTAGTATTTATGTAATACTCTTATAGAAACATTAATCTATATGAAAATAAGTTGAATAGTTAATAACTTTAATGTTTTGTTTTACATAAATTAATATTAACTTTAATGTTTTGTTTTACATAAATTAATATTATTATTTATGTAATGCCCTTTATATGAATTGATGTATTTAGCAAACAAAGATATAGAGTGGAATTGATGAGGGGTATGTGCACCAAGTTGTGGTAGCAAAAGGAGGGTCTTAAGATGCCACTTTTTTTTTCTTTTCTTTTCTTTTCTGAAATCAACAAAGTTTGAACTTCAACAACACATTGAACATAGTTACACTCCAAATTTAAAGATGCAACAAGAACAAGAGTCATAATTCTTCGAATCTACTTTCTAAATTACTAATTTGTTTTGAAAATGGTGGAGATTAAATGTTATTTTTTTTTTAATTTTTAAACTCACTTTAGTGAGAAATTATCTAACACCTTGTAGTTTATGCCTGATTTTTTGGCTGATTTTTTAATGAGTATATGTTTTTTACTAATTTTCGAAGTGGACACATCCTGAAAAACATAAATTTAAGTGTGCTCCCCCCTAAAATCATTGAAAACTAATTATATATATATTAAATTGTGTAGAATGGAGTCTAGTTTCTAAAAATGTAAGTTTCTTCAAAATCCGATGAACGTGTAAAAAAGTATACCCAAAATAGTGCATGTTGGTTTTTCACCAAAAATGGACACTCTTAACAAAATAAATTATAGATGAAATCCTTAATGAAATCAAAATGCTTAAAAAATTACAAGCTTGGATAGCTAAGATAGAGCTTGAGGTTGCTATGGTGTTTCTTCTTAGTTTCATTAAAACATGTGCAAACTTGATGGAGAGCACGACCAAAAATATGTGAAATTTTTTAATCTTCTGATAAAAACATGTCTAAGGCTTGAAATGGTCATTAGGTTGGATTACCAAGTACAATCCAACCCAAAGGGTTGGTGGTTTCCAATGCAAATCATTTGGTGAGTGGCAAATATGGCGCTCGCTAAATTCAAATAATTGACTTTTCACATTTGGTGCACGCCAAATTTGGCGCTCGCCAAATGTGAAAAGTCATTTTTTTGCATTTGGAAAGTGCTAAATTTGGCACATACCAAATGCTCTACATTATCCAATTTGAAGGTTCTATGAATGCACAAATTTTTGAACATGGGAACAAGTTATACCTAGCCCGATAGGAGAATATATACATGAAATATAACATTATTTTTTCTATTTTTCCTATTTGGATGCAAGGTATACCTACCCCCAGAGGAGAATATATACATTAAATATAACATTTAAGTATAATTCACATTTCAATATGTCTTTTTTTTTCCTTTAAGTTGTATTTCATGTATACATTGGCAAGATGTTTGAGAGTGGTTTCAGCTCTATAGGAGTTATAATGTAGATTCTAGTTTTTAGAGGATCATATAAAATTTTAGATAGTCACATTTTAGTAATTAGCATGTCAAATTTTAGTGACCAACATTCTCCTATTAGCATTCTCTATCTCTATATATCACTCTCTATATCTTCCCCAAACTCTAGACCTATCTCTCCCCCTCTCTTGTCTCTCTCAATTCTCTCTAGGTATATCCCCTCCTCTCTATCTTTCATTCCTTCCTTGTGTTGGTATTTTGGTATGGTTTTGTCATTGATGTCAACACCTACTTAAACACTAGCACTTTGGAGATCTAGCAACATTCACCAGCAAGCAAGTAACTATTGCATAGTTACTGGTATATGGTACACCAATAGGATATAATGATCACCAACACTTGGAATGGCATGGAAGACACTTGTTAATATCAAAGAAATCGTGTGGACATCTTGTCTTAATGAATTGATCATTGGTATATTCATATTTGCATATTTGCTTTTACCAAAAAATAGGTCCAAGGTTATCCAGGGTTACATCGATAGGTTTATCTTTTCCAAATCAACATGGCACACTATGGAGATGATTAATTATTGTTGTAAATGCATTAAGCCGACATGTTCAATCGGTTATTGCATCGGATATTATATTGTTTGTAAAATGTTTTTATTGTAATATCTTGTAGAGCCGACCTACTAAAATTGGTCTTAGGTTATGGTATAAATGTAAGATCTTATTTGAAAGATCAAATGTGGAATGCGAAAAAGGATTTGGTGAAGGTATATGTGAGATTAAGCAGAGCTATACACACATACATCATTTGAAGGTGAAGCTAGGTTTTTGTGAAAGCATATCAGCATTACACCGGTACTGAATCCAGCATATGAAGATGCTATTTTGAGAAATACATTCTTATTGGATTTAACCATCCAATTGTAGTCAGTGTGACTCCCATTTGTGTTTGAGCAGTGAGCTCTAGGCACTTGGCCTTTTTGCATGTGCAAACCCCATTTATGTACACTTACTATCTGTAGTAGTATCATCTAATTGTGGGTAAGGTTTCCCACCATGGTTTTTCCCCTTATAGGGTTTCCACGTACAAATATTGGTGTTATGTGTTGTGGATGACTTTGTGTTTATGTTTCATGCACTAATCCTTACCAGTATAGCAATTAACTGTTAAAACTGTCTACCGGCATATTAAACTAGTTTATCGGTATTAAACATTAAGTTGGTTAAGTTGTTTTTGGTTTGAATTTATTTGACAACTGATTTAGCCCCCCCCCCATCTTAGTTGTCTCGGGGACCTAACAATTGGTATCAGAGCTAAGTCCTCTTTTTGTAGAAGTTTAACAGCTTGATGAGATCCAATGTCTACTAACTATTTTAGGAAGGACAGTCCTAAACTTGATGGAACCAACTATGGGATATGGAAGATCAGAATGGAGACACATCTAAATTGCATTGGAAAGGACATCTAGGATGTTACAAAGAATGGTTATACTACTGCTGTACAAGGTTAGCCTAGTCCAGCTAATTTGACAAAAGATGAGGAGAATGATTGCAAAGCAAGAGAAGCACTTTTGAGCACATTATCAGATCAACAAATCATGGGACTATTAGATAGGTCTACTATTAAAGCTATTTGGGATCATTTGGAAACACTAAATGAAGGAGATTCCACAGTCAAAATTGCAAAACTTGAAAGCTTCCAGGTTAGGTATGAACATCTGAAAATGGAAGAAGATGAAAGGATTTTTGCTTTTATGGAAAGAGTAAATGAAATTGTTTTGGGTATTAAATGTTGTGGAGGAACCTTAAGTGAGGATGAAATTGTTTCAAAAGTATTTTAGAGGATTACCATCAGCATATTAAATGAAATTCACTACTATAAATGCGTTAAGAACAATGCCTAATACATCAATTACTAGGGATACATTGATTGGGAAACTTTCAGCTTTTGAAATTGAAGAATTTGGTCATGTTGCTACTATAAGGACAAATTTGGCCTTTAAAGCATCAATATCATCTGCTCCATCATTTGAAAAATTTGATTGGAAAGCCTTTTATGCAAGAGAACTTGAAGAAAGTAGGAAAGAAAATGAAGAACTATTTGCAAGGAAAATGCCTAAAGGTCTAGTTGGAAGTAAGTATGAAGGTAAAGCACCCTTTAAATGTTTTAACTGCAATAAGATCAGTCATATGGCTTCAAGATGCCCTGATAGACATGCTAGACTAAGAGAAGAAGCTAGAATAACATACAAGCCCAACCCTGAATATTAGAGATACAGATTTAAGAAGAATAAAGACAAATCTTGTTACATTGTTGATGAAGGTGTGACCGATGATTCTGATGAGGATCCAGCAGACAATGGACGGGTTTTTGTTGCTATAATAGAAGATCAACCGACACCTACTGCTCAACCAGTAGAATAGGCCTTGGCAGCTAAAATTGAAGTATAGGATGAATGGATCATTGATTCTGGATGCTCACATCATATGATAGGAGACAAAGGTAAATTCTTGAACTTTCAAGAATACAGTGGAAGCTTAGTGAGATTTGGAGATGACAAAACTTGTTCAATCAAAGGTAAGGGTACAATATCTCTTGATGGTAAGCATAAAACTGACAATGTTTACTATGTTGAAGGATTCAAGCATAATCTCTTGAGTGTTGGTCAATAAGTTGAGAAAGGATTTTAGTTACAATTCAAAAATGGAAAATGCAAAATCATGAACAGAACTAGTTTAGAAATTGCAATCGGTAATCAGACTAGAGGTAATATCTTTCATTTGAATAACAGTGAAAAGACATGCTTAATTGCACCTATAGATGAAAGTTGGTTATGGCATAAGAGACTATGTCATGTAAACTTTGATTGCATGGTGAAGATCAGTACTACTAAGGCAGTTAGAGATTTACCTAAAATTGTCAAACCTCAGAATACAGTATGTAAGGAATGTCAATTTGGAAAACAAGTTAGAGCTAGTTTCAAAAGTATTCTAGAAAAATCAAATAATGCTCTTGATTTGATTCACACTGATTTATGTGGTCTAGATAGAACTAAAAGCTTACAAGGTGATAGATATTTCATGCTAATCATTGATGACTATTCTAGAATGTGTTGGGTTACTTTTCTTAGAGAAAAATCAGAAGCACTTGGAAAGTTCAAACTGTTCAAAGCAATGGTTGAAAATGAAACCGGTAAGAAAATCAAATGTCTAAGATCAGATCAAGGAGGAGAATGTACATCTAAGGAATTTAATACATTCTATGAAGTGAATGGAATCAGAAGACAGCTATCAGCACCTCGGACACCACAACAAAATGGAGTTGTTGAAAGGAAAAATAGAACTAACTTGGATGTAGAAAGAAGTATGTTATCAGTACAACGGTCTATACATTCAACAAAGTTCACATCAAAGGTGAAACTGGTAAGACCCCTCATGAACTATGGTTTGGTAATACTCCTACTCTTAAATATTTTAGAATTTTTGGAAGTAAATGTTATATTAGAAGAGATGAGTATATTGGCAAATTTGATCCTAGAAGTGATGAAGGAATATTTCTTGGTTATTCATCTAAGAGCAAGGCATATAGATGTTTTAACAAAAGATTGCAAAAAATTGTTGAAAGTACAAATGTAAAGATTGATGAACAATTCAGAGGAACTTCAAGGTATATAGACTCTGAACCGGCAACACAAATTTTGACAAATGAACCTACATTGAATCCACCGGTATAGAATGAAGATCCAATTACCCCGGTATGTAAGACTGAATCATTCTAAAGATCAGATAATTGGAAAGAAGTTTAAAGTAGTTATGATAAGAGGAAGATTGGAAAATGAAGAGGTATGTCTTATTTATCAAATTGAACCATCATCTATTAATAAGGCATGTGAAGATAGATTTTGGATTAAAGCTATGGAAGAAGAATTAGAACAAATTGAGAAAAATAACACTTGGACATTAGTTCCCTGACCTAAAGATAAAAATGTAATTGGAACCAAATGGGTATTCAGAAACAAATTTAATGAAGATGGTAAGGTTGTCAGAAATAAAGCAAGACTAGTGTGTAAGGGATATTCTCAGAAAGAAGGAGTTGATTACAATGAAACCTTTGCACCGGTAGCTAGAATTAAGGTAGTCAAATTATTTTTGGCTTTTGCAGCACACAAGAACTACAAAGTTTATCAAATGGATATTAAATGTGCATTTTTGAATGGAGATCTTGAAGAAGAAGTATACATTGAACAACCTGATGGATTTTATTTGATAGATGACAATGATATGGTTTGTAGGTTAAGAAAAGCTCTGTATGGACTAAAGCAAGCTCCAAGAGCTTGGTATGCAAGATTGGATAAGTATCTTTTGAAGATTGGTTTTACTAAAGGAAATGCAGATAGTAACTTATACTATAAAGTGACTAATGATGACATCTTAATTATAGAAGTATTTGTTGATGATATAATCTTTGGAGGAGAAGATGGATTATGTAAAGAATTTTCTATTAAAATGCAGCAAGAATTTGAAATGTCTATGATTGGAGAAATAAAATTCTTTTTAGGATTGCACATTTGACAAACTGATAAAGGTATATTCTTGAGTCAATCCAAGTACTTAAAAGAGATACTAAAGAAATTTGGGATGGAGAACTCTAAACCGGTAAGCACACCTATGACAAAAAATGACAAACTATCACAAAGGGATGAATCTACACCTGTTAATCCAACTAGATACAAATCTATGATAGGAGGTTTACTGTATTTGACACAAACCAGACTTGATATTATGAATGTAGTATGTATTGTTTCAAGATTTCAAAGTAATCCTAGAGAAAATCATGAATTAGCAGTAAAAAGGATTTTTCGGTACTTACAAGGCACTATAAATCTTGGATTATGGTACCCCAGAGATGAAAACTTTGAATTATGTGCATACACAGATGCAAATTGGGCAGGAGATGTGTGTGATAGAAAAAGAACCACCGGTGGAGCATTCTTTCTTGGAAAAATATTAGTTTCTTGGTTGAGTAAGAAACAAAGTTGTACATCTTTATCAACAATAGAATCAGAATATGTTGCAGCAGCAACTAACTGTACACAGGTACTATGGCTTAAGAAAATGTTGAAAGACATAAAGGTAAAATGCAAGGAACCTATTACTATCTATTGTGATAACACTCTAGAATTGATATATCTAAGAATCTGGTACTACATTCTAAACCCAAACATGTTTCTATCAAACTGAATTTTCTAAGGGAAAATGTTGAAGCAAAGGAAATAAAACTGGTTTATGTGAATACTAAAGATTAGATTGCAGATATTTTCACTAAACCTCTGCCTAAGGAGACTTTTGAATATCTTAGAGATTAGCTTGGGGTCATACCCCCACCGATAGAAACTTAGGAAGTTGATGATTATCATCAACCAACAGAATTAACAGACAAATCTTTTATTCCAGTCTTTGATGGGAAGCTACTTCTCAGGGGGAGTAGTTGGTATATTGAATTGATTGGTATTTTGTATATGAACTTGGTTTTTATTATAACTTTGGCATTTGATGTCAAAGAGGGAGAGATTGGTATGGAAAAACTTTGAAAAACACAAGGAAAACACATGTTGCTCCCAAGGGGAGACTATAATGCCCCGCCAGGAAACCCCAAAGGGTTTAAGTTAAAAACACTCAAA
This sequence comes from Cryptomeria japonica, assembly GCF_030272615.1. Taxonomy (NCBI): domain Eukaryota; kingdom Viridiplantae; phylum Streptophyta; class Pinopsida; order Cupressales; family Cupressaceae; genus Cryptomeria; species Cryptomeria japonica. Next base: position 587,987,757 of record NC_081409.1, read on the forward strand.
TAGAGTGTAAATATATATATTTTTTAATAATAATAATTATGAGCGTTAATAATAAGTTACAACATTAAGATAATTTGGAGTTATCTAAAACTTAGATAACACAGCGGAAGACTAAATGAACCTAAGGAGTTTCCCAACACGATTACATAACCTTACACCTAACTCAACTCGCGACAATTGATCCAATAAGCTGAATATCTTAATTACGAGATAATGCTTAAGGCATGGATATATATATGTTCGATAAATTGACATCTTATAATTTTAGGAAGCATTCATCTATTATGAATGGAGAAGAGCCTAACATGAGGTTATTTACTCAATGCACTTTAAAACTTAATTAACTTAAGAGGCCACCCATTAAAGTAAAATGCGACTAATATAACGAGTTCATTCTTTTGGGTTAAAGGTAACCACCCACAATGATATCATCCTTTATAATTAAAGGTATGGTTATTTAGATGAGATTCATTCATTAAGGATTAGCCACATATAATAAAACAAGGTTCCTTCATTTGATTTTAAACAAAACCGACTAATGAGTCGTAGTTATTTTATGGAGGATATAATGTAAGTAGTCATAGAGTTCTTTCATTGGAGTTAAAATAATGCTAATGGATGGAGCTCAATTCATTAAGGTGAAAATGTATTGGGACCACATGAGTTCATCCCTTTAATTAAAGTATAGTTAGCAAGATGATATACATTCTTTCAGGATTAAAAATACAAGTACATAGTGACGTTCTTCCATTAGGATTAGAATTTAACTAACTTAATGTGTATCTTTTTTTTTTTAGTTAAAATAAAGTTAATATGAAGAGATACATTTGCTAAGATTTAGGATATAAACAACTAAATGAATCCTTCCTTTTCAGATCAATTTTAACAATCATAAAGAAATTCGTTTATTAGGATTATAATATGGATAGCTAGTTGAATTCACCCATTTATAAAATTGATCTGGTAAAGATTATTTGTTAAGATTAAACATTAATAACTAAATAAATTCATCCAATATAGGTGAAATATGACTAACATGACGATATTCATTTACTAAGATAAAAAGGTAAATTCCCATATGAAGTTCATCCAATAGTTTCCGATTTAGGAATTTCGACATTAATCTTATCTTTGTTACCCATTCACATTCATTCAATTTATAAGCTTTATAACAAGTTAATCCGAAAAGGGGTAACCTAACGAGATTCTTTCCACTATTACTTCTTTTAATTAACATAAACAAAATATTTTTTTTCCATAATCATAATTACAATATTTTATGAACCTGATTACTACACTTATCAAGATGACTAATTTTTATGCACTTTGATTTAGCTTCATTAAATTCCCATTATACACTTTTGAAAAATCAACCATACATGATAACTTAAAGTATTAAATAAAAGAGACAAGGCATCGCATAACATGGATATGATCTCGAAGTTCACCCCTAAAGGGTTGCATCTCTAGGTCTGCTCAACTACAAGACCCCTTTGACATTTAATATAGTTAGGATTACATAAGTTTTCATGTCAATTACATCTCTACCCTTTAGGTGAACACATCCACTATACAACATCTACCTCGGTTGATTATTACATAGTGATCCCTTTTAGAAGCGGATCAAATTGAACCATAAAAAAAAAAACACAAACATAGATTCTCTTGTCTGATGGTACCCTAACTAGGGGCTTGACCGACTTATGACCAAACACTAGCTTATCAAGTCTTACCATTACATAACCAAATTCTATTATAGAAATTTAAATCTGCATAGGCATTATCTGGTAGAGGTATTCGTATACCATATTGTTTTAACTATTAATGTCAATCAAGTTTATGGATTTGCTAAATTAACTTTTATTTAAAACTTCACATTAATCCACCATTAATACTTAATCCATGTTAATAATATGTATTAACCCGAGTATGACATAATCAATATGAAATTAATAACTTGTATTAAAGTATGGATTTACTAAGTGTTGATTATCTAAAATCCAAATATTATTTAATAATCTGGAATTAAATAATATAAAAGAAACTAAATTTAAATCTCTTAAACTAAATTTAAATTCACTTATTAATTTGATTTTTTTTATATATATTATATATATATTCTTTTTAAACAATTTATATATAATAATAATAAAAAAATATAAATTAAAAAAAAAACTTTTTAATTTTCAAAAAAAAGAAAAGGGAAGGTACCCACGTGGACCCCCCCCTTGGCAGCCCATGCTACCACTGGTAGCGCTGCTACCAAATGGTAGTAGGCCGCTACCTTTGGTAGCACTGTTACCATTTGGTAGCAGTTCGCTACCTCTGGTAGCGCTACTACTAACTGGTAGTAGTTGCTACCGGCTACCTCCTAGCGATGGGGTTTAAAATTTTAATTTTTTATTATTTCTTTTATTTTTTATTTTTTTGTTATAGCATATACAATTAGTATTAAAAAAATAACAAATCCCCAATACACACCTCACAGTCTCAGACAGGGATTTTTAGCATTTTCCACCAACCCCCATTTTTTTTTTGAAAGAAAATCACAGTCCATATATTTTCCAGATTGCTCAAAATAACCAACGAACTAGGGAACAATGTTTTTTTTTTTTGAGATAAACATGAATGAATTAACCAAAACAAAATGTAAAAACCCCCATTTTCCATTTATCACAATCACAGACACATTTTTTTTTCCAAAATGTCAAGGGTTTCAAAACAATAGAGGAAATTGTTGAATAACCCACCAATTAAGCAAATTTTTGGCACAAGGAAGCTCACCTCTCACACAAAGATCCAACAAAGCTACTCTTTAACAAATTTCTACAATGAAACTTACTCATGGACAACAATGGAGAATCTGAAAACCAAAATTGCAAGAAAAACATACAAGCCCCTTTTCTCTTTTTTTTTTTAAAAACAACTTAATCAAATCGATAAAAGAGATTCCTACCTCAATAAGCTTTCTTGGAAGGATTTTGATGATGAGCCCCCAAATCTACTCCTGTAAAACTCCATCTTTTTCCAAAATCTCCAACCTCCATTCCAAAACCAATTTTTTTTTCCCCCAAAAGATAACAAAAAGAAGAAAAGCCCAAAATATTTCAAAAACTAGGTTAAATGAGAAACCCCCCCCCCTTTTTTTTTTGACCTAATTTTCAATTTCGAATTTAAGCACTTTTTTCTTTTTAAATAAAAGAAAATGAAAATCATTCTTTTCCACTATTCAATACATCTAATTCGCTTTTCTAATTAAAATTAAAATGCTTCTATCTCTTATTTAATTTTAATTTTAATTTGTCCATATTACTTTAGCCAACATTTATATTTCGAACTATTAACAAGGGTAAGGTATTTAGATTAATTTAATTTCCATAACCAATCTTTTATACTATATCAACTTTACAAATTAAAAATAATTTTCTTTAAATAATAAAATTTACCCTTTCATTTTCCGGAATGCGAAAATGATTAATTTATTTCTATTTCCAAATGTCTTTAAATCCTTCTTTTTTTTAAAAATGCATAACTACTTAGATTCGTTATTTAAAATTAACTATTAAATTAAACTCGCTACAACATAATAAAGTGATCCTTTTTAATAAATGATTAGTCTCATGAAGGAAACCTATTTATTTTAATTCCTCAACTACTAATGCGTAAATGAACACATTAATTCAATTTAATTACTTAAGCTTGTTACAAATATAAATAAAGCGATCTCTTAAATTAATGATTAATCATATAAAAGAAAGCTATCTATTTTAAATTTCTCAATTACTAATGCATACATCCAAACATTAAATTGAATTAGCTACTTAGGATAAAATACTCCATTCCCCACACGCAAACCAAGAAAGTCCACGAATCACACGACACACAACCCAAATGAAAAGAAAACCCTACGGACCACACCCGATGCTCACCTGATCATGGCTAAGGCAAGACGAGAGTTTTATGACTACCAAATCCAAATTCTAAGGATGAAGGAGGTATACTCAACCCTGCGAATCCTGAAGGAGATGAACCTCGCCCTAGGCGGTGTTGTACCTGCAATCTCCTGCACCCATTAATCATGCAAGCATACATAGACATATACATATTCAACGAAGGCGTTAGCTCAAGATTTATAACAAGAATTAGGAAACAACTACATTTACCCAAAAATCTATGCAAAAGCACAATAATAGGTATGCACAATTATTCATATTGTCTAATCTACAACATTGCATCATGGTTAACCAACCATTCAAGAATGCCACATAGGAAGTCAACCAAGGTCAAACGGGTTTTACAAGGCCGACTAGGGTAGGGGCATTACATTCTCCCCCCCTAGGCTCTGACTTACTCCTGGAAGTCGCAAGGCTAAGCAAAAGTCATGCAAGACGTATTAGCCCTTAAACTCAATTAACAATTATCAATTTGCACAAACAACTATTTTGTCAACATTTTAAAACATTATTTATAAATCCTCTATGAATGTCATTATCCATTAACAAAATGCATCTAAACTCATACACTTCTTAAAATATTCTAGAATTTACACACAATCATAGTAGAGAAATGAGAATTTTTTCCTTCCTTTCATTACACCAATTTAATGCATTACAAGACATAGATGACAGTTACCATAATCTCCTATCAAACATGACAAGAAAACATGCCATCAAGATCAAATTCTTTCACCCATACCTCTTTTAACAACAATTTATCGCATAGGACTAGCTTCAAAAAATCAATTTCTACAATCAAGTTTAACATTTCGACAAATAAGAGCAACATAAGAACTCAATTGTTTACACTTTCCAGACATATAAGAACTTTCCCAATGACTATGTCCCACAACATAGTGACAAGCTAATACCATTTAATCCATGATTACATTTAATAACCATCCACATAACTGGTTTGCACAACACAAAAGGCCACATGTGAGCATGTCTAATGCTCGGTCAAAGGTAACATACACGATCAACATCTCTATGCCTGCTCACAGAACAAATATATGATCATCAATATCCAACATCTCACTCAAGGGCTTGATGGTGCTAGGGTAAACCACATCGGTGCTACCTTCCATACAAGTCCCTCATGAATATCCCTTGCTGTGTAAGGTGTTTAGCCTCCAAGAGATATTCACCACTCATAGGTAGGTAGTGGATCCTAGCTGTCTCATAGCCTCACATACCTCCATCCTCAAGGTTCCCTAAATCTACTTCCTCGTATACACTCATCCAAGACAGTCTCCTATGTTCTTGGAGAGGAATTTCACACTGCAACACAAGACCAACATATGAAAACAACAAGGATAAACCAGTTTAGCCACCAAGGTATAGAAGAATAAAGATAATAATCATCAACTCCAATAGTATGGCAAGAAAATAATTCTGGAATGGCAACATCAAATCAAGTAAGAACAAGTTTACAAGATCATGGCTAAACCTTCAAGGTCAAAATAAAATAAATTGCTGGCCCACAAGGAAATAAATAAATAATAAATAATAAAAGAAGATCATAAGTGCACATTACATCACTACATGACTAGCAGCTAGCCACCAACAAGAAAGGAAGGGACAATCATCTAGCTATCATAGTAGCTCATCATGTGGTGTGGCCAAGTCACACATCTACATGGAATGGCAGTGTGCACCTTGACATCACCCCGCATCACGTCGTCACGCGGCATGGCTCTACCCTATACCTATCGGTAGGCTGCATGGAAATGTCTACTACATCCCGCATCGTGTCTCAGCACGACATGGAAATACTCCAAGTGGATAGGGCACGCAATGGACGTATCCTGCATGGCAGTGTACCTCGCGGATAAGGCACGCATCGGTCACACCCCGCATAGTGATGTTCCTCTCAGGATACTCGTCGTAAGCCAGAGGTATACATGGCTAAGGTCTACCCACAAGTCTACCATCACCAGTCAGTTGGCAACTTATGTAAGAAAAATAACACACCTCTCATGAAGACAAGGTAATAGATGCTCCAATAAAATCCATCAATATGCTCAAGAACTGTCATCTATATGCTCAAACTTAAGGATAGGAGTTAGGATGGCACACATGAACCTCACAAATCAGTTCATCACAAGGGGAGATATTGAGTACACCTATGTTATAGTTTCATTACAAAACTATATTTTTCCTCAAAATAGGGAAGCTAAAGTCACTTCGCATCGACATTACTCATACGTTGTTCATACTATTCAAGGAATGGTGACTTCTACTACTACCCCTTCACGTACTGACTTATCAATAACCCGTGGGTTGGCACTCAGTAAGGAAACAAATAAGCAACATCACATAGCTAGGTATGGTTTCCCATACTCAAAAGCAAACATATTCCCCATGGTTGATTACTTCACCATCCCATGGGCACACATAACAAGTACGGGTTTCTCACAACACACACAGAATAGCACCATTACTGGTTTAGTCACATTTACGGGGAGTACTTTACACTATGCTAACATATACTTAAGGGAAGTTTTAATTACGCTTTACACATGAATCACTAAATAAATTTTACTCTAGATACACACACTAAAATTCTCAACAAATCAAACTTACACAAGGAAATAACATCATTCCAATATCTTTCTCCATTTCCACTAAGCATTTTCATTCATATTACTAACTATGCAATTTTTTTTTTCCAAAGCGAAAAACTTTCCTCTTTCAATTAGAAGCCAAAAGAAAACATACAATTTCATATGCGTTATAAAAATTCTTCTTAAATCACTACATTCTTAATAGTATTTCAAAAACAAAAAATCCTATAATATAGGCAAGAGGAGGAAGAGAGTTGGAAAATCAACTATTTCCTACGAATATACAAGACCTACACGATCACACTATATGCTCAGATATGAGTCTATCATTTTAGTTGCATGGTTTTCATTTTGCTATCTTTTAGGAGGGTGCCAAAGCAACCTAACATGACATTTCTATTCATTATTGTTGCACTATAATGTTCTAGTTTTTACGATCAAGAATTCAAGACAAACAATTTTATTTTTTTGTAATACAAGTCTTCTTGAGAACAATCACTATTCGTAATACAATACAATAATACACCAAATCTTATATTGAAAATTTATAATACGACAAGCAGGTAAATGAAGAGCTATCCACTAGATATTACACATTTAATGCATACAAATTATCAAGTCTTTCATTTACTCTTCCTAAACACAATAAGACAATTATCTATATCCAAAGCAAGTTAAATGGTGCGTCACTAAAATAGGTCCTAAATCATACTAGTTAAACAAGCACATAAAAAAATCCTTCAAGGAACACATTAATACACTCCCGAAGCTACTATAACATGTTCTCTTTTGGTATTCCTTTCACAACAAACAATTTGCTCAAAATAAACTATGCGCATATTAATGCACCTTGCTTAAGATGGAATTTAATTATATTACTCCTACTAAGCACATGTATAACCCTTTAATGCAAACATATCATTTTCTATCATTAACCAAAAATCAACTCCCAAACCAAAACCCTTTCACTATCTAAAACACATAAGCCTTATAAGGCTCACACAAGGGCTCAAGAAATATCATCCTTTCTCTTGCAATAAGAAAACTTAATTAAGAGATAATTACCCATATTTGCATCATTTTAAATCTCTAGAGAGAGAGAAGAAGAAGAGTCATAATCATTCCATTTACTACATAATAAGCATTAATATTTGCCATACTAGTCTTTCAAGTGGTCAATCATTAAGATCGATCAAAATCATAAACAAGCACATTTCATACTTTTAGATTCAAGATAATACCAACCCACCCAGATGGATTAATCAAAAGAGTAACACAATTCAAGAATGAAGGTACATACGATTCTCTTTTAGAATAAGAGAATTCATAGACCAAGACATTAATAAGTAACAAAACACATACAATCACTCCAAAGCACCCGCATCAAGAAGGAGAGAACAGGGTGTGAACACACATGTTACACCCGAGTTAAGGTCTGCTCAATCACACACACACAACAAGGAGGACAAGCCTACAACATAAGGTAGATACACCTCACCAACTAAGGGCACAAGCGAAACCAGAGATCCCAATGTTACAACATGGGCTCTAATACCAAGTGTAATGCCCCACCAGAAAACCCCAAAGAATTTAAGTTAAAAACACTCAAATAGAGTGTAAATTTTTATTTTTTTTGATAATAATAATTATGAGTGTTAATAATAAGTTACAAAATTAAGATAATTTGGAATTATCTAAAACTTAGATAACACAGTAGAAGACTAAACGAACCTAAGGAGTTTCCCAATGCGATTATGTAACCTTACACCTAACTCAACTTGCGACAATTGATCCAATAAGCTAGATATCTTAATTATGAGATAATGCTTAAGACATGGATATATATATGTTCTATAAATTGACATCTTAGAATTTTAGGAAGCGTTCATCTATTATGAATGGAGAGGAGGCTAACATCAGGTTATTTACTCAATGCACTTTAAAACTTAATTAACTTAAGAGGCCACCCATTAAGGTACAATGCGACTAATATAACGAGTTCATTCTTTTGGGTTAAAGGTAACCACCCACAATGATATCATCCTTTATAATTAAAGGTATGGCTATTTAGATGAGATTCATTCATTAAGGATTAGCCACATATAATAAAATGAGGTTTCTGTAGCGTCGTAAATTGTATACACTTGCTAGGGTGGTACAATTTCACACCTAGTTTAGCACCCGCCTTGGGGCATTTTGCATTTTGCATTGCATTTCCCCTTTAGCACTTAATTAATCAAATTAATTAGGTCTAAAGTTCTATTTTATCATCTCCCACATCATAAAGTTGGGCCCTTCCATTAAAGTGTACCCTTTTCATTTTATTCCTCCTATACATCATTTAATCAAAAACCCTAATTAGGTCCTATTTTGAACTTGGGGGCTTGATTTCGGGGGTCAAAACATCTCAAAATCACCTGTAACTTCGGGATTCTCTCTAAAATCATCATATCTGATGGCCCTGAAAATTTGGTGAAAAGTTGTTGGGACCATGGCGCCCGGAGAGGACCATGGCGCTCGGATTGCACATGGTCCTGGACATTTTTCCCAAAATTTTAGGAGCGCGATCCAATCATAAAATAAAGCTTAACCCCAAGAAATTGGTGGGATATTCAATCTCTAGGTTGGCCAAAAGTCAAAATTAAGACCTAGGGTTTCATATATAAGAGCTCTCTTTCTTCATTTGAAAGGATCGGATTTTTGTTTTCAGGACCTTCTATGCAGCGAAAGAGCAGATCTTTGAAGACTTCAATAACATTCAACAACCATCCATCAAGCATTCATAAATTTTGTTCATTTAGGGCTTGGGAGACATTGAAGAACAATAGGAGATTACCGACTGAAGATTGGCTTGTACTCCTCCCTTGAGGGTTGGGTATGATTTCATGTTGTTTTCATGTCTTTGCATAAGCTTCAATATATCCTTTATTCATGCTTTAGATCACTTTGCATCTTGATTTAGAGCATTCACATTATCATTTACAAGCAATTAGGGTTTACTTTCTAGGTTGCTCTAGTTTGCTTTCTTGCATTTTAGGACCTTGCACACACATTAGGTCTGCACACACTATACATTTTACAATACAACTTGTCTATTCGTGGAGGTGGAAATCACCAAAGCGGGGGTTTGACTAAGGCAAAACCCTATATAGCCACCCATCCCATTTTCAGATATTAGTGCAGGTTTTGGGACTCGGACGATGCCGCAGGATACAGATCCGGAGAGAACAGGTCGAGACAACACTCTGTATCAAATTGCAGAGCAGAAGACTGGGACAGGGGTGCTAGGCACCCTGGTCCTGCCAGGACAGGGGCGCTGGGTGCCCTGGTCCCTGGGACAGAGGCGTTGGGCACCCTGGTCCTTTGGACAGACAGCTTTCCGACAGTTTCCGACAGTGTTTCAGAGTGCAAAACAGCAGTTTCTGGTGCAATTTTCAGGATAGAATCAGGACAGTGGCGCTCGCGCCCCCGTCCCGCACATTTTTAGTCCGATTTTGACTCTGGGTACACATCTGCATTCTTATTTCATCCTTGTCTTTACAGTTGTTCATTGTTTAATTTCAATTCTGCAATCTTGTTATTAGTTTATACTTGCATTTTGGGATTAGGATTTGAACTTGCATCATTTGATATTCCAATTTCAACAAAGGAATAGAAATCCTAATAAATATCCCGTGGCTCTCTCTTTCACAAAAAGAAGTAGCCAATTGTGTGATATCTCTAGGCTCTTTCGTATTCCACAAATGTGTGATTGAAAGTGAGATTAGGGCATGTTTGCTTAGTGTCACTTTTTCTCCCACACATTTTGGTGAACCCGACGTGAATCTATCATTGCTTCCTCTTGCATTGCATTTGTTAGATCTAGATCTAGATTTAGTGTGTTTTCATTTCATTTTCATTAAAAAAAAAAACAAAAAAAAAAAACAAAGTGTGTTTCTTTGCATTGTGTGTTTAAATTTTATGCAATTTCAAAATGTCAGATTTTTATTTGCAAGATGTTCATATTTGTGATGATTATGAGTTAGATGAAGCTTTAGATGAGTTTTTAAAACCTAAATATACCAAACCTTCATTTTACCAAAAACTCATAAACATTGTTACTATGCCATTTCGTTGTGATGAGAATGATAAGTCGAATAATTCCTCTCAAGGGTACATTCCTATCAGCTCTTCCATTAAATCTAGTAACATGGTTGTTTTCAATGATCCCCTCTGTGAAGAGATATCTCCTTTTGAATCAAAAGATAAACCTTTTAATAGATATGATCATGCTTTGTTGAATGATGCTCTTGATGACTTTGTGGCTCCTAAAAAATGCTCCCTTCATGAGGATCCTTTTGTGCAAGAAGATGACATTATCCCTACATTTCCTTGTGATGGCCTTTCCTTTTCCAACAAAATTCCCACTAGAGATGATGAATTAATGATAAATGCTTACCCTTCTCCTAAAGTTTGTCTTACCCATAAGCATCCCTTAGAGAAGGAAGATGAAATAATAAGCAATTTCCTTAATTCTCTCTCCCCTAAAGATCATATTGAACATATTTTGAGGAAAGAGGATGAGTTTAACACATCTATTGATGCTCTCCCTCCTAAGGATGAGGAATTAATAAACAATGTTATCTCCTCTCCCGAAATTGACAATACTTCAAACATTCCTTTCAACAACCTCACTATTTGGGATGAACCATTAGAAGAAGGTATAGATTATTCTTTACCCCTAGCCAAAGGGGATGAAATCAAGATTGAAAACTCCCTTGATAGTTTCTCACCTTCCTTGAATCTCAATTATTCTCCCTCTAAAAATAAGGCATCTCCCTCTCCTCAACTTGGTTCTACTCATAAGGAAACCCTAGTTCAAAGCAAGATGGTTAACATCTCTTTCAAAGATCTCCCTCTCAAAAGTGAGACTTTAGAGAGTAATGTTGATCCTTCTCCTAGAGAGTTTATTGCCCATGTAGATCCTTTGATGATAGAGGATGATATGACCTTTCCTAGTATTACTCTTCCTACTAGAACATCAATGCCTATCCCTTGTATCTCTCCTAAAATTGATCTAATCTGTGATAAGATTTTAGTGCAAGAGAAGACTATCAAAAATTCTTCCAACACTTTTGTTCATTCTTCTAAATCATCCTCAATCAATTTGATACATGTGAATGAGACACCTAACAAACCTCTCTTCACTGTCCAAGGTGCTTGTCCTTCTCAAAATTCTCAACCTTTAAATAAGCCTATCTTAGTGGTTCAAGGTGGTTATGCTAATGATTCTTTTTGCACTCCTAAGAAACCTGTTATTACTGTACAAGGAGGTTATTCCTCTAAGAGCCCTTATGAGTATGCTAAGCAACTGACTAGAGAGAGTTATCATGCGGTTGCCCATACCTATAACACAAGAAACAATAGGCAACCTAATCCTCCTCCGGTTATCCCAACTTCACTTCCTCCTTCCCAACCTATTCTTCCTCAAGCTCCATGTATTTCACAAGTTCTTGGTAAGGAATATGATCTCATAGAGCAACTTAAAGCTACCCCTGCTAAGATATCCCTTTGGGGTTTGATCCAAACTTCTTCCGCTCATCATGGAATGTTACAAGATGCCTTGAAAGATTTGAATGTTCCTCCACCTAATACATCTAGTAATATAGTGTCTTTGGTTAACTCTATGATGAATCCTAAAGCTCAAATTGTGTTTACTCAAGATGAGTTGCCTACTAGTGAAATTCAACATCAATATGATCCCTTGATGATTGTGGTTATCATAAATGACACTGCTATAAGACGAACACTTGTAGATAATGGCTCTGGCCTTAATGTGTGTAGCATTAATCTATTGCATAAGATGAATGTGGATACATCCCTTATTGAGCCTGACTCTCATCCCATTCGAGGCTTTGATAATGTGGCTAAGTCTTCATTAGGTATTATCACCTTACCCATCACAGTGGGACCTGATACTTTGCCTACTCCTATCCATGTTATGTCGGGAAATCTAAGATACAACTTGTTATTAGGGAGACCTTGGATTCACGGTATGCAAGCTGTCCCCTCTACATTGCATAGACAAGTTAAATTCATTTATAACAATAAGACATATACCTTGATAGGTGATACTAATTTTCAAGCTTGTTTGCAAACATCTACTTCCAAAGGGAGTTCTTCTAAATCTTCCTCTTCTAGTGATGACTCTTTACCTATGGACAAATCATCATCCTTTGATAATCAAAATTCTTTGGATGAAGATTCTTCTCAACTTGAATCTACACATGAAGAGGCTTTTGATCCTGAGAAGGTTCTCACAGAAGAGGATTGGGGATCTCTTGATTTCACTCCCACCTTCGTAGGTGAGTATAGGGTTCCTCCTAGAGAGCTTAAAGTTAAAAAGAAGGAAGAAACTAGAGATCATTCAGTCTTACCTGAACCTATGAGTAATATTTTTGTGGCCGCTTCTCAAACTTCTTCTCCTCACACTTCTAATTCTGAAGAGTTTGATTCTTTGTCTTATGAAAAACCGCCTTCTCTTTCTAAAATGGCTGATCGTTATGGTCGTGGTTTTCGCATTTTTGCTAAGCATGAGTATCATGGAAATGGTTGTGGCGCTCATGAACAAGGGATAAAAGTTCCTCTAGAGACTAATTTTCACAATTATGCCTTTGGACTCGGCTATAATCCCTGCAAACGTACCAAAGCATCTAAAAGACCATCTCTCAATGTGAATGCTATATTTAGTAGTGATGATGATCTCACTTCAACTAAATCATCTTCTACTTCTATCAACTCTCATTCCCCTCATAAGGAAATCTTGGCAATGAACAAATCTCTTTATGAATCCCCTCAAATTTCTAAATCCGCTTATGAATCTTTATCTCCTATTCATCATAAAGTCCTTTCCTCTAGGGATAAGGCTCTAATAAATTACACTCATCCCTCTTCTAAGATTTCATGTGACTTTTCTTGTTCAATTTTTATCATTTTATACATGTTTTTGATCTCACTTATAGCTGAGCATTTAACATGTCATATTCAAATACCTCATTTAGTCTATCATGTCTTTAAATAACATTAATGGCTATTATGTTGCTCATCATTATGTGACATTGGTAGCTCATTTACTGGGGGCTCATTGTCATTCATGATGGTACAATTTCAAGTGCAATCATATTTTTTTGAAGCAACATAATAGCCTAATTTTCTTGTTCCTATGGGGACAAGAGTGATTTCATATATCTCTTCTTTTGCTTATGTCCAAATCTCTCCCTAGAAGATTGTGTAAGTCCTTCTCATTGAGGCAATGATCTTTCCTTATTTTTTCCACTTTGTCCTATTTCGTGGATGGTGTGAACTTTATTACTTGATGTTATCCCTTGTATGCATTTGTTGTTGTTATTTCAAGGATTCTCTCTTACAAGAGGTGTAAGTTCTTGACTACAACCTCTTTTGCACTTGGTAAAATACATCCATAACGAATTCACTCTCCTAATTGGGTCAAAAAGAGCATCATCCTTCATTAAGAATCACTTTCACCTCGCAAAAGAAGGAAGTATTGCATTCTTATTCTCTTCTTTGTCTTATTCTAGAAGATGTTATATTTGTCTAAGACAATTTCTCTCAGGGTTAGGTGTCTTTTGTACAAATATCTCTTCTCCTCTAAGGATCTCCTTTACACATACTATAGGATATCCCTTCTCAACTATCTTATCCTCGCTTAAAGAGTGCAAAACTCTCTTGCTTGGATCTATGACATTGTTGCATTTTTGGGGTATCTTCTTTTGTGATGAAGGTAGGTATCCTTGTTCTAATTTTCTTATGACATAAACATTACACTTTTTGAGCAATGGATTATTCTCGGAACCAGAGCACAGACTCTTAGAGCGAGATGTCTCCATTTTCTTTTATGCAAGCTGATTATTCTCGGAACCAGAGCACAGACTCTTAGAGCAAGATGTCACATTTTTTAACTATACATATACAAGTTGTAGCATACTCGGGCATAGACTCCTATGAGGTGCTTCTAACCTCCCTTACACACACATGCACGAGGTTGAGTGGAACTAGCGGCATAAGGCTAGACTTTCTCACTCTCCTCCCTTACATGGATCACCTAGACAGACTCTAGGGGCTAGTTTTCCATGTCCTTTTCCCATGGATCACCTAGACAAGATCTAGGGGCGAGAAGTCCATGTTTTCTCTCTCACTATTCTTCTCATGGATCACCAATGTGTGTATTCATGCTTTTTTCCTTTCTTTTCTTCTCTTTGCATTTTGTTTCCATTTACATCCTTCATCTTGTGTTAGAGAACTCTCAAATCCTCACACTCTTTGTTGTGTTGGAATTTAGATTTATTCCTCTTTCTTACCAAATGATTCTCCATTAGTTTTTGATCTCATATCAAATCTTCTTGTGAGCATTTGTCATCAATATTCTTTAACAATTCGAAGTGGTAGACATGATACCCTGTTTCAACTCACTAAAATTAGCAAGCCGAAACAGGGGGGGCATATAGCTACCCTCGAATTTTCATCACCTTCCTTAGTAAGAATTAGGTGATTTTGTGATCTAATGTGTGTTTTGTAGGGTGTGATTCCTAACTATGTACTGCAGATACCACTGGGGGCTTCGTTCGATAGACTTATGGATATATCCTTTTTCAAATAATGTTTACTTTTCTGTACTTTAGCTTGCATATGCACGTAGTGTTCATATGACCGCTAAAGTGGGGGCTAAATGTAGCGTCGTAAATTGTACGCACTTGCTAGGGTGGTACAATTTCACACCTAGTTTAGCACCCGCCTTGGCGCATTTTGCATTTTGCATTGCATTTCCCCTTTAGCACTTAATTAATCAAATTAATTAGGTCTAAAGTTCTATTTTATCATCTCCCACATCATAAAGTTGGGCCCTTTCATTAAAGTGTGCCCTTTTCATTTTATTCCTCCTATACATCATTTAATCAAAAACCCTAATTAGGTCCTATTTTGAACTTGGGGGCTTGATTTCGGGGGTCAAAACATCTCAAAATCACCTGTAACTTCGGGATTCTCTCTAAAATCATCATATCTGATGGCCCTGAAAATTTGGTGAAAAGTTGTCGGGACCATGGCGCCCGGAGAGGACCATGGCGCCCGGAGTGCACATGGTCCCGAACATTTTTCCTGAAATTTTAGGAGCGCGATCCAATCATAAAATAAAGCTTAACCCCAAGAAATTGGCGGGATATTCAATCTCTAGGTCGGCCAAAAGTCGAAATTAAGACCTAGGGTTTCATATATAAGAGCTCTCTTTCTTCATTTGAAAGGATCGGATTTTTGTTTTCAGGACCTTCTATGTAGCAAAAGAGCAGATCTTTGAAGACTTCAATAACATTCAACATCCATCCATCAAGCATTCATCAATTTCATTCATTTAGGGCTTGGGAGACATTGAATAACAATAGGAGATTATCGACTGAAGATTGGCTTGTACTCCTCCCTTGAGGGTTGGGTATGATTTCTTGTTGTTTTCATGTCTTTGCATAAGCTTCAATATATCCTTTATTCATGCTTTAGATCACTTTGCATCTTGATTTAGAGCATTCACATTATCATTTACAAGCAATTAGGGTTTACTTTCTAGGTTGCTCTAGTTTGGTTTCTTGCATTTTAGGACCTTGCACACACACTAGGTCTGCACACACAATACATTTTACAATACAACTTGGCTATTCGTGGAGGTGGAAATCACCGAAGCGGGGGTTTGACTAAGGCAAAACCCTATATAGCCACCCATACCCTTTTCAGATATAAGTTCAGGTTTCGGGACTCGGACGACGCCGCAGGTGACAGATCCGGGAGAAGCAGACTGAGACAGCATTCCACATCAAATTTCTGAGCAAAAGACCAGGACAGGGGCGTGGGGCGCCCTGGTCCTGCCAGGACAGGGGCGCTGGGCGCCCTAGTCCCTGGGACAGGGGCGCCCTGGTCCTCTTGACAGACAGCATTTTTCAGCATTTTTGATAGCTTTTCCAGGTTGCAAAACAGCAGTTTCCGGAGTAGTTTCAGGGGCAGGATCAAGACAGTGGCGCCTGCGCCCCCGTCCTGAACATTTTTCAGTCAGATTTTAACTCCGGGTACGCATTTGCATTCTTGCCTTGTCCATGTGTTTACAGCTTTCCATTGTTTAAGTTCAATTCTGCAATCTTGTTATTAGTTCATACTTGCACTTTGGGGTTAGGGATTGAACTTGCATCATTTTATCTTTCAATTGCAACAAAGGAATAGAAATCCTAATAGGTATCCCATGGCTCTCTCTTCCACAAAAATAAGTAGCCAATTGTGTGATACCTCTAGGCTCTTTCGTATTCCACAAATGTGTGATTGAAAGTGAGATTAGGGCATGTTTGCTTAGTGTCACTTTTTCTCCCACACAGTTCCTTCATTTGATTTTAAGCAAAAATGACTAATGAGTTGTAGTTATTTTATGGAGGATATAATGTAAGTAGCCATAGAATTCTTTCATTGGAGTTAAAATAATGCTAATGGATGGAGCTCAATTCATTAAGGTGAAAATGTATTGGGACCACATGAGTTCATCCCTTTAATTAAAGTATAGTTAGCAAGATGATATACATTCTTTCAGGATTAAAAATGCAAGTACATAGTGACGTTCTTCCATTAGGATTAGAATTTAACTAACTTAATGTGTGTCTTTTTTTTTTAGTTAAAATAAAGTTAATATGAAGAGATACATTTGCTAAGATTTAGGATATAAACAACTAAATGAATCCTTCCTTTTCAGATCAATTTTAACAATCATAAAGAAATTTGTTTATTAGGATTATAATATGGATAGCTAGTTGAATTCACCCATTTATAAAATTGATCTGGTAAAGATTATTTATTAAGATTAAACATTAATAACTAAATAAATTCATCCAATATAGGTGAAATATGACTAACATGATGATATTCATTTACTGAGATAAAAAGGTAAATTCCAATATGAAGTTCATCCAATAGTTTCCGATTTAGGAATTTCGACATTAATCTTATCTTTGTTACCCATTCACATTCATTCAATTTATAAGCTTTATAACAAGTTAATCCGAAAAGGGGTAACCTAGCGAGATTCTTTCCACTATTACTTCTTTTAATTAACATAAACAAAATATTTTTTTTCCATAATCATAATTACAATATTTTATGAACCTGATTACTACACTTATCAAGATGACTAATTTTTATGCACTTTGATTTAGCTTCATTAAATTCCCATTATACACTTATGAAAAAGCAACCATACATGATAACTTAAAGTATGAAATAAAAGAGACAAGGCATCACATAACACGGATATGATCTCGGAGTTCACCCCTAAAGGGCTACATCTCCGGGTCTGCTCAACTGGAAGACCCCTATGACATTTAATATAGTTAGGATTACATAAGTTTTCATGACAATTACATCTCTGCCCTTTAGGCGAACACATCCACTATACAACATCTACCTCGGTTGATTATTACATAGTGATCCCTTTTAGAAGTAGATCAAATTGAACCATAAAAAAAAAAACACAAACATAGATTCTCTTGTCTGACGGTACCCTAACTAGGGGCTTGATCGACTTATGACCAAACACTAGCTTATCAAGTCTTACCATTACATAACCAAATTCTATTATAGAAATTTAAATCTGCATAGGCATTATCTGGTAGAGGTATTCGTATACCATATTGTTTTAACTATTAATGTCGATCAGGTTTATGGATTTGCTAAATTAACTTTTATTTAAAAATTCACATTAATCCACCATTAATACTTAATCCATGTTAATAATATGTATTAACCTGAGTATGACATAATCAATATGAAATTAATAACTTGTATTAAAGTATGGATTTACTAAGTGTTGATTATCTAAAATCCAAATATTATTTAATAATCTAGAATTAAATAATATAAAAGAAACTGAATTTAAATCTCTTAAACTAAATTTAAATTCACTTATTAATTTGATTTTTTTTATATATTATATATATATATATATTCTTTTTAAACAATTTATATATAATAATAAAAAAAATATAAATAAAAAAAAAACCTTTTTAATTTTCAAAAAAAAGAAAAGGGAAGGTACCCATGTGGGCCCCCCCTTGGCAGCCCATGCTACCATTGGTAGCGCTGCTACCAAATGGTTGCAGGCCGCTACCTCTAGTAGCACTGCTACCATTTGGTAGCAGTTTGCTACCTCTGGTATCGCTGCTACCAACTGGTAGCAGTTGCTACCGGCTGCCTCCCAACCATGGGGTTTAAAATTTTATTTTTTTATTATTTTTATTTTTTATTTTTTTTTGTTATAGCATATACAATTAGTATTAAAAAAATAACAAATCCCCAATACACACCTCACAGTCTTAGACAGGGATTTTTAGCATTTTCTAGCAACCTCCATTTTTTTTTTGAAAGAAAATCGCATTCCATATATTTTCCAGATTGCTCAAAATAACCAACAAACTGGGGATCAATGTTTTTCTTTTTGAAATAAACATGAACGAATTAACCAAAACAAAATGTAAAAACCCCCATTTTCCATTTATCATAGTTACAGACACATTTTTTTTTTCCAGAATGTCAAGGGTTTCAAAACAATAGAGGAAATTGTTGAATAACCCACCCATTAAGCAAATCTTTGGCACAAGGAAGCTCACCTCTCACACAAAGATCCAACAAAGCTACTCTTTAACAAATTTCTACAATGAAACTTACTCATGGACAACAATGGAGAATCTGAAAACCAAAATTGCAAGAAAAACATACAAGCCCCTTTTTTTTTTTTTTTTTAAAAACAACTTAATCAAATCGATAAAAGAGATTCCTACCTCAATAAGCTTTCCTGGAAGGATTTTGATGATGAGCCCCCAAATCTACTCCTGTAAAACTCCATCTTTTTCCAAAATCTCCAACCTCCATTCCAAAACCATTTTTTTTTCCCCCCCAAAAGATAACAAAAAGAAGAAAAGCCCAAAATATTTCAAAAACTAGGTTAAATGAGAAACCCCCCCGTTTTTTTTTGACCTAATTTTCAATTTCGAATTTAAGCACTTTTTTTTTTAAATAAAAGAAAATGAAAATCATTCATTTCCACTATTCAATACATCTATTTCGCTTTTCTAATTAAAATTAAAATGCTTCTATCTCTTATTTAATTTTAATTTTAATTTGTCCATATTACTTTAGCCAACATTTATATTTCGAACTATTAACAAGGGTAAGGTATTTAGATTAATTTAATTTCCATAACCAATCTTTTATACTATATCAACTTTACAAATTAAAAATAATTTTCTTTAAATAATAAAATTTACCCTTTCATTTTTTGGAATGCAAAAATGATTAATTTATTTCTATTTCCAAATGTCTTTAAATCCTTCCTTTTAAAAAAAAAATGCATAATTACTTAAATTCGTTATTTAAAATTAACTATTAAATTAAACGCGCTACAACATAATAAAGCGATCCTTTTTAATAAATGATTAGTCTCATGAAGGAAACCTATTTATTTTAATTCCTCAACTACTAATGCATAAATGAACACATTAATTCAATTTAATTACTTAAGCTTGTTACAAATATAAATAAAGCGATCTCTTAAATTAATGATTAATCATATAAACGAAAGCTATCTATTTTAAATTTCTCAATTACTAATGCATACATACACACATTAAATTGAATTAACTACTTAGGATAAAATACTCCATTCCCCACACGCAAACCAAGAAAGTCCATGAATCACACGACACGCAACCCAAACGAAAAGAAAACCCTACAGACCACACCCGATGCTCACTTGATCATGGCTAAGGCAGGATGAGAGTTTTATGACCACCAAATCTGAATTCTAAGGATGAAGGAGGTATACTCAACCCTGCGAATCCCAAAGGAGATGAACCTCACCCTAGGCGGTGTTGTACCTGCAACGTCCTCCACCCATGAATCATGGAAGCATACATATACATATACATATTCAACAAAGGCGTTAGCTTGATATTTATAACAAGAATTAGGAAACAACTACATTTACACAAAAATCGATGCAAAAGCACAATAATAGGTATGGACAATTATTCATATTATCTAATCTACAACATTGCATCATAGTTAACCAACCATTCAAGAATGCCACATAGGAAGTCAACCAAGGTCAAACAGGTTTTACAAGGCCGACTAGGGTAGGGGCATTATAGAGAGATTGTTGTTTAGGATAGATTATTACTCTATGTATGTATTTTGATTTCTGGCTATGATCTTTTTGGAGATTGTTGGTTTTTGGTATTCGGCATTTCGGTTTTGGCACTTTGATGGTTTTTCCATCTTGTGTTGCCATCAATGCCAAAGGGGGAGCTTGTTTGTATTTTGGTATGCTTTTGTCATTGATGTCAACACCTACTAAAACACTAGCACTTTGGAGATCCAGTAGCATTCACCGGCAAGCAAGTCACTATTGCATAGTTACTGGTATATGGTACACCAATAGGATATAATGATCATCGACACTTGGAATGGCATGGAAGACACTTGTTAATATCGAAGACATCATGTGGACATCTTGTCTTAAAGAATTGATCATTGGTATATTCATATTTGCATATTTTCTTTTATCGGCAAATAGGTCCAGGGTTATCCAGGGTTACACCGGCAAGTTTATCTTTTCCAGATCAGCATGGCACACTAAAGAGATAATTAATTATTGTTGTAAATGCATTAAGCTGACATGTTCAATCGGTTATTGCATCGGATATTATATTGTTTGTAAAATGTTTTTACTGTAATATCTTGTAGAGCCGACATACTAAAATTGGTCTTAGGTTATGGTATAAATGTAAGATCTTATTTGAAAGATTAAATGTGTAATGCAAAAAAGGATTTTGTGAAGGTATATATGAGATTAAGCAGAGATATACATGCAGACATCATTTGAAGGTGAAGCTAGGTTTTTGTGAAAGCATATCAGCATTACACCAATACTGAATCCAGCATATGAAGATGTTATTTTGAGCAATACATTCTTATTGGATTTAACCATCCAATTATAGTCAGTGTGACTCCCATTTGTGTTTGAGCAGTGAGCTCTAGGCACTTGGCCTTTCTCCATGTGTAGACCCCATTTATGTACACTTACTATCTGCAGTAGTATCATCTGATTGTGGGTAAGGTTTCCCACTGTGGTTTTTCCCCTTACAGGGTTTCCACGTACAAATATTGGTGTTATGTGTTGTGGATGACTTTGTGTTTATGTTTCATGCACTAATCCTTATCGGTATAGAAATTAACTGTTAAAACTGTCTACCGGCATATTAAACTAGTTTACTGGTATTAAGCATTAAGTTGGTTAAGTTGTTTTTGGTTTGAATTTATTTGACAAATAATTCACCCCCCCTCTCAGTTGTCTCTGGGGCCTAACACCTTGTACCCCCATTTCTATACTTGACTCCCTCCCTCTCTCTTCTTCTCTCTCACTCTCTTATTGTTTATCTCCCCTCCCACTCTTTTCTCTTGCTCACTACCTATCCCTTCTATCATTTCTCTCCCCATATCTAGGGCTCTCCATCCCTCCCTATTCACCTCATAACCTCTCCCTTCCTATATTATTACCCACTTCTCTTTCCCCCTCTAGTTTTTTTACTTATCTAATTGTCCACCCTATAGTTCTCTCCCTCCCTCTCCACCTTTTTTCTACCTTCTCCTTACCCCTATCTATTTATGAAATCTCTCCCTCTCTTCTCTCTCTCTCTCCAAACCTATCTGTCTCCTCATTCGTTAGGTCTCTCACTCCCTTCATGTCTACCTATCCATCCATCCCCTCTTACTCATCTCTTTGTTCTTCAATATCTTCTCTTCTCCCTCCCTCCCCTCTCTAGGTCTCTCCCTTACTTTCTTCCCCTCCCCCTCTCTATCTCCCTCCCCCAATCTCTCATATTATCTCTTCCTCTCTTATTCTCTATCTTCATTTTATAGGTCATTACCTCTCCATCCCACCCTCTCTCCCTTCTTTGGGTTTCTCCCTCCATTCCTCACCACCTATCTACCTCTGCATATAGGTCTCATTACCCACCTCTTTGTATTCCCCTCTATCTATCCCACTTATCTCTCACCATCTAAGTCTCTCACATATCTCTATGTGCCCTCTATATTTCTCTCCCTCTCTCTCTAACTCTCTCTCCCTCCTCTTCTCTTCCTCCCCTTACCACTTTATCTCCTTCTTCCATAGGTCTCTCACTCCATCCATGTCCACCTCTCCATCCATCCCCTCTTACTCCTCTCTTTTTTCTTTTGTCTCTCCTCTTCTATCTCCCTCCCTTTCTTCTCATCTCCCTCTCTATCTCCCCATCCATACATACCCCCATATAAATCTCGCTCCCACACTTTGTTATTCTCTCTTCCTCTTGTTTTCTCTTTCTCTACATTCTAGGTCATCAACTCTATCTTCTTTCTCTAGGTTTGTCACTTCCTTCTCCACCTATCTACCTCTTCATCATGTCTCATTACTCACCTCTCTCTCCCCCTATATCTATCTCAATCCTCTCTCTTGTCATCTAGGTCTCTCATCTCTCTTTCCCCATATAGTTCTCTCACCTATCTATTTGTCTCATCTCTAGTTCTTTCCCCCTCTCTTCCCCTCTATCTCCCTCCCCCTTTACCCCTATTTAATTTTTAAATCTATCCCTCTTCTCTCTTCCCCACCTCTCTACCTTCTCCTTCCCTAGGTCTTACAGTCCCTTTGTGTCTACCTCTCCCTCAATCCCCTCATACTCCTCTTTCTCTTTATTCTTTCATCTCTCCTATTATCCCTCCCTCCCATTTATAGGTATATCACTTCTTTTCTTCCCCTCTCCCTCTCTATCTTCCTCTCTCTCCTTATCACCATCTCTCTCTCCCTTCCATACTAATTCTTATTATCTTTTTACTTGCCACATCATCATCTTTCCATCACACCCTCTCTAGCCCTCTCTAGGTTTCTCCCTGGTTCTCTCTCCACCTCTCTACATATTCATCCATATCTCATTACCAAGATCTCTCTATCCTCCTCCATATATCTCAACCCTCTTTCTCTCTCTCTCCCCCCTATCTAGGTATCTCATGTATCTCTCCCTATCTAGGTATCTTATACCTTTATCTAACCCATCTCTAGTTCACTCCCTTTCCACTTCTCTTCCTACCTTCTTACCCCTCTCTATCTTGAACCTCTCTAAAATTTTATTCTCTTTCTCCATCACAAATATACTTCTCTCCTCTCTAGGTCTCTCATTCCATGTATACCTCTCCCTCCCCCCCTTACCCCTCTATTTCTCTTTGTTCTCTCTCCCTTATCTTCTCTCTCGTTCTCCTATCATAAACTCTCCTCTTCTATCTAGCTCACCCCTCTCTTACTATATAGCTCTCTAACCTCTCTCTTTCCCTCTAGGTATCTCATCTCTCTATATGTACCCTCTCTAGTTATCTCCCTCCCTTATTACCACTCTCCATTTATATAATCTATTATTCTCCAATTCTCTATCATCCCTCACCTCTCTATCAAATTTCCTAGGTATATCACTTCCTCCATCCTATTACCTAAAACCTATACCCTAAATAATTTATATACCCTAAACCCCATATTAGATAGATAGATAGAGAGAGAGAGAGAGTGGATGAAGGGAGATGAAGACATGGAAGGAGTTAGGGACCTTGGGAAGGAGGAGATAGAGATGTGAAGGGGGGGAGATAGAGAGAGAGTTCATAAAGGGAGAGGGTTAAGGGGGGATGAGTTAGATAGCTATAGGGGGATAGAGAGAGAGAAATGACATAGATAATGGGGGATATAGAGAGGTGGGTTATTATACAAGGATGGATAATTAGAGAGTTAGAGAGGGAGGATGGGAGAAACCTAAAGAATAGAGAGAGAGAGAGAGATGAGGGTAAAGAGGGAGGGGGGATGGGGGATGAGATGGAGAGAGGAAGAAAAGGAGATAAACCTATAGAGCAAAGAGACTGGTGAGAGAGGAGAGAGAGATATGAGGTTAAGGAGGGATGGGGATGGAGATGAATAGAGTAATAAAGGGAGAGAAACCTATAGAGGTGAGAGATAGGTGAGAGAGAGAGAGAGAGATGAGGGTAGAGAGAGAGAGATGAGGGTAGAGAGATAGAGATGAGGGTAAGGAGGGAGGGGGAGGGGGATGAAGATGGAGTGAGGAAGAAAAGGAGAGAAGCCTATAGAGGGGAGAGATTGGTGGGATAGAAGAGAGAGATATGAGGTTAAGGAGGGATGGGGATGGAGATGGAGAGAAATAGAGAGAGAGAGAGAGAGAGAGAGAGAGAGAGAGAGAGAGAGAGAGAGAGAGAGAGAGAGAGAGATGAGGGTAAGGAGGGAGGGGGTGGAGGTGGAGAGAGGAAGACAGATAGAGAAACCTATAGAAGGGAGATAGGTGAGAGAGAGAGAGAGAGAGGAGAGAGAGAGAGAGAGGTAAGGAGGGAGGGAGATGGAGATGGAGAGAGGAAGAAAGAGAGAGAAACCTATAGAGGGGAGAGATAGGTGAGAGAGAATAGAGAGAGAGAATTATCAATATAACCAATTCCCTAAACCCTATGTACCCTAAACTATGTACCATAGTCATATACCATATACTGTAAACCTTATATCCTATAAAATATTATCTAAATATTATTAAAGGGAGGGAGGGGTGATGATCAGAGAGGGTAGGGAGAGATAAAATGAGAGAGGGAAGAATAAAGAGAAAGAGAGAGCTAAGAAGAGAGGGAGAGGTAGGTAGGGAGAGACTGAGATAACTAGAGAAGGAAGAGGTACATAGGTAAGGGAGAGAGAATAAAGTAAGAGAGAAAGAGGGGTAAGGAGGTAGAGAGGAAATAATTATAGAGGATAAAGATATAGAGGTGGGAGATCTAGAGCCTAGGTAGAGAGATGTGAGAGACCTAGGGTGATAAGATAGAGGTGGGATAGATAGAAGGGGAGAGACAAGTGGGTAATGGGACAAAGATGGATAGGTAGAGAGGTAAAGGAGGGAAGGAGAAACATAGGGATGGAGAGAGAGGTTGGGAGGTAGATGTAGTGATCAAGAGAACAAAGAGAGAGTGGAGAAAAATAATAGGAGGAGAAGAGAGATGTTAAAATGGGTCATATGGTGTCTTAAGGGGTCATATGGCCATATGGTGTCTTAAGGGATCACATAGTGTCCTAATGGGTCATATGGTGTCTTGAGGGGTCATATGGGGTCCTAAGGGGTCATTGTTGGCAACATCAATGAAGAAAAATTAAGAGGGGGGTGAATCTATTTTCACTGGATTTATAAACTTAATCACAAATATAGGTCTGATAAAGTGCAGTAATAATAAAGATAAGCAAATTGACAACACAACACAAAACACCAAGATTTTGAAGTGGAAAACCCAGTTAAAGAAAAAACCATGGTGGGAACCTACTGATAATAAGATGATACTCTATAGTAGTATGTGTAAATATGACAATGGGGAATGCACATGCATTTAGATGCACTGCCTAGAGATCACTTCTCAAAAGATAATGACCCAGAAGGAAAAAACCCTTAGGTAAGTCTCACTGACTTACAACAAGATTTAGACTACAATCGAAAAGGAATGAAATGCAATAATAGCATCTCCAAATGTTGGATGACAGTTTTGGTTAAGCACAATTATCTTCTCTGCAACACCAATCTCTGCTCAATACACGACATTGAAAGATGAATTCTTGTTCACACATAAAACACTCTTATAATATAGACACAACCTTGATACCTAAATTACATGACAATATCACTTATATATACAATTCATCAATCTTGAAAACAAGGTTAGGTAAACCCTCAACTCACAATTACAAAATTATATCACACAGTACAAAGATCAACCACTGGACCAATATAATGATATGCATGATATAACATGGACCTAAATCAAATTACCAAATCCACCGATAATCACACCAAGATCAATTGCAACAAACCACACCACCAGGAAAACCACATATGAAGAACATCATCGGTTCAGAAAAATAATAGACAACTCGCACAATGATTAATGCAGATCATCAAAACAAATAGGACACAATTAGGAAGCACTATGAAGAATGTTAGAATCATCAGCAACAACTGCATCAACACCACTTATAAAATTTTCATATGTCAATGTTTGAAACTCAAGAACACTCAAACAACAACAACTGGCATGAAGAAAGATAACCTAGGGAGCACCAAATCATGAACCATCTAAAATGAAGATACACAAGATCATCTAAAACAATATCCAAAAAACTTAACTCAAGATCTGATCACACCAGAATATACAAGAGTAAATACTAAACTCTGCAAAGTACCAATACAACAAAACAAAACTGCAAACTGGATCATAAGATCTTCCCAATTTGCAATCACCAGAGCAAATCATAGGAATATGTTGACATCAATGACAACAACATATCCTAGCAACAGAAATGTCCAACAATCATATGGCATCCTGAGGGTCATCTAGTGTCCTAAGGGGTCACATGGTATCGTTAGAGGTCATGATGCAGGAGCATCCCTAGTTCACAGTAATCTTGCATCAACCAAAAACTTTTTCCTTTTTGTTTTGTTTTCTGTTTGCAGTTTCAGTTTTCCTTTTTGTGTGTCCCAATTTTGGCTAACTAGATCTTGTGGAGTTAGATTCTAATTTAAGACTTGATCATCTTTCTTTCTTCTAGACCGCATTGCATTTTGATCATTTTTCGGTAAGATATCACTACTGGTTTCCATGACAATTTCTTGTTACTGGTTGTTCCTTTGTTACCGGTTTCCTAGACCTATTATGGTGATCTATTAGAACCCATTTTGATGTTTGCAAAGCCTTGGATGTTGATTCTGATGTTCCTTGGCATGTGGTCGACCTTTTCCATGATCTATGTTTCATCCTTTGGATTTTCTGGAGGAATCTCTTGGCAGAGGTTGACCTTGTTTATTTTGCATGTTAGGTCTTGGTCTTCTAGTTTTGATCCCTTTTGGCCCAACTAGATCCTTTGGATTGATATATAAATTTGTAATTACACATTAGAATGTAATCAATCAGATGATCAAATAGATAGACTGTGCATAGAAGATAGATCATAAGATTCAAGGTCCTGATTGTGACCTACTCTACAAGGCTTGTGAGCCGGTATGTTGTAGCCTGGTTGTTACCGGTTGGATGTAATCAAATTTCATGCAATAAAATAATCTGTTCTGCATTGCCTCCATCATATTTTTATGTTTTCGTTATGTTTAATCTTTTTGACTAGTCCGGATTGATCTCTTTGAGGTCCCTCCTCATCGGTGACTGCTTCAGGTCATATAGTGTCCCAAGGTTTCATATGGTATCATTAGGGGTCATTTGGGGTCCTAAGGGGCCACACGTGTTATAAGATGGTATGACCCTTTAGGACACTATATGACCCATTAGGACATCATATTGCCCTAAGCTTCATATGTTGTCCTAAGGGACCATATGGTGTTTTTAGGGGTCATTTGGGGTCCTAACGGGCTACACATGTGTTAAAACACCATATGACCCCTTAGGACACCATATGACCCATTAGATCATCATTTTTTCCTAAGGCATCATATGGTGTCCTAAGGGGTCATATGGTCTCGTTAGGGGTCATATGGGGTCTTAAAGGTCCACAAATATGTTAGAACACCATATGACCCCTTAGGACACCATATGATCCAATAGGACATCATTTGGTCCTAAAGGATCATATAGTGTCCTAATCGGCCATGTCATGTAGTAGGATGTTAGGTGTTTTGAGTGGTCATATGGTGTCATTAGGGACATATGGGATCCTAAGGCATCATATGGTGTAGTTAAGGGTCATACGGGGTTCTAAGGGGCCATGCATGTGTTAGAACACCATATGACCCCTTAGGACATCATATTGTCTTAACGGGTCATATAGTGTTCTAAGGGGTCATGTCATGCATACTAGGATGTCCTAATGGGTCATATGGTGTATTAAGGGGTCATATGGTGTTTTAACACATGTGTGGCCCCTTAGGACCCTTTAGAACACCATATGACCCATTAGGACATCATATGGTCCTAAGAAGTCATATGGTGTTCTAAGGGGTGATATGGTGTCATTAGGAGTCATTTGGGGTCATAAGGGACCACACATGTTAGAACACCATATCACCCCATAGGACACTACATGACCCATTAGGGCATCATATGGTGTCGTTAGGTGTCATATGAGGTCCTAAGGGGTCATATGGTGTCCTAAGGGGTGATATGATGTCGTTGGGGGTCATTTGGGGTCATAAGGGGCCACACATGTGTTAGAACACCATATGACCCCTTAGGACACCACATAACCCATTAGGGAATCATATGGTGTCGTTAGGTGTCATATAGGGTCCTAAGGGCCCCACATGTGTTAGAACCCCATATGACCCCTTAGGACATGGGGTCATATGGTTTCGTTAGGGGTCATGTGGGGTCCTAAGGGGCCACACATGTTTTAGAACAACATATGACCCCTTAGGACACCATATGACCCATTAAGACATTATATGGTCCTAAAGGATCATATGGTGTCATTAGGGGTCATATGGGGTCCTAAGGGGCCACACATGTTAGAACACCATATGACCCCTTAGGATACCATATGACCCCTTAGGATTTCATGTGGTCCTAAGGGGTCATGTCATGTACTAGGATTTTAAAATGGGTCATATGGTGTCCTAGGGGGTCATATGTTGTCCTAAGGGGTCATATGGGTTCCTAAGGGGTCATACAGGTCATATAGTGTCCTAAGGGGTCATGCGGTGCCCTAAGGGGTCATGTAGTGTCCTAAGGGGTCATATGGTGTTGTTAGGGGTCGTTTGGGGTCCTAAAGGGACACACATGTGTTAGAACAACATATGACCCTTTAGGACACCATATCACCCACTAGGACCTCATATGGTCCTAAGAGGTGATATAGTGTTAGGGGTCATATGGGGTCCTAATGGGTCGTGCATGTGTTAGAACACCATATGACCCCTTAGTGCACCATATGACCCCTTAGGACATCATATGGTCCTAAGGGGTCATATGGTGTTATTAGGGGTCATTTGGGGTCATACAAGGCTACACATGTGTTAGAACTGTTATCACTTAGGTTTGCAGCCTAGCCAAGCTTAGACTCAGCTAACATGTGACACATGGAACTACTTCCTGGTTGTAGGTACCCTATTGTGGAAGTAGACCTCCAGATGAAAGGTTGGTTCCCTTTTAAATTGCTTAAACTATGAATTTCTAACAAAGAAAAAGGATAGAGAAATGCTTTGAAAATGAAATTCTAATCTACTCAAGCGGTAATGCACCAAGATGTTTTATTTTTTAATGTTTTTAAATGACTTATTACAACTAGATCAAATCAAAAAATAGTTATTGTTCACATCCTATTCATACCTAAGTGGATCATAAACATTTTATACGAAATCAACTTAATTGAGTTCACATAAAGATGACATTGATTCATACAATACTACTTGCTCAAATGGAGATTTAACACAACATACAACCTAATCAGCATAAAAACCTATCTACCAAAAAATATGGCATAGATGAAATGAAACTTAAAGGACCTAAATTTCATAATAAGTCTCATAAAAATCATACAACTGTTAGCAAAAATCAAGAAGGAAGACTCAAAGGGTGGGTGAATCAGTCTTCACAGGATCTAGACAAATTAAACCTCAAAACACAAAATAAAAAATTGCAGAACTAAACATATAATCAAATTAACAACACAACACATAATACCAAGATTTTTGAAGTGGAAATTCCAATTAAGGGGAAGACCATGATGGGAACCTACCCATAATAAGATGATACTTTATAGTAGTATGTGAAAATTATTACAATGGGGAATGTACATTCATTCAAGTATACTACCTAGAGGTCGGTGCTGAAAATATATTTGTTTAGAAGGCTACAACCCTCAAGGAACTCTCACTGACTTACAATATGATTCAGACTACAATCTGAAAGAAATGAACTAAAAGAATAGAATCTCCAAATGCCTGATGATCGTTACAGTTAAGCACAGATGTCTGCTCTACAACACCAATCTCTCCTCAATCACAACATCAAAGGATAAATCTCTTGTTCTCACATAAACCTCTCTGATAATGCAGACTCAATATTGACACCAAAACTAAGTGAATAAGTCACCTATATATGCAATTCATTAACCTTGATAACAAGGTCAACTAAACCCTCAACTCATAATTAAAAATATTACATTACATGATACAAAGATCAACCACCAGACCAAAGAAATGATTTTCATTACATAGCATAGACTTAATTCAAATTTTTAAATGATCACATCCACCGAAAATCATGCCAAGATCAACTGCAACATGCTACATGATCAGAAATACCGCATAACACAAAAATCAACACCAACTGATGAAAACCACCAAAAACTTGCACAACGATCAATGTGGATCAACAAAATAAATAGGACATGAATAGGAAACACTAGCAAGAACATTAGAATAATCACCAACAGATGCACCAACACCATTTATCATCTTCATCGATCAACATCAGAAAGCTCAAGAACACAACCAATCAACAATGTCATGAAGAAAGGTAACTTGTGGGGCATCAAATCATGAACCATCTGAAATGAAGATACACAAGATCATCCCAAAAAATATCCCAAAGTATCAACACAAGAACTGATCACAATAGAATATACCAAAGGAAATATTGGATTCTATAAAACGATGATCAGCAAAACCTAACTACAAAACCGGATCAAAAAATATTCCCAAACTGACAAGAATAAATTGACATCAATAACAACAATATATCCTAGCAGTAGAAATGAACAACCATATCCAACAACTCCAATAATCTCCCCCTTTGGCATTCATGGCAACATATGTGTGAAAAATAGTCAATGCAAAGAAAGAAAATATCACCGGCAAACTCCCTCTAAGATCAAGATAGATAATGCATTAAACAAAAACATGAATCTCTCTCCCCTTGGTACACAACCAAATCAACAGACTACTCCAGCAAAGGAGCAACACCGCTCATCAATCCGAATAAAAGAATAAGGCTCAGAAATCCACTAGATCGATGCAACTCGATGCATCTAGTTCTCATTAAGAGGGTTGGATACCCCTAACTTATCTCTCAAGTAAGTAAATGTATTAGTAGGCAAACACTTAGTGAAAATACTAGCAATTTGTTCCTTTGTAGATACATATTCCAGCTTCACCTTCTCTTCATTGACTTGCTCTCTCAATTAATTGTATTTGATTAATATATGCTTAGTCTTTCAATGTTGCACCACACTCTTTGACATGTTTATAGACATGAATTATCATAGTAAATGACAATAGGCTCATCATGAATAATATCTTTCAACATTTGCTTCATCCAGACTATATGAGTGCAATTACTAGCGACATCAATTTACTTAGCTTCAATAGTAGATAAGGATATTGAATCTTGTTTCTTGCTAGCCCATGAAACCAACTTCATACCTAAAATGAATGCTCCACTGGTATTAATCTTCTGTTCATCAACATCACTAGCCCAATCTACATCAATGTACACACACAACATGAAATCATCATTCTTCGGATACCATAAACCATAATCCATAGTTCCCTTTAAAAATTGAGATATCCTCTTAACAGCAGTGACATGACTCTCCTTTGGATCAGCTTGATATCTAGCAACCATACACACAACATGCATAATGCTAGGCCTAGTTTGAGTAAGATATTCAGTCCACCAACCATAGATCTATACAAACTCTGATTAGCTTTTAGAGATTCATCATTTTTGGACAATTTACAAGGAGTTACCATAGGAGTTCCAATCGATTTGGAATCATCTAGTCCAAACTTCTTCAATAGTTCCTTAACATACTTAGTTCGGGATATATAGATAGCTTTTCATATCTATGCAATCTGCAAACCTAAGAAAATCTTCATCTCAGCAATCATGGACATCTCAAACTCATTTTGCACATCATTTGAAAACTTCATACTCATATCATCATCACCACCAAAGATAATGTCATCAACAAAGACTTCAAAAATCATAATGTTATCATTTTCAATCTTAAAGTACAGATTACTGTCAGCATCACCCTTAGTAAATCCTAATTTCAACAAATATTTGTCTAATCTAGCATACCAGGATCTAAGAGCTTGTTTCAATCCATAAAGTTATTTCTTCGACTTACATACCATGTCTCCATCATTTGATAGTGAAAATCAATTAGGTTGTTCAATGTAAACTTCTTCCTCCAGATCACCATGCAAAAATTCAAATTTGACATCCATCTGATATACCTTAAAATATTTATAAGAAACATAAGAAAGTAATAGTCTAACAGCTTCAATTCTGGCAATAGGAGAAAAATTTTCTTCATAATCAATTCCTTCTTGTTGTGAATATCCTTTGCAGACCAGTCTAGCTTTATTTCTGAAAACTTCACTGGCTTCATTCAATTTGTTCCTAAATACCCATTTAGTACCAATAACATTCTTATCCTTAGGTCTAGGAACAAGTCCCCAAGTGTTATTATTTTCAATCTAATCTATCTCTTCTTCCATGGCTCTTATCCAGTTATCATCTTTATAGGCTTTAGCAACATCTTTAGGTTCAACTTTAGAAATCAAACATACTTATTTTGTAGCTAACCTTCTTATAGTCATCAAACCTTTATTTTTATCATCAATAATCTGATTCTTAGAATGATTCAATCTTACATACCTTAGAGTCTTATTTTTGTTCAGATCCTCAAGTTCCTGATCATCATCACCAGCAGTAGCAACATCCAGATTAACAGTCTCTACCAGATCATTCTTCTTAGGCTCTTCAGGATGAATAGGAGATAAGACAACATGTTGACCATCATCATAAGCTTTGATCTCCTTCACAAGGTTCTCATCCACCTTCACATTTGCACTCTCAACTATCTTTCTCAGTCTCTTATTATAGCATTGGTAGGATTTTCTCTTTGTAGAATACCCCAAAAAGATACCTTCATCACTTCTAGCATCAAACTTTCCAATATCCTCATCTCTCTTGATATAACATTTCATTCTGAAAACTTTGAAATATTTCATAGTAGGAACATGACCAAACCAAATCTCATAAGGATTCCTACCCGTATCACCTTTGATATG
Organism: Cryptomeria japonica; assembly: GCF_030272615.1. NCBI lineage: Eukaryota > Viridiplantae > Streptophyta > Pinopsida > Cupressales > Cupressaceae > Cryptomeria > Cryptomeria japonica. The sequence goes on from NC_081409.1 coordinate 588,021,525, forward strand.
AATAGTACAGTTCTTTCTCTCTACAACTCCATTCTGCTATGGGGTTCTATGAGCAGATAGTTGTCTTTTGATTCCATGCATCTCACAGAATGAATTGAACTCACCAAAATAAAATTCTCCACCTCTATCAGATCTCAGACACTTCAGCTTCAATCCGGACTCAATTTCAACTTTATCTTTGAATATCTCAAATTTGTCAAATGCTTCTAATTTTTCTTTCAAAAAGACAACCTACATCATCCTATAATAATCATCAATTATCAACACAAATTATCTATTTCCTTGCACACTTCTAACATGTGTAGGTTCACATAGGTCAGTATGCACAAGATCCAACAATCCATCAAATGTATACCATTTACTCTTGAAAGAAATTCTTGTTTTCTTACCCAATTGACATTCCTTATATACCGGATTAATGGGTTTAACAATCTTAGGAAGATCTCTAATAGCTTTTGTATAACTGATCTTAATCAATAAAATCAAAGTTTACATGAAACATTCTTCTTTGCCACACCCAACTCTCATCTATATTAGCAATCAAACAACTTTTCTCACCATCATTCAAATAAAAAATGTTACCTTCAGTCTTAGTCCCGGATGCAATCTCTATACCAAAGGCATTTAAGATCTTTCATTTACCATCCTTGAATTGTAGATCATAACCCTTATTAGATATATGTCCAACACTCAAAAGATTATGCTTCAAACCTTCAACATACAAGAAATCATCAGTGTTATGCTTACCATTAAAAGAAATAGAACCTCTCCCATAGATTACACAGGCTTTGTCATCTCCAAATCTGACTATTCCATCATCATACCTTTTGATGACTACAATTTTTCTTTTATCACTAGTCATATGATGTGAACAACCACTGTCAATCACCCATTCATCCTTTTCTTCTACCTTTGCAAACAAAGATTTCTCCTCAATAGAACAACTAATGGAATCAATAGGTGCAGATGTATCTTCTTTAATGGTAGTAAACACAGCTTCATCTCCTCCTGATTCATCATCTATAACACCTTCATCTGCAACATAATAGTAGTTCTTCTAGTTCCTAAACTTCTAGTTAGTCTTGTAAGTCTTATCGTACCTTTCATGCTTCTCGAATCTATCATTAATATCATGCTTATCAAACTTATCATTTTTGTCATACTTAGCCATTCTCTCTGAGCATCTAGAATCAAAATGTTCTATCTTATTACAAGAAAAAAATTTCAAGGGCAACTTTCCATCAAACTTACCGGCACCTTTAGGCAATCTTCAGGCAATCAATGCTTCAAGCTCATCAAGCTCTCTTTCTTGCTCTACAATTTCTCTTCTTTCTCTTTCATAATTGAATATCCTTTTCTCATCATGATCATATTTCTATTTACCAGATACAAATGTTGATGCTCTAAATGTACTCTCAAACTTTCTATGTGATTCTCCAAATTCACTCAACTCAAATGTAGAAAGTTTTCCAACCAACATATCTCATGTTACTATAGTCACACTCTGGATCTCATCAATAGTGGAAACCTTATGTTTATAAGTAGGAGGCAAGGATCTCAGCACCTTAGCAACAATCTCATCTTCCTCAATCTTTCCACTAGCACATCTGATACCAAGGACAAGTTCATTCACCTTAGCCATGTATGATTGTATGTTCTCATAATCTCCCATCTTCAATGTCTCATACTTTCCTTTCAAACTCTACAACTTAGCAACTTTCATTTGACTATCACCTTCATACAAGATCTCTAGCTTCTCCCAAATATGATGTGTGGTTTGAAGTCCCATAACATTTGTCATTTTGGAATCAATCAAGACACTAAGAAATGCTTCCTTTGTCTGATGGTATATTCTACTTCCTTAAACTTATAAGGAGTGGATGATCCTTTCTAAGGATCAACATAGACATTCTTAGTAATCTTCCAGTAATCCTCTCCAAGACATTTCAAGTGCACCTCCATCCATATTTTCCATATAGTATAGTTACTTCCATCAAACCTCAAACTATCCTTCTTGAAAAGAATACCTTGAGCTGCCATCCCGAATCTCCTCAAGCGACTAAGCTTCTACTAGAGGATTTAGCTCCGATACCAATTGTTAGCAGCAATCAAGAAGGAAGACTGAGAGGGGGTGTGACTAAGTCTTTATAGGATCTAGAAAAATTAAACTCCAAAACAAAAACTGATAAATTGTAGCAATAAACATATAAGCAAATTAATAGCACAACACACAACACCAAGATTTTTTACATGGACAACCCGATCAAGGGAAAAACCATAGTGGGAACCTACCCGCAGTAAGATGATACTTTATAGTAGTTTGTGAAAATTATTACAATGAAGAATGCACATGCATTCAAGCACACTCCCTAGAGCTCACTACTCAAAACATATTTGCACATAATTCAGACTACAATCTAGAAGAAATTAACTAAAAGAATAGTATCTCCAAATGCCTGATGACAGTTCCCATAAAGCACATATGTCTTCTCTGCAACACCAATCTCTCCTCAATCAAAAAACCGAAGGATGAATCTCTTGTTCACACATAAACTAATCTTTGATAATGCAGACATAATATCAAAATCAAAACTAAGTGAATAACTCACCTATATATACAATTCATCAACCTTGATAACAAGGTCAACTAAACCCTCAACCCTCAACTCATAATTACAAAAACTACATTACACAATACAAAGATCAACCAATAGACCAATATAATGATTTACATTACACAACATGGACCTAATTCAAATTTCAAAATGATCACATCCACGAGAATTATGCCAATATTAGCCGCAACACGCTACACCATCAGAAATAGAGCATAACATGAAAATCAATACTGGTTGATGAAAACCACCAAAAACTCACACAATGATCAATGTGGATCACCAAAAAAAATAGGACACAATTAGGAAACACCAACAAGCATGTTAGAATCATCACCAACAACTGCAACAACACCATTTATCAAATCTTCATCGATCAACATCGAAAATCTCAAGAACACAACCAATCAACAACTGTCATGAAGAGAGATAACTTACGGGGCACAAAATAATGAACCATTTGAAATGAAGATACACAAGATCATCCCAAACAATATCCCAAAGTATCAGCACAAGAAATTATCACACCAGAATATACCGAAGGAAATACCGGATTTTGCAAAACAATGATCAACAAAACCAAATTACAAAACTGGATCAGAAAATCTTCCCAAATTCACCAGAATAAATCACAAGAATATGTTGAAATCAATGACAACAACATATCCTAGTAGTAGAAATAAACAACCATATCCAACAACTCCAACAACAACATCACATAAAAGGCAAATGAATTGTAGGAACAACATGTCCTCTAATTGATTTTGAAGAATCATTTGATTACAATACCAGAAAATACTTCAAAGAACTCAAAATATTTGAGTTACAAGATCAAATTTACTGATGTACATACATAAAATAAGGCTACAAAAGATTGAGAAGTACCTTTTATTTAAGCTAGTTCTGAAATTTGAAATTCAAAATATTGGCTCCTCTTGACTTGGTTATTCAACTGGTTTGTTGAATGTGCTGGCTACTTCTTTGTTCCTTGAAATCAGGTCTAACTGGTTGAGAATTTGAAAATTGAGATGTGCTGGGAAAGCTCACTTGAAATCTCCACAAAAATAGGGACAAAACTAAAGTTAACCTACTGCTAATTTCCTAAAAAATCCCCTTGGGTGATGACTAATGAGAAGTGCTTGGTGAATTAGAAAATCCTCTCACTAGTTCAATATCAAATATAACACGTGTTAGCACATATTTTTGCAAAATATTTTGTGCTACTTCTTTGATGTTTTATATATGCATTTTCATAACAAGGGCATTTATTGTTGGATTGTATGAGTAGGAGGTATGCTATAGTATCAGAAAAATCCTACTGTGACCTATTTTTCAGATTTGGACAAGTACCACTAGGGCATGCTAAGGGTTGGCACTAAAATAGGGACTACATGAGGAATTTTCATCATGACAGTATTGGGTTCTAATAAGGCATTCTCTGGGCCTATGTGATAGCCTTTGTCATTTATTAGCACAAATTAAGTTTCCATAAAAGGTTGCAAGTGCAAATGATATATGAAGAGGAGGTTGATTAGCATAATTGTTAGGTTTGAGTTATCAACGTAAGTTACCCCGACAAGACTGACTAGCATAAATAATGAAGGAACCTAATTGGTATAACCTACACTGATGAAGGCTAATGTAAAGTAGATGGTGGAAATATCATCGGGTTGTCAGAAAATGTCATTTCATGCTACTGTGATACTTGATGGATTAGATGGCAAAGGCGGTATCATCGGCATGACTTACTTTGATGAGGCAATACTAAAAGGTAGAAATACTAAGTCATCAGGATTACTCAAATCATCAGTGAGAAGAGTTTTGGGTTACGCCGATACCTGATGAGGAAGACAAAGTTGGGTACAGAGGAGGAGGTTATTGGTATAACCTACACCGAGGAAGGAAAATGTGGATGGGATGTCTTGAAGTAATCAGGGCATTAGACAACCTAAGAAAAAGATACCACGACACATGATAGGGTAAATATCATGGCAGGTGGAAATGAGGTGTCATCGAGATAGCCTACACCAAAAGAAGTGACTAAAAGAGCAACAAGGTGAGGTCATCGAGATGACATCAACTCTTCGGAGGAAGAGATTTTACGCTATGCTAATACCCGATGAGGAATCTAAAATGATGAACAAGAAGGAGACCTCATCGGGGAAGCATGAGCCAATGGACTTGAAAATAAGCAGGCTGGAGCCTGATATCATCGGGTCATCGGAGAAAGGCAGGAAGGGTTGTCCCGACACCCGATAAGTTTTGTAACACGATGAATAAGAGGGAGGTTTCATCAAGGAATCATATGTCGATAGACCAAAGAGGTAAAAAGAAGCGCAAGCATGAGATAAATGTCATCGGGTCATCAGAGAAACATAAATTGAGTTGTTCTGATACCCGATAAAAGTGACCCGAAGTAACAAATGAGATATAGATTACTAAGGAGGATTCATCGAAATAAATTTTCACTATCAGAGGAACATATTGGGAGCTATGCCGAAACCCGATGGGCAGAATGCCACGGAGGAATAAAAGGAGGGTATATCAGAATGACATACATTGATGTGACATAAAGGTGAAAGTAGAACATAGCCAAGAGGTGAAATGATAAGTGAGACTTATGCCGACCAAAAGGATGGGTGGTGCTAACTGATTGAATTATCAAAAAAGTTATGTCAATTAGCTGTTGTGAAATCTGATTGCAAATGGATCGACCCACCATTATTAAATGCAAAGAACTTGTAGATTGGTGTTTGCACAAGGCAAATCATAGCAGGATTTCAATTGAGTAAATGCTTCTAATCCTTCAAATCCATATATTAAGAGTCGGTGCAAGGATTTTGCATAACAGTTTGAAGCTAACAAAGAGATTGAAGAAAAGCTAAACTTTAGAGAATCGAACTGTAGAAATCTTGAAGGATTCAAATATGGAGGGTTCTAGTTCCAAGGGTAAGAGGAAGGTCACAGAGGTCTTTGAAAGAACTTTGAAGAAGTCTAAAGGTGGAGAAGGTGCGCAAAAACAAAAGTTGAACTAGGATATGATTGACCAAATAAGCTCACCAGGAGCCAAATCTAGGAGATCTAAGACAAATTTCCCATCTATGACCAGCTAGAGGACAACTTCAAGGAAATTGGTGATATTTGGACCAGAGTCAGAGGTCATGAGTTGTTCTTGTATCATTATTCAAGGAGGAATAAGCCGACCCCAATCTCAAACTCATAGACAACTGGATTGGGTAAACTTGTGGTTCCAAACGTCTTCGTGAATGTCTAGTTGATGAAAACATTGGCTAGGGCTTACAATGCCACAAAAAGATGTATTCAATTGCCAAATGGTGAAGCATTCATTGGCCTTTCAGTGGCCACCATTCAGGAGGTTTTTGGTCTTGGTCCCAAATCTGACATGCCTCTATCTTTTGAAAAACTAGAAGAAGAGTATATAAAGATTGACATTGTGTACAATGGGTGGAATTTGGCCATAGACAAGACTGAGAAAAGAAAATTTACAGATGTGGATGGGGCCCCATTTGATATCAACATTTTTAGGCACTATTTGCAGTATACATATATGGCATGTAGACAAGTGGGAGGAGTTGAAGTTCTAGATGTCGCTCAGGTAGGACCTTTGGTACTGGCTGTTGACACACATATGTATGAGCCGAGACAATTCAACTATGATACTTATATTGTTGAGAAGATACACGAGGGTTTCTTAAGCCTTCATAATAACCTGGATAAATCTTTTAAGTTTTATTCTTTGTTAATGCATATTGTCTTATTTTATGGATGACTCAGGGCATTGTGCCCTGAGGAATTAAAGCTAAATGTTCACGGTAAGGACAGAGGAGAGTAGCCTGTACAATTATATGTGTCACTATGGGATTCTTGGTTCATGAGATCCCACTATATCAAATTTGAAGAATTCTTTGTGCAACCTTTATATAGAGATTTTGGAGTCTCTTTTGAGGGGTCATTTTTAGAGGAAATCAAAAGATTTCTTAGACCCCATGAGCATGGGGATACCAGGGTAAATCACAATTGGGGTGACTCATATGTATGCTAGGATTTCACGTATGTTAGAGTTTTTGGATTCAAGGGAGATCCTTATGTGCTGCCAAAACCTGCACCTGATAGAATTGCCTACCTAGAGATTGTAAGGCAAATGAGTTTCTCAAATGCGATGCATTTTGGGGGTGCACACAAGCAAGTTTTCTTGCCCAAGACTTTACATTTTGGTGATTTCACTATTATGTCTACAAAGGCATATGAAATAATTGATAAGAGGTTAATAGAATATTATGACTTCTATCAGCATACAGGCCAAAAGAATTATGACTCGGAGGGTTATATCCACCAGAGTAGAAAAAAAAAAAATCTCAGTGATTTTTTCCATGAGAACGTTGAAGCTTGGGATATTTTTCAAGAACAAGGAATCCGATGAGGCTATGCATATCATTCAGGATCTGAACTAGAAACTAGAAAAAAAAGGCAAAGACTACGGGATATGGGAGAAGAAGAAGAAGTTGAGAGTGAGTTAGGTGAGAATGAGGTTGTTTCCAGATTCAAGAGGCATGAGAGGGAGGAGGAGCTTGAAGCACATGACATAACTATTGCAAGAATGAATGCATATGTAGATGTTAGGTTAGAGGAGCATACCTATTTTGTGCCTGATGATGAGGCAATGCTGGATATAATACTAGATAATGAGGCAAAGATGCTTAGGAAACTAAAGGTTGATATTGATGTAGAAGTAGAAGGAAAGAATCCTCAAAGGGGAAGGCAACTCCTTGTAGAGGCAAGAATTATCCTCTTTCCAAGCTGAAATCTATTAGAATCAATGACAGTTTCAAAGACACTAAGAGGAGGGGTGAATCAATGTCTAACCGGTTAGCAGCATATTTAAGTTTATTAAGAACTTTGTATCTCAAAATAGTGTACCAGTAAATAAGAATTAATGCAACAAATAAGAATAACAGAGACAACATAGAGAACACACCATAACACAAGATATTTAATGAGGAAACCTGGTGTAGGGAAAACCTCGGTGTGATTTGTGACCCAAAATATTCACTCAATGGCCAATGAATAAATATTACTTACAATGAGGGGCCTGCACATGCAGGAAGGCTAGCAGCCTAGAGCTCACTGCTCAACTACAAGATGGAAGTCTCACTGACTTACATAATGGATTATCAAAATCCAATACAATGTACTACTTCAGATCAGCATCAACTATGGCAGGTTCAATACTAGTTTAAGCTCAGTTTATAACCAAAACCTTTGCTGTCAACTATATCACCTTATACAAAAATATCCTTAAACTTATCATATATATTCCTCTCTCTCTCTCTCTCATATCAAAATGACCTATAAGATCTTATACATATATGAGTCTTTTACAATATACCATGTTGGCTTTTACAAGAGATAATTACATTATAAAACAATAAACAAAATTTTATTCCATGTCGGCTTGAGTGCCAGTAAGCATTGTTGCCGTTGTCGGTGAAGTGTCTATCGGTGGGTGTAGAAGTCTATTGGTGGTGCCAATAAATGTCAGTGGGTTGCCAGATGATTTCCAGTTGGTTTCCATCAATGACAACATCAACTATTCTCATAAGAGTGTATAATTCCAACAATCTTCCCCTTTGGCATTGATGGAAAAACTCATGAGAAAAATCCAAAAACAGTTCCAAAAACTGAAGTCCAAAAAGTTTCCAAAAATATGTACTCCCCTTGAGCAAATGATCTCATTTGAATAAGCATTTTTCTCTGTCCACTACTCCCCCTTTGACATCAATGACAAAGGTTGTCAACAATAGTCAAACGAGTGCAAAAATTTTACCTCAAAGTCTGTAACTGGTTGGTTACAATCTGAAAAATATCTGCCAAAACTAGATTTAGATTCTGCATAAACCTTTTATTGTCATTCAAGGTTTCCTCAGTCTGTTGGATCATGTCGATGAGATGGTGCATTTGTTCTTCTGGTGATCACTCTCCTTGAAGTAATGCCTTATATATTTCAATTCTTTGAGAGGTAAGATTTTCCAACTTGGGACCAAGTTTATTTTTAAGTTCTCAAGCATTAGACCTTATCCTTGCCTTTTCTTTCTCAAATTTCTCAAATTTCTCCTCAAAACCTGCCATTTCCTGCTTAAAAATTGATATATGTCCGGATTGTCATGCCCAAACTTTTGGGCAAAACACAACCAACAATTTTTTTTAAAATTTTTTTTTTAAAAATACTAAATTACAAGTAACCATTGCTAAATGAGTTGATACATCTTAACAAGTTGTTCCCAACAAATTCCTAATTGATATTATATATTACAATAACTACTATTGCCAAGCGGAATGGATAAATTTTATAAGAGTAATATTAAATTCACTCAAGAGTTCCTTTCGTTTTAGTTGGGCTTATTGGTACTTAATTTGATCCATTTCTACTAAACAGGCATTAATATAATTACCGGGTTTGATATCAATTATTTACTAAATGTCAACACCATTTCTATTTCATTTCATTAATATTGCCTACTTGAGTAGATACAATTAAGGTGCCAAACACCTTTAAGTTAATTAATTTATCTGCTGAAAGGCTCCACTCGGGTTAACTCGGTTCGCAGGATTTGGACGATTTTATTTTAGGGAAAATAATATACGCCACTGCAATTTTCCTCTTAAGATAAATATTTGATTAAAAAGTTCTGTTAATTATTAAAATAAAGCACATTAAGATATCTAGAGCACAGTTATATATCTTAAATCAAGTTGACATATCTTTCTTTATCTAATATGAATTATTATAAATTCAATATTCCTATAAATTCACTAATCTCATTACCTCTTGGTTAGAATTAATGAAGTTAAACACTACAATAAGAAAAGAGTCCACCTTCTTTAAATAATTTACTATACGGAGAATAATATTTTTTCTTAAATTTTTTTTTAACAATTCTCAAATTAAATAGCTAATAAAAGTACTTCTTCCAAAGGTGATGATAATAATGTTATAGGTTAATTCATTTAATTTCCAAATTTATCCAATTGGGCTAAATAATTCACTTGCTGAATATCCCCATTATACTCTTATAACTATATACATATATATATATATATTTATATATATATATATATATATATATATATATAATCATATAATCATATTTTAGAAACCCATACATACTTATGAAAATATTTATTTTCAAGAATATATATTTATTCTCTAAAACTTAACTAAACAATAAAATAACATTGTAACCTAATTTTTTTTTAAAAACATTATAAAAATGTCTTAACTATTTATCCTCATTTTGAAATGCCCTAACTCATACCGGGTTAGGGTTTCGAATCTTGTTTTACTACAGGGTGGAGGCGAAGTGATTTAGGAGAGGGCAGAGTGAATGGCAGTCGGCAGCGGCGTTTTGTAAGGGCGGGCGGAGGGGACCAGGTGCTGCCCTCTGTGCGGCCACACAGTGGTGGCGCGGGCACCGCCCACTGTGTGCCCACACAGTGGTGGCACGGGGCGCCTCCCCACTGTGTGTCCACATAGTAGTGGCACTTCGGTGTCGCCCACTGTGTGACCACACAGTGGTGGTGCTTCGGTGCCGCCCGCGGGCCACCCACCATGTGTGCACACAGTGGGATTCGGCCCCCCAAAACCCTTGTTTGCTTTGTTTTTTTTTTTAATATATTTTTTAATTTATTATATTATATATAAATATATAAATATATATATATATATGTATGTATACAAATTTTTATTTAAGTATATATATATATATATTTGATATAATCAATTTGCAAAAAGAAAACTTGATAAAGAAGTTTTATCCTCTAATACTGCTATAATCTGAGTTTAATCAATGAGTTATTTTTTTTGTATATTCTATTTATCATAATAAAGATAGACTATTTATTTTCTACCATTATTTAAATGACAAGTTTAAACAACTTATCTAGCAAACTTATAAATAGGTTATTCTTTCAACTTTAGAATTTTTCTATCTGCAAAATTAAAGTAATTAATCAAATAAAACAAACTTAACACAACATCTATTTAAATTTAGAAATGTAGAATAAATCTTTGGAGACGACTCTAATAAACTTCTTTTTTTTAAAATTTTTGCAAGTTCATAAAATGTCAGAATTAAATAAAATTTCAATAGCACTTTATTTATCTAGAATTCCTTTATCTTTAACCATGCATTTAGGATTTAAACTGAATCACTTAATTTCAAGCAACACGCATGCAATCCTTAAATCATTACTTTATTTCCTTGATTTATTTCATATGCATAAGGGGATAAAATAAATTTATTGCTTCTCCAAAATATTAGCTAACTCAACGAATCTTAAATTCTAAAAAGCTTAGGAAACTAAATCCAGATTTATTCATTTCATTTCCTTGCAATATAGCAAATAACCTATTTCCTTTCTTTAAATTACATTTAAAAGACACTATCGTCATTTTTCAAATAGGTCTCTCATTATTAAAAATGAGGACATTTTAAACAAAATAGTAAAAATATTTCCAATCAGATTTCTATAGCAAATAACTCCATCAAATCTTCCACTTGTCCTATTCCTTTCCTTCCAACAACCTGCAAATAAAATCAAGGATATGACCATGGAGTGCTCACCTCCCAGCCTAGGCTAACTGGTAGCCACCCCCGAGCTCGGAGAACCAAGCCCTAGACAGGTAACAAACATGCAAACACCGAAGACAGAATACACACAAACTCAAAACACACTCCCAAACCTGGGCTACACTGCACCACACATTGGTGATGTCTTTTCAAGGGTGGTAGTGGACCAATTACCCTGAGGAGACTGCAAGTATGGTAAAACAAATAGCCACCTCATGGCAAACTAAAACATATAGCCACCTCATGGCAAGCTAAATATATAAAGTATAACATAATCAACCCCTTATTCCTTATGCCCCCTAAGGAATTCATGCCTTATTTCCCTCCTTATGACCCCCAATGCATAAACAAGCCATGCAACAAGGGTCACATAAATTTCCTTGTGATCACTCTCATAACAAGAGTCTCTCACTTGAGGGTTGTCACATCTACCACCCACAAGATCCTCCTCTCTCCCAAGAGTAGGAGGTCTTGATTACTCCCAAAAACATATACAGCGTATAAACATAAAATACCAAATAAGTTTCCAAGAGAACATGCACGGAAACTAGTCTTTTACACAACCATTACTTTCAAAACATAATGCAGTAAGAAAATCATTATAAGAAAAATACAACCAACCTTAAACTGTCCAAAGGTATACTAGTTTTGTTGAGGATGAGCAGCCCAATTCCATGGTTCTTCTCTTTCTACCCTTAGCTAAAATTCTCAAACCAAATTCTATCTTTTTTTTTACAAAATTATTTTGTCTCCAAAAATGGAGAGTGGGTGATTGCCCCCAAAATATCTCTTTCTTTCTTAAGAAGACACTAGTGTGAGTTCTCTCAAGTTTCTAAAACTGAAAAGGAAAGTAAGGTAAAATGGGAAAAGGGAACTTTCATTCAAAAGCGAAGGTTAACCACTTAGCTCAAGCCTTCTAATTTCAATTTTCTCACAACTTAGAAAACCTACTTTTTAGGGTGTCTAAATGGTCACATGGGAGTAGAAACTTGCCTAAAATTACCCCTACCCCTTAGGTATACCTTATGGGCTTTAGGAAACCCTATTAAACTACCCCTAGGTGTCCATTTAACCCTTTTTTAACCCCTCTAAAGTTTATTTTCGGGTCAAACCTATGTTGACCATCCCAAAGATTCTTTACCCAAGGCATTTATGGAAATCACATCACATTAATTGAAAAAGCTATAGTTAAACAATTCCAACCAAGAGACAAATTTAAAAATTCAAACATAAATCCACACGTGTCAAGTGAAACAAAGAAAATACTTTTACAAATTTATACATGAAATCATGTCTCTTGTGGATTTTACATAAATCAATTAAATAACACTTAGCACACATGCATCATTTACTGTTACGAATAAAATACAACACAAACGGGGTGTTGTCTCTCCAAATAGACAAACCCTGGTTTTAGGAACATACATAGGTCTAGGTTTGGTTCTCCATAATATTTCCATGGTCACATGAATATCTTTTCCTGCGCCACTCCAATACACATTAGTAATTTTCAATAACCTCGTATAATATTAAACACATGAATCGGAGTACACATCAAACACTTCGCATACAATTTACATTCGAACAATTCAATATATCTCATATCCAATTAAATCCACATGAGCAATTATCACAATTCTCATAATTTTGGTCCACATATAAAACATACATCTTATTTCTATCATCATAATAAAGTCCTGCAAATCCAATAATGACATACATCCTCTCCAATTTATCCTATTCTAGAATCATATAGAATTCTTTATCATAAAGCATATAAATGAAGAATCAACATTCATCAATGTTATCAAATCACAAAATCATATACGTTCTACCTCCAGACATAGCTGACATATGTTAAATCACGATTATCCAATGAATGGATCTTTTAGGATTTCAAATTCATAACATATCAAAATGTAAACAACAAGGTGCAATAACCCTCTAACTTGGTTCAATTACCTTTTTCACCAATCTATCTGTCTAACACAGTCCATTCTATTGAATTATAAAGCCTTTATTAATAGGTCAAACATGGTCAACTAAGTTAATCAAAGCTTGGTTTGGGGAAGGCCTTACACGGATGAACCAATTATGTTATCAGCTATGTCATCTATTTCTTTCTATGTTTTATTGATCTCCTTATCTATGTCTGCTGTAAAAAGGTGAGTTTTGCATGTTTCCTTATATAGCTCTTTGTACTCCAAAATTGTAGAGTTAAGTACCAGTAATAATGTATTCAAGTGGTCTATGCACTTCTTTATGGTGTCTTCAAAGAATTTGTTCTTCTCTTTTTTAACTCTCTTTTTTATTGTGTCCTCATTCACCTTATCAATGGTTATTACATTATCAGCAATAAATTTGGACAATGTGTCCAATTTACCTAAAGAATCCTTAATATGATCTATGTTACAATTTGGTGCAATCAATTTAAGAACTGGTAAAGTGTTATCAATTGCCTTGTATGCCAATGCATTCCAATCCATTATCTTTTTGATTGAATCCAAAAGTACGTTTGTAACATTGGTAGGTCTGAATTCACTTGTAGATCTGCTAGATGTATGACCAATTACCTTTATTACCTTTGTGCTTCCATCAGTTGTAACCACTTTGCTTGCATTTTCCTCTGGTGGATTAGTTTGGGTTTGCATCTCAACCTGCAAAGGTTTCTCAGACTGTTTTAATGTCTTAGTGATTGTCGGTTTCTCTGTTTCAGTGTGTACCTCTACCTCAGATTGTTTTCCTGAAAGTTCAACTGCTAGTATCTCTATCTTTGGTGGCCTTGTGCCAACATCTATACCTTCAGTAGGTTTTCCAGTTTCTGACGGTTGCTCTATTTGGGTTGGGATCTCAACTTCAAAAGTTTCTGCCGGTTTTTTTGCCATGTTGCCACTGTCAACATTGTCTGCCTTAACCTTTGAACTATCCTTATCCACAACAATATTTACTTCATGAGTATCCACATTCATGGTAAAGAGTATCTAAAATTCAAGATTTGTGTTATCATGTGTAATACCTTCAATGTCAATAACTGGCGGATCTTCTAATTGTATTGGTGCATTATCCAGAGATGGTGGTGGTAGATTGTCAGTAATCTTGATGTTTGGAACTCCACCATTTTTTCCTTTGCCCTTGTCCTTGTCCTTCTGATACAATTTAAATGTCTTTTTCGGTCGGTTCATTTCCGGGTGAACTCACAATATTGGTTCCCACTTTTTGACCAACTTTGACACTTAGATGAATATTTTGAAAAAAACCTTCACTTTCTGACACCTATAACTTTTAAACCGTTAATAATTTGAAGATGATATAAACTAGTGATTTTTAACATCTTGTTTGTAGATTCTAAATTTATTTTTTGCAAATTTGTTTGAATAAATTTTTATTGATTTTTCCATCTCCCTTAAAAAGTAGTTGTTTACAGCAAACACCATTTTTTAAGAGTGATGTGTATCCCGAAACACATAATTTTTTTTCTATAAATGATAAAAACTTAATTATTTTGAATTTTGGTTTTTAACATCAATACCCAGGGCATGTACTTGGTTTGATAGTGATATGTTGAATATTTTTTATTTTATTAAGTTTTGAAGTTTGACTAATTATAATTTGGATATAGGTGTACGTTTAAACACATAACTTTTTCTACATATATCAAAATTCAATTTTCTTTTTTTTGTTAGAAAGAAAACACCAATACCTAGTGCATAGATATTTTTCAGAATTTTTTTGAATTAGTTTACTATTTTTCCCAATGCATTGAGTGAAGAAATTCATGTTCGGTGAAAAACCTACATTCATAAGAAATAAAATAAAAATATATTAATGAAATTAAATATATTAAAAGTTATACTATTTGGAAAGTTTATAATAAGGACTAAATACTTTTAAAAAATTAAAAAATTAAATGAATTAATTTGACCCCCCAAAAGCTAATGTAAAATTATTTTTTTATCAGCATTTGATAGATGCAAAGGAGACTCCATTGCAAGTATGATTTAGAAGTAGAGAGGTTCTCTCCAAGAAATTTTGATCCAAGAGCCTTTGATTTAACTCTCTTCAATTAATTACTTCAAATGGGACCTCTTAAAGCTTAAATCATTATATTTTTTAAAAAAGGTATGATTTCAGCAAAAATCAGGATGTACCAAAAAGTGGGAACCAGCTTTGTGAGTTCACCCTTCCTCTTGTTTTTCCTTCTTCGCAAAATATATATCCCATTTATCTACAGCCTCATCTGCAATCTCTTTCACTCTTCTTGTCATTAAGCTTACTTGTTGGTGCCCACTGGCAAAAACGGATCAGTTAGCCTCAGAAATTAGTTCATCAATTTCTTCTTTTGAATTAACAGGATGTACAGCTAGAAGTTTTTCAACTTTTAGTTTCTTGTCTAATTCCATCACTACTATCCTTTTTTCTTCCAATCTTCTATAAAGTTCATTTGGTAAGTCATCCATAACTTCAATTAAAACCTTTTTATACATGTCTAAGTGTAAGATAATACTGTTCTAAATACTTTCCCTGTCAGAATCATTAAATGTATTATACAGTTTGTGCACATTAGCCAAATTGCCGTCATCAGTTATCTTATTCAACAAATCATTCAAAGAAGGGGTAACAGGTTGTTGTTTCTTCTTTGGTGTTAGTTTCTTGGGTGGTCCCCTTACTTCCTATTGTTTCTTTCTCAAGGTCCTTGTTCTCTTAGGTAAAGGAGAGGGTACCGATGAAGGTTTTCTCTTCCTTCTTTCAATTCTTTTGAATTTTTTTGCCTTTTCATTGTTAGTTCTAGAAGATGTGTCAACTAGTGAAATATGTGCCCCCGGTTGAAGTCCTTCAAGCTCACTAGCCGATATGCCACTAGGGTTCATGACATTTTCTTTGATTTCCTTTACTTTCTTAGAGGCATCTCTAATGAATTTATCTCTTTTCTTTCTTTTCTTCAACAAATTTACATCACTCTCAATAGTCTTAGCACTACCAAAGACCTTTTATGATGGTTCTCATGGTGATTCTAGTAAAGCTTTGGCATATGTCTCCAGAATAGTAAGATCTACTTCATATCCCATCTTAATCACCCAAATAGTCCTAGGGAGTACTACCTCCATCCATGTCTCATCTCTTTTGATAACAAAACAAATCTCTTTGTCATATTTATCTACTATACTTTGTGGTAACCTTTATCTAGCTCTCATCTTAGCTTGGAAAGTTTTAAAGTGGGCTGTTATGTTTTTGTCTCTAGCAGTTCCCATGCTGGTAAAACATTCCTGTAGTTGTTTTCCTACAAGTATATCATAACTAAAGTCTTTAGGTCCTGTATCGAGGATCTCTTTAGTGAAATACAACATTAAACATACCAAAAGATTTCCAAAGTGGAATGTGCCTTTCTTATCTCCTTTAATCTTTTTCAAATTGTCAATAAGCTCATCTTTTAGCCATTCACACACATCTATCACTGCATTGTTGTTTACCATCTCATAAGCACTTTGTATACATAGACTAGAAACAGAGTTTAGCCTATTAGCATGTGTGTTCTTGTAACCTAGCACCATACTTACAAATCTCACATTGATGTCCTTGATATTATTTACTCTCAGTGATCTATTATCAGATGTTGCTTCGGTTAGGCTTATCACTTTGTTGTTGGGAATCTTCTTTGTTTTATTAGGTCTGCTGTCGGTTGAGGGTAAACCAGTTACTACCCTAATTGCTTGCTAGGTTATTTTGCAGATAGAATCGAACCATAAGAATTCTCCATGTGCTCTACTCAATATAATCCTTACTACTTCCTTTGGAAATTGAGGGATATTTAGTATTTCCACAAAACCTATAGTTTCTACAATTTTGTGTTTGGGTTTAACAACACCATGTTCGTCACAAATTATCTTTGTAAATATTTTCATTAGTTCCTCAGAACCTAGTTCTTCTATATTGTAATGTATATAAATCCTAGGGTCTTCTGCAAATGCTACACCTTTAAGAATTTTCAATAATGCCCTTACAGAGTCATCTTGCTTCACAATTTCAGGAATTATCTTAAACATGGGCCTAGGGTGTTTCACATTTTCCACAATGGTAGAGTTCAGAATAAACTCGGGAGCAAAAGAAGAGGCCATTGAAAATACCTTTTATTGCCTAAAAATATTCTAAATGTCTGAAGAAATCACTCTACACCTTCGCCTTGAATGCCTTCGCTCAGTTTTTGTGCTCTCTGCTAATTTGAATGTTCAGTGAGTCCAAAATGATGGAAATCAGCTGATTTATAATGATATTTCTTCCACTAACTGCATTAAATGCTTTTTGATTAAGTGAAAACTTAACACATTTGCCAGTAAAGAAGAAATCTATCTTCTCACCATCAATCGAGGGTAATCTGAATGATTTTCAACTTGCTGCAATACCCACAAAGGGTTACTTCTCAGTTGGATGAAGAATCTCCTATCGGTGGAGGATTACTTTGTTCTACCGGTATAAAGACAGTTTCATCAACTTTCTAATCTATCTTCTTAATCCATTGTTTTAAAAATTATTGCTTACCTCATCTACCTTTTCTTTGCCTTTCAAACTGGATCCTTTATTATTTGCCGATGAAGTCTTGCTTCTACAAAATTTAGCAATATGTCCAATTTTGTTATAAGCATAAAAAGTCACATTATTCCTCTTAATAGCCTTTCCATATCCTACGTTGGTTTGCGTTCTACATTGATTATATAAATGCCCATATCTTCCACAAACATAGCATTTCACAATCATTCTGCAATTTTATGAATTATGACCAACTTTGTTGCATTTGGAACATTGACCAATGGGTGCATTAATATTCTGATTATTTCTAAATCTACACTAATTTTCTCTATGACCATATTTGTTGCAATTGAAACATTTGCCATTAAACTTATAAGAATTAGGTTGTCTTACCGGTTTGTTCTGATCTAGATTGTTTACAGTACTTGAACTTTCTCCAACTTCAAATCCAAGTCCATTAGTATCTCCATTAGGTTTTTGACTTTTCAGCATGTCATCAAGCTCCTCTAAACTTTTCTTGAATGTGTCTTTGTGTTTATTTGCAGTAGCCAACTCCTTTTCCAGAATTCCATCTTGTCTCATAAGCTCAGTTTTATCTTGTTGCATGTGAATCAGATCTATCTTCAGCATATCATTTTCATGACTAAGTCTTAGATTTTCATTTCCATCATCATTGAGTCTCCTAGTCAAGTCTTATTCATTCTTCTTCCTGTCTTTAATATCTTTACATAACCTCATAGTCATATCTTGCATTTCATTTTTCATATTACTATTTTCCTATCTCAACTTGTGTGCAAGTTCTCTAAGAGTTTCCTTTTCATCATCATCTTTCTACATCTTCTCATGAATTTCTTTTCTTTTATTTTGTGCTATAGCAAAGTTCTCCTAAAGTCTTTTACTGAATTCCTGTGTAGTCCTTAGATCATCTTCAAGTTTGATATTCTTTAATTTTTTTGCATCATAATCTACAAGAGCTCCTTCCAATTTCTTTCTTAAGTTCTCCATTTGTACCAGTGTTTGATTCTTCCTCAATCTGTTAGGCTTCTGAAAATAGAGGATAAGGCTTTGATACCAATTGTTAGAGTCAATGACAGTCCCAAAGACACTGAGACAGGGGGGGGTGAATCGGTGTCTAACTGGTTAGCAGCACAACATATTTAAGTTTATTAAGAACTTTGTATCTCAAAACAATGTACTAATAAATATGAATTACTATAGCAAATAAGAATAACAAAGACAACATAGAGAACACACCATAACATAAGATATTTAATGAGGAAAACTAGTGTGGGAAAAACCTCGGTGGGATTTGTGACCCACAATATTCACTCACTGGCCAATGAATAAATAATACTTACAATGAGGGGCTTGCACATGCAGGAAGGCTAGCAACCTAGAGCTCACTGACTTACAAAATGGATTATCAAAATCCAATATAATGTACTGCTTCAGATCAGCATCAACTATGTTAGGTTTAGTACTGGTTTAAGCTCAGTCTATAACCAAAACCTTCGTTGTCAACTTTATACAAATATTTCCTTAAACTTATCATCTATATTCCTCTCTCTCTCTCTCTCATATCAAAAAGACATATAAGATCTCATACATATATAAGTCTTTTACAATATGCCATGTCAAATTTTACAAGAGATAATTACATTATAAAACAATAAACAAAAGTTTATTCCATGTCGGCTTGAGTGTTGGTAAGCATTGTTGCCATTGCCAGTGAAGTGCCTACCGGTGGGTGTAGAAGTTTATTGTCAATGTTGGTAACTGTCGGTGGGTTTCCGAATGATTGCCAGTTGGTTTCCATCAATGACAACATCAACTATACTCATAAGAGTGTAGAATGCCAACAGGATCTTAGTGCATCCTTTATTTTTGATAGCCTATTGCTTTCAAAGAAGAAGGATTTCAAGTTAGACATCCGAGGCATGAATGACAATTTTATTGGATCAAGATATGATCCAGATGATGAAGCAATGCATTCGTGGGCCCTTTATCCCCCAAATAAAAGCAAATATCATAGATATGGACAAGGCTTTTGGACACATGATGAAGTTGAAGGTCAGTGAGGTTGATCCCCTGGTCACAACAAATATGGGAGTGGATATTTCAAGATTGAATAAAGCATAGATGAAGATGTTGATGAAAGAAATAGCAAAATACAAAGCCTTGTATGAGGAACTTTTGAGAAGTAGGGGCCAATCTATACCCCAGATAGAAGATGAATCCAAGTTGGGAAACAAATGTGAAGAGTTGCACAGGGAAAATAAAAAATTGAAGCAAAGAATTTAGAGCATAAGGACAGACATGACATGTGTCTTATTGACTAAATGATTTAAAAATATGCAAAAGGCACTGGAGGAATTTGGGACTTTTTATCAGAGAAACATGGATAACACAGTGTTGCACTAGAGGATCCTTGATAGGTTAAACACACTGTTGCAGGACCAAACATTGAGTGACAAGAGGGTAAATAAGGTCAAAAAGCTAATTGATACTCATCAAGAATTCATAACATAATTGAATACTGAATATGAGGAATGTAAAGGGATTGTCAATCATGAATTTCCAAGCGTGGTGGATAATACAGGGGTTATGAAGGATAAGCATCAGTGGATCACCAAATGCAGATCTCTACTCAGTTCAACCCTTAGCGTTTCCCTTGCGGATGCATTGGACATGAATGAAATAGGGGAACAGATTGAAAGTTTTGTTACAGTAGAGGTAGCGGTTAGAGACATCATTTTCAACACCTGCACATATAAAAAATGAAGGATATCTTTGGCATATCTAGAAATGTGGTCACTGGCTGGATGGAAGGAATTAGTCTTTGTCATTGTAATGTTTTTTTTAGTTATAGTAGTTAAGAGTGGTAGTTATGATTTTGTTAGTCTAAGTTTGTCCTAGTGAAAGGGTGTATCCTTTCACCCATATCTTTTGATTTACATATATATAGAGATTCATCTTGTATCCCAAAGGGGAGGATAGATGTAATGCCCCGCCAGGAAACCCCGAAGGGATTAAGCCATAACACAAGAATAGAGTGCAATTATTTTTTATTATTTTTTTAAAAAGGTTACACCACCTAAGATACAACAAGATATCAAAGATTCAGATTACAAAGCGGAAGACATCAACTAACACCTAAAGAGTTTCCCAACGAGATTACTTAAATATCACAATTCACTTAACTCACACAATTAATACAATAAGCTGATCATCTTAATAACGAGATAATTCTTAATCAGGATAATTTCTTTCAAAAGATGGAAATATAAATCACAAACAAATATTCATCCATTAAGATCTATTCATAATCTTCATTCAAGCTTTTCATTTAAAATTACAAGCCATACATCTAATATTCTAACACACTAGAATTTCATCATAAACCTATGAGATCTTTTCAAGCATACTTAATTTCTTTAACAACAACTGAATATATTCCATTACTCTAAGTTACATTCTTTCATATTCCAACTTATTGCATTTTAAAAGATGATTACATACATGCATCTATGATAAATCTCATCTAAACCACTTATGCATTCGATCAACATGGCACTCAAGAAAGGACTGAACATAAGCATTTAAAGTTAATTTCATTCATCCACTTATCCATTTTAACATAAGCTATTCATACATGATAAAGCTGAATAAGGGAAACATAAGAGAATACATCACATAACACCATAATCTCGGAGTTCACCCCTAAAGGGCTACATCTCCGAGTCTGCTCAACTGCAAGACCCCTCTGATAAATAATAAAGTTAAGAATACAAGAGGTTACACCATTCCAATCCGGCCATCAAGGCGATACATAAGCAATATACAAACGACCACATCGGTCAATTAATACATAAACGATCCTTGAATAGAACAGGATCCAGCTGAACATAATCAAAGCTAAAACAAAGGTCCAGAAGAACATCCACAAGACTGAGCCATCACCACCCAAGGCCTATCATGAAACTGACACTCACAAGGCATAAACAAAAGGATGACCCACAAAGGTACTCTTAACAGGACAAAATGACAACACACTAGTGAATGTAGGGACAAGTGTCATCACACAACCTGGTATGGATACCATGGCAGGTCTTCATAGGCCCTGGCCCCATACATTGGGTTACCCTAGCAACCTAATCCGAGCTTCCGACCCATCCAAGCCTCATGTGGACCCACACATCCTCTCGTGAATACAAGGATGGTGGTTTGCCATTTCAGGCCTTCTCACAGCATGTCGAATCTATGATAGCACTCGCCCCATGTGTGAGGCACAATTATCTTACTTAGAGATTACATTCTAATCTACTGTTAGGTTATCACTTATTAGACTCACTTTCGACGGGTTACCCAGCAGCCACTTTGGGCACGGCCCCCAATCGAAAGCCACTTTCCCATACGACACTAGACTAAACTCAGACGAACTCAAAACCAAGGAATAGACATGGTCAGACGAACGGAGTTCAAGAAGGGAGAAACAACCATCTGGTCAAACACAACTCATAGATGAACACTTACTGACGGTACTCTAACCAGAGACCTGACAAACTAAGGTTAACCACAAATCATCATTCGACTCACACAAAGAGGATATGATCAAAAGAAACACTACCACAAACAACAGTCCACTCGGAACCGAGGACTGAAATAGGTACCCCAAGACATTCCATACGACAGGGTCCTACCAAACAAAGCAAAACTTGCCATTTCATAATCAAAAACGAATACAGAAATTAAACTCGCATAGGCAATAATCGGAAAAGATAATTTTTTCTCAAATTGATTTAAGCATAACAGTTGATCCAATTCTCTAATTGATCTAAGTTTTCAAAAAGTATTGACGGGAAATCACCGTTACCAAGTGAGTACATTACCACAATTAGCAATAGCACCATCGTCTATTTCTCAAACAAAGGAAAAAATATAAATTGACCATTCATTTACTAAATGAGAATATCAGTAACTAACAATTTTTCCCAAATGGTACTTAATTAAATTCCCAAAAGCACATCGTTTAAATTCCTAATGTCCAATGGTTAAATATCTCACTTACTTCTCGATTACTCAAATGATATGTTCTTGAATAATATTTCACCTCATCAATTAGTAATTATATCATATTTTGACAATTTCCAACAACATAATATTCTATTTTATTTTTAAACAAAACTACCTCAATTAGCCAAGTGCTCTAATCAGCTAGAAGGTAAGATATAAATTTATTAATCCAAGATAGGCCAAAATATGACCGAGTAATATTCAATGGCGAAATTAACAATTTTAGAATTTAATTAGAAATTGTGCACTAATCCTAAAATGAAATTGAATATTAATTAATGGGTAAAATTCCTTTATACCATTAATCAACATGAAATTAATCATTAAGTAGAATTATGCCATAGTATTCATAATTAAAAACTTAATTAACAATTTCCATTAAATAATATTTAAATATTATATATATTTTTTTGAATATAAAAAAAATACATTAAAAAAAACTTTTTTTAAAAACTAATTTAAAAACACACCAAATAATATGGGGGTGGTGAAGGCTGGGCCCACCTCCCAACGCGGGGGTTGGGCGAGCCAAACCCCAGCCGCAGGCGGATCCACGCGGGCGGCGCCACTGGCGGGGGACGCAGGTTCCGCGGCGCCATTGCGGCCACCGCGGCCCCTGCGGCCACCGCAGTGCGCCTGCGACCGCTGCGGGCAGCGCACAGGTGCGAGAACAAAGGGAAAAGGGGGGAAGAGGAGGCGAGTGGAGCTCCACTCCCTGCCCTCCGAACCCCAACCAAAATTTGTTTTATTAAAAAAAAAACGCACGGTTCGATTTACATTCAAAAATTCCCGAATGAAATGTTTCACAATTCCAAATTTTGATTTAACATGAAGGAAAACAATTTTCTATAATCCAAGATATGGGTTTTAAACACTTCCTTTCAAACAGCAAAACCCCATAATAATACAAAAAAAAACATAGTCCCATAAGGAGACTTGCAATATAATTTCCAGAATGATAAGTTTCCCCAATCTCACCCAATTTTTCAACAAAGACTCACACTGGGCCAAACAGAGCCATTTAAACACAATGATTCAGCTATGCTAGCAAGAACACCAGGCATAGGCATTGATCTAAACCCACAATTCCAAAATTAAATCTAAAATCCATTTTAAAAGAATGGAAATATATATATATTTTTTTTTAAAACCAAATTGGTAAACAGATCCTACCTGATCTCGCATTCCTAGCAAGATCTGTCGAAGAGCCCCAATCTGCAGCTCCCAAAACCTTCCTTCTCCATCCAAAACCCCCAAATTTCATCCCAAAAATATTTTCCAACCACCATTTTTCCAAAAACATCCCTCCTCCAAAATTTCCCCAAAATTTAGGTTATAAGGAAGAGTTGACCAAAATTCCATTTTTGGAATTAAAATTTTTATTTAAAAATAATTCTCACAATTAATTCTTTTCCAACTATAACAACCAATTAAACTGTTTTTCAATTCCAAATTGATTTCCTCATTTAATTCAATTTAACCTTTCTAATTTCAAAAGCCAACAGAATACAATTAAATCTATAGCCATTTAAATACAAAACTTTCTTTTCAACAGCATATACAAAAACCATTTAATATTCAAAGTCAGTCATTTAATCGAACTTACTCCCAATTTAAAACAAGCAATCCAATATCAACGAAAATCGCATAACGAAAACCTGATTAATCTAGTCCATTAATCTCTAATGCACAAATACATATTTAATCAAAATAATTACTAAGGATTAATTAATCAATTTAACCATTCACACCACGCATGCAAATCGAGAAGGTCAACCAAACAGATGACTCACAAACCCAAACAAAAAGGGAACACCGACGATGACTGACGATGCTCACTTGAGCACGACTAAGGTCAACTAGGGTCTTACGACCACCTAGTCCAACTCTAAGGATTAAAGAGGTACACTCAAACCTGCAAATCCAGGTGAAGACGAACCTCGCACTCATGCGGCATTGTACCTGAAATCTCCTGCAACCAAGAGTCATACATGCATACATATATAAACTTAATGAAAGCGTTAGCCCGATATTAGTACCACGAAATAGGAACACTAAACAACTTGCATACAACTAGAGTGAAACCACATCAACAGCTATGCGTTAAATCAAACATCTGACTATAACATTATATTAAGATAAACTAACCAAGATTAAACCAAGATTAGAAATTGATTAGGGCAGGGGTACTACATTCTTCCCCCCTAGGTTCCGACTTACTCCTGGAAGTCGTAAGGCTAGATGGAGAACACGTCGTACGCATCAGCCCTAAAACTCATTCAACAAAGATCAAATTGCACATAGAAATATTTCCATAATCAAATGAAATATTATTGCTAAATCCTCTACAAATGCCATTACCCATTGGCAAGATACATCTAAATCCATACATTCCTTAAAATATTCTAGGAATTATCCACAATCATAGCAGAGAACAAGAATTTTCTTCCTTTCATTACACCAAATTAAAGCAATACAAGGAGGTAAACCACAATTACCATAATCATCTATCAAGCATGGCCAGAAAACATGCCATCAAGATCAATTTCCTTTACCAATCCATCTTTTTCGTAAACTTTATAACATAGAACTAGCTTGAAATAACAATTTCTACAGCCAAATTAACTTTCAATAAATAAGAGCAACAAAATATAACTCAATTGTTTACACTTGCCAGGCATAAGAAAACCTTTCCAAAGACTATGTCCCATAACATAGTGACAAGTTAACACAATTTACTCCATGATACAAATAATAACCATCCACATAACTGGAATGCATAACAGAAAAGGCCACATGTGACCATGTTCAATGCTCGATCAAAGGTAACATGCATGATCAGCATCTCTATGCCTGATCTCAGAACAACAATATGATCATAAATATCCAATATCTCACTCAAAGGCTTGATGGTGCTAGGCACACCATAGCGGTGCTACCTTCCATACAAGACCTTTGTGAATATCCCTTGTTGAGCAAGGTGGTTAGCCTCCAAGAGATAGTCACCACACAAAGGTAGGTAGTGGATACTAGCTGCATCACAGCCTCACATACCCCCATCCTCAAGGTTCCCTACATCTACTTCCTCGCACACACTCCACCAATTCCGTATCATACGTCCTTGGAGAGGAATTTCACATATCAACACAAGACCAGCATCTGAAAACAATAAGGATAAACCAGTTTAGCCACCAAAGTACAGTTGAATAAAGATAATAAATCCTCAATTCCAACAGTAAGGTAAGAAAATAATCTGGAATTGCAACACCAAATCAAAAGTGCAAAAGATCACAAGATCGTGGCTAAACCTTCAAAGTCAAAGTAAAATAAATTTTTGATCCCCAAAGAAATATAAAGAATATCACAACTGCACATTACATCACTGTGTGACTAACATCTAGCCACCAACGAGGAAGGAAGGAACAACTGACTAGCTATTGCAGTAGCTCATCATGTGGTGCGACATAGTCACACTACCCACATGGCATGGCGGTGTGCACCTCGACATCACCCCGCATCACGTCGTCACGCGGCATGGCAATACCCCAAGTGGAGAAAACACGCAATGGGCGTATCCCGCATGGTAGTGTAACTCACAGAAAAAGCATCCGCAGGTCACATCCCGCATAGCGACATATCTAGAAGGATACTCACCGAAAGTCAGAGGTATACATGACTAGGGTCCACCCACATTCCCACCAACACATACTAACTGGCAGCACATGTGAATACACCTACCTTTCATGAAGACAAGGCAAAGGATCCTCCAAATTATACCATCACTATACACAAGAATCACCATCGAAAATGCTCAAATAAAGGAGAGGAATAGGCTGTCACATATAAACCTATAAATAGATTCATCAAAAAGGGAAAATATTGAGTACACCTTTGATACAGTTTAATAGTACAACTATATCATTCCTCGAAGTAGAGAAGCTAAATTCACTTCGCGCCGACATCACTCGTACGCCAATCCATACTATCCAAGGAACGGTTACTTCGAATACTACCCCTTAACATACTGAGTTACCCACAACCCGAGGTTTGGTACTCAGCAGGGAAACAATTAAGCAACATTATATAAACAGTATGGTTTCCCATACTCATAAGTAACATATCCTCCATGGCTGATTACTTCACCAATCCATGGGCACACATAATAAGCACTGGTTTCTTACAATACACACAAATACACCAGTACTGGTTTAGTCACATTTACAAGGAGTACTTTTCAGTACGCTAACATCTATTCAAGGAAGATTTCAATTATGCTTTCTATATAAATAACTGAATCAAGTTTACTCTAGATACAAGTATTGAAATTATTAACAATTCACAATTATATAAGGAAATAACATCATTCCTATATCTTTATCAAATTTCACTAAGCATTCATAACTAACTTACTAGCTAAACAAATTCATTTCCAAAGAGGACTTTCATCTTTCCATATGAAGCCAAAATGCAATCGTACAATTTCACATGTTTTATAAACATTCTATTTAAATCAATGCATTCTTTAATACCATTTCTAAAAATCTTAGGATTAGGCAAAGAGAAGGGAAAGAGAGTTTGATAATCAAACTGTTTCTTACGAAGACACAAGATCAAACAAGATCACACTATAATATAAAATTTCTCACTATAAGCCTATCATTTAATTACACGGTTTTCATTTCGCTACCGTTAGAAGGATGACAATCAGCCTAACAAAAACATTTCCAATAATTATGGTTGCAACAGGAGGTTCTAGTTTCCCAAACAAAACAGAGATCAAGACAGGCAATCTTTTCGATAATGCAAGATCTCTTAAGAACACTCACTTGAAAAAATACAATATAGACACATGTCATAATTTGCAACCTATTAGAGAAGATCACATTACGATCAAAGATAAGCAAGGAGCTATTAACCAAATAGAACATATTAATGCATACACATCAAACAAGCTTTTCATCCGCACTTTCTAAACACATTAAGGTAATTACATATACCCAAAAGCGAGTTCAATGGAGCATTTGCTAAAATAAATCTTCAATCAAACTGGTTTAATGAAACACATAAAACAATCTTTCAGGGAACACATTAACACTCTCTCGAAGCTACAATAACATGCTCCTTTTAATACTTCTTCTACAACCCAAGTAGTTTCACATAATTCAACTATTCGCATAGTAATGGACCTTACTAAGATAGAATTTAATCATGCTACTCCTACAAAACACATGGAGAATTCTTTAAACATACACATACAGTTTTCTCCCAATCACCAACATAAATTTTTAAACCCATAGCCCTTTAATAATCCAAAAACATAAGCGTCATAAGGCTCACACAAGGGTTCAAGAAGTCACACCCTTTTTCTCTTGCAAACAAGAAAACTCGAATCAAAGATAATTACACATATCCTAATCATTTTAATTTCCAGAAAGAGAGAGAGGAATGGTGATAATCATTTAATTTTCTACAAAATAAGCATTCAATAATTGCCATACTAGTCCTTCAAGTGGACAACACTAAGCTAGATCATAATCTTTAAACAAACACAATTCGCACTTTCAGATTCGAGACAAGCACGGACCAACCCAAATGGATTAGTCTAAAGAGTACAACACTCAATAAGGGAAGGTACATACGACTCTCTTTCAGAATAAGAGTAATCGTAGACCAAGACATCAATAAGCACACAATGCACATATAAACACTCAAACACCAACATCAAGAAGGCGAAAACAAGGTGTGAACACA
The DNA here is from genome assembly GCF_030272615.1 of Cryptomeria japonica. Classification (NCBI taxonomy): domain Eukaryota; kingdom Viridiplantae; phylum Streptophyta; class Pinopsida; order Cupressales; family Cupressaceae; genus Cryptomeria; species Cryptomeria japonica. The sequence goes on from NC_081409.1 coordinate 588,050,134, forward strand.
TATACGTTACACACAAGTTAAGGTCTGCTCAATCACTCACATGCAAAAAGGAGGACAAGCATACACAAAAGGTCGATACACCTCAAAACCAATAGAGGGCACACGCGACACCAGAGATCCCAATGTTTGCAACATGCGCTCTGATACCAAATGTAATGCCCCGCCAGGAAACCCCGAAGGGATTAAGCCATAACATAAGAATAGAGTGCAATTATTATTATTATTATTATTTTAAAGGTTACACCACCTAAGATACAACAAGATATCAAAGATTCAGATTACAAAGCGGAAGACATCAACTAACACCTAAAGAGTTTCCCAACGAGATTACTTAAATATCACAATTCACTTAACTCACACAATTAATCCAATAAGCTGATCATCTTAATAACGAGATAATTCTTAATCAGGATAATTTCTTTCAAAAGATGGAAATATAAATCACAAACAAAGATTCATCCATTAAGATCTATTCATAATCTTCATTCAAGCTTTTCATTTAAAATTACAAGCCATACATCTAATATTCTAACACACTAGAATTTCATCATAAACCTATGAGATCTTTTCAAGCATACTTAATTTCTTTAACAACAACTGAATATATTCCATTACTCTAAGTTACATTCTTTCATATTCCAACTTATTGCATTTTAAAAGACGATTACATACATGCATCTACGATAAATCTCATCTAAACCACTTATGCATTCGATCAACATGGCACTCAAGAAAGGACTGAACATAAGCATTTAAAGTTAATTTCATTCATCCACTTATCCATTTTAACATAAGCTATTCATACATGATAAAGCTGAATAAGGGAAACATAAGAGAATACATCACATAACACCATAATGATCTCGGAGTTCACCCCTAAAGGGCTACATCTCCGGGTCTGCTCAACTGCAAGACCCCTCTGATAAATAATAAAGTTAAGAATACAAGAGGTTACACCATTACAATCCAGCCATCAAGGCGATACATAAGCAATATACAAACGACCACATCGGTCAATTAATACATAAACGATCCTTGAATAGAATAGGATCCAGCTGAACATAATCAAAGCTAAAACAAAGGTCCAGAAGAACATCCACAAGACTGAGCCATCACCACCCAAGGCCTATCATGAAACTGACACTCACAAGGCATAAACAAAAGGACAACCCACAAAGGTACTCTTAACAGGACAAAATGACAACACACTAGCGAACGTAGGGACAAGTGTCATCACACAACCTAGTATGGATACCATGGCCGGTCTTCATAGGCCCCGGCCCCATACATTGGGTTACCCTGGCAACCTAATCCGAGCTTCCAGCCCATCCAAGCCTCATGTGGACCCACACATCCTCTTGTGAAGACAAGGATGGTGGTTTGCCATTTCAGGCCTTCTCACAGCATGTCGAATCTATGATAGCACTCGCCCCATGTGTGAGGCACAATTATCTTACTTAGAGATTACATTCTAATCTACTGTTAGGTTATCACTTATTAGACTCACTTTCAACGGGTTACCCAGCAGCCACTTTGGGTGCGGCCCCCAATCGAAAGCCACTTTCCCATACGACACTAGACTAAACTCAGACGAACTCAAAACCAAGGAATAGACATGGTCAGATGAACGGAGTTCAAGAAGGGAGAAACAACCATCTGGTCAAACATGACTCATAGATGAACACTTACTGACGGTACTCTAACCAGAGACCTGACAAACTAAGGTTAACCATGAATCATCATTCAACTCACACAAAGAGGATATGATCAAAAGCAACACTACCACAAACAATAGTCCACTCGGAATCGAGGACTGAAACAGATACCCCAAGACAATCCATACGATAGGGTCCTACCAAACAAAGCAAAACTTGCCATTTCATAATCAAAAGCGAATACAAAAATTAAACTCGCATAGGCAATAATTGGAAAAGATAATATTTTCTCAAATTGATTTAAGCATAACAGTTGATCCAATTCTCTAATTGATCTAAGTTTTCAAAAAGCATTGACGGGAAATCACCGTTACCAGGTGAGTACATTACCACAATTAGCAATAGTACCATCGTCTATTTCTCAAACAAAGGAAAAAATATAAATTGACCATTCATTTATTAAATGAGAATATCAGTAACTAACAATTTTTCCCAAATGGTACTTAATTAAATTCCCAAAAGCACATCGTTTAAATTCCTAATGTCCAATGGTTAAATATCTCACTTACTTCTCGATTACTCAAATGATATGTTCTTGAATAATATTTCACCTCATCAATTAGTAATTATATCATATTTCGACAATTTCCAACAACATAATATTCTATTTTGTTTTTAAACAACACTACCTCAATTAGCCAAGTGCTCTAATCAGCTAGAAGGTAAGATATAAATTTATTAATCCAAGATAGGCCAAAATATGACCGATTAATATTCAATGGCGAAATTAACAATTTTAGAATTTAATTAGAAAATGTGCACTAATCCTAAAATGAAATTGAATATTAATTAACGGGTAAAATTCCTTTATACCATTAATCAACATGAAATTAATCATTAAGTAGAATTATGCCATAGTATTCATAATTAAAAACTTAATTAACAATTTCCATTAAATAATATTTAAATATTATATATTTTTTTTTGAATATAAAAAAAATACATTAAAAAAAACTTTTTTAAAAAACTAATTTAAAAACACACCAAATAATATGGGGGCGGCGAAGGCCGGGCCCACCTCCCAACGTGGGGGTTGGGCGAGCCAAACCCCAGCCGCAGGCGGATCCACGCAAGCGGCGCCACTAGCGGGGGACGCAGGTTCCGCAGTGCCATTGCGGCCACCGTGGCCCCTGCGGCCACCGCAATGCGCCTGCGACCGCCGCGGGCAGCGCACAGGTGCGAGAACAAAGGGAAAAGGGGGGAGGAGGAGGCGGGTGGAGCTCCGCTCCCCGCCCTCCGAACCCCAACCAAAATTTGTTTTATTAAAAAAAAAACGCACGGTTCGATTTACATTCAAAAATTCCTGAATGAAATGTTTCACAATTCCAAATTTTGATTTAACATGAAGGAAAACAATTTTCTATAATCCAAGATATGGGTTTTAAACACTTCCTTTCAAACAGCAAAACCCCATAATAATACAAAAAAAAACACAGTCCCATAAGGAGACTTGCAATATAATTTCCAGAATGATAAGTTTCCCCAATCTCACCCAATTTTTCAACAAAGACTCACATTGGGCCAAATAGAGCCATTTAAACACAACGATTCAGCTATGGTAGCAAGAACACCAGGCATAGGCATAGATCTAAACCCACAATTCCAAAATTAAATCTAAAATCCATTTTAAAAGAATGGAAATATATATATATATATATATATATATATATATATATATATATATTTAAAACCAAATTGGTAAACAGATCCTACCTGATCTCGCATTCCTGGCAAGATCTGCCGAAGAGCCCCAATCTGCAGCTCCCAAAACCTTCCTTCTCCATCCAAAACCCCCAAATTTCATCCCAAAAATATTTTCCAACCACCATTTTTCCAAAAACATCCCTCCTCCAAAATTTCCCCAAAATTTAGGTTATAAGGAAGAGTTGACCAAAATTCCATTTTTGGAATTAAAATTTTTATTTAAAAATAATTCTCACAATTAATTCTTTTCCAACTATAACAACCAATTAAACTGTTTTTCAATTCCAAATTGATTTCCTCATTTAATTCAATTTAACCTTTCTAATTTCAAAAGCCAACAGAATACAATTAAATCTATAGCCATTTAAATACAAAACTTTCTTTTCAACAGCATATACAAAAACCATTTAATATTCAAAGTCAGTCATTTAATCGAACTTACTCCCAATTTAAAATGAGCAATCCAATATCAACGAAAATCGCATAACGAAAACCCGATTAATCTAGTCCATTAATCTCTAATGCACAAATACATATTTAATCAAAATAATTACTAAGGATTAATTAATCAATTTAACCATTCACACCATGCACGGAAATCGAGAAGGTCAACCAAATAGATGACTCGCAAACCCAAACAAAAAGGGAACACCGACGACGACTGACGATGCTCACTTGAGCACGACTAAGGTCAACTAGGGTCTTACGACCACCTAATCCAACTCTAAGGATTAAAGAGGTACACTCAAACTTGCAAATCCAGGTGAAGACGAACCTCGCACTCATGCGGCATTGTACCTGAAATCTCCTGCAACCAAGAGTCATACATGCATACATATATAAACTTAATGAGAGCATTAGCCTGATATTAGTACCACGAAATAGGAACACTAAACAACTTGCATACAACTAGAGTGAAACCACATCAACAGCTATGCGTTAAATCAAACATCTGACTATAACATTATATTAAGATAAACTAACCAAGATTAAACCAAGATTAGAAATTGATTGGGGCAAGGGTACTACAATAGATTACCTTTAAGATTGTTTGTTTGAACTAGTAATTATGTAAGGCAGGTCTGTAGAAATGAAAACCCATTTTGCATGAGCAAGTGTATCATGAAGTATCTGTGAGTCTGGAGTTTTGTACACCCATTGTTCCAAGAAATTAATATATAAGAGTTTTTGTTTTTATCTTCAGATTGTTTCATGTTATATAATGTTGATGATTCAAAATCTTTTGGATAAATCTGAATAAGGTTTGTTGCAATGTTTTATCATCTATTGTTATAAAGGTAACATAATCATTTTTGTTGTTTTTATAGCATACATTGAAGCCATTGTAGTGATAGTCTTGTTTCTTCAAATTGTCTCCAAAGATTACAAATATTTGTCCATTTAGTGACATATAAATTGTCAGATAAGGCACTAGTCTGTTATTGGTTTCCTGTGAGTAAATTAAATATGCACAAAGTCTTCACCAGAGAAATACATTACTAGTTTTTACTTGCCTTGTTCTTTCATAACTACTCTAATCTCCAACAAAATTATGTTATAACTTTTATTCATATTCAATTATACTCAAATTTTCAAATTAAAACAAGTTAAAAGCATATCAATAAAACATAGTTGCAGGAAATTGTTTGTCAGTCATGTAAACAACTACGTTCAATAATTTAAATTCACTATAATGAAATCTCTTTATGCTTTGGAGATTAGGGTATACCCACCTAGGTTTAGTGGAGTCTAAAGTGTAGAGAAATTTGGTCTTCGACGATTCTTGTTCGTTGGCCAAGTCTTATTGGATCAGTTAGGGATTTGGCAAGCCCTTTCGATTCCCAATCTATGGTTTTTGGAACCAACAGATTGGCGACTCTACTGGGGACTTGTAATAAGAAGTATTCAAAAAATTTGGTGGTTTTGTTTCAGACTCTACTGGAGGAAGGAGCCCAAAAGATTAATAAAAGTATTATTCCTTTTAGGAGGTGGCAACTCTACATTTAACATATGAGTAATAATTGGTATGTTTAGAAACTTAGAGAAACCCCTATGAATTTGTCAATAAGATTTATGCAGGGGAGAAGGTCTTTACACAAAGGGACAATATAATCTTGTTTAGTTGAGTCCAAAGAAAAGAAACTAAGAAAATAAATCAGTATCAAATATGGCATTTGGGGGTTATAAGAAGTTTCCTCGTAGAGAGGATGGTTCTCCATTTGGTGATAAATTTGAAAATCTAGAGGAAAATCCTTTTTATAACTTAAATACAAAAGATAATGAAGGTGGTCATGATGAAAACTTGACTGCCGAGGAACAGGAGGACAGGCAATTGGATGAAATTATTCTTAGAATGGTTGACTTAAATGGAGATGAATCTAAAATGGAAAAGGCTCTTAAGAGACAAACATATTGGGTATTGCAGAAACTCGTATTAGAAAGAGATGACATTCAAAGCCCTAAGTCAAACAGGGTTGAAGAAGAGAAGGGAAAAGGTGAAGCAAGTATACTAACAACCCCTAGGTGTAGTCCCCCTCACATAAGAAACTTAGAACAACCATTTAAGGTCTATAACAATCCGTTGTCTGATGTTTTAGATAATAATTATGAAAAAGGGGATAAATGGAAAAATACACCCTACCGTGAAAACAAAAACCAGTATAATTATAGACAATGCAATAATCATAATGGTGAAAGAAGAACTAACAAAGGGGAAATTGCTAGTAACTGGAATAATAGAGATTGGACCAACAAAGTAAGCAATGATGGAGGAAACCATGGTAATAATGGAAACTATGGCGACGATGATAATGGGAACAACCAAAATGGAAATAACAACAATGGAAACAATGGTAATAATGGAGGAAATGGAAATTATCAGACTAATAACTATGGTTGCAAACCACCTATTACCATTGAAAGGTATAAATAGTTGGATTTTAGTGGGATAGCTAGATATTCAAATCAGATTGCAAATGATTTAAGATCACCTATTCCTAAATTCACAGGAAATGGAACCGATTCTGCATAACAACATGTGATAAATGTAAAAAATACGATTGAAGAGTTTGAAATCCCTTATGAAGATGTTTTTATGACACCATTTGTTCAATCTCTAATGGAGGATGAAGGAGAATGGTATAAGAATCTTCCTGACAAATGCATTGGTAGTTGGTAGGAATTTGTGATAATATTCTTGGAGGAATATGGAGAACATAATGATACTTCATTTTTATTTCATGAGATGACTAGCATAAAGAAGAATTAGTCTGTGAATTTAATAAGAGGTTTAATAAAGTACTTAATAGGATACCAAGAGATATTAGACCTATTGATTCATTTTTCATTGATTTTTATTTAAGTTCTTTTGACAGCAAAACTCATTATGAGATCTTATCTCATAAACCTAATACCTTGCAGAAAGATTTTAAAACAAATACTACCATTGAAAATAACAGAAAGGCTGCTGGGAAAATTTGCAAGAGAGACAATCCAAAATTATATAATCCTACAGCAACAAAAAAGGATGAGTTTGGACAAATCATGGACATGCTGAAAGATATGAAGGGTAAGAAAAATCACAATGAGAAGTCTCCCCCATATAGAAGTAACAAGCCTATAAGTTACAATAGACCAAGATTGCATGACATGACATATAATACAAACTAGAAGGATGGTAAACCTGTGAATGTAAATCTAAGAAAATAAACTCCTGATCCATTGAAGAAGGTAAACAATTTTGTGGAAGAATATCCATGGTGTGAAGTCTTCAATTTACCCCATGTTGCAGAACAATCTATGATTGCTTAGGGTTTTTCAGAAGAGAAGGACAATGAGAATGAATATGAGCCCACAATAAATGTACTTTCATCAGATCCATTCTAGGGTAGGGACGAGGATTCATCTAAGGATGAACAATCATCAGATGTACAGTGGAGAAGAGATAAATAGCAGTACAGTGTACAACAAGTTTTTACTGATGATGAGGCAGACACCCCATCCTTGAGGAGATTGTTTCATAATGGTGAGTCAGTGCATTCCTTGAGGAACTTAATAGATGAAGAAAAGAAAGCCTATATTGTGGCAATAGTAGCTCAGGCAAAAATAAATTATCAGTTAAGAAATAGAATAGTGAACCCAAAGCAAGGTAAGCCATCTGAGATGTTTGCAAAGGTTCCTAAAGCTAGTGGAAACAAATATACCATCGCTAACAAGGAAAAAGAGGGTGCAGTGGAAGAGGTCAAACAAACAGAACCTATTAAATTAACAAAGCCAATTGAAAAGAAACAGATTAGTAAGCCACTCTCAAATTGTGGATCATTTATGTCTCAAGCTTTATCACAGGTGAAAATATATGTGCCCTTTCTTGAAGTAATAAAATTTCCTGATTACAAACATGAAACAATCAAGATTTTGTCTAACATTAGTGAAGTAAATAAAGAGGATCATAAGCCAAAATCTGAAGATCCACCTATTATCTATTTGGGAACTTCTATCACTAAGAATCTTACCCAGGTTGATCTTTTTTTCTAACTTTGATGATTAACAATAAAATGGTTAAGAATTGTATGATAGATTCAAGTGCGGCTATGAACATAATGCTAGAAGATGTCATGAAAGAACATGGGATGCATGTGGGCACTCCCTATGGGAAATGGTATGTTATGGATAATAGATCAGTCCCAGTTGTTGGAATTATGAAGGATGTGGAGTTTCAATTTTTGGCATGCCCTGATACGTCATATAAAACAAACATCATCATTGTGCAAGTTCCACCAAATTATGGGATGTTACTATCAAGGCAATGGTCAAATTTGGTAGGGGGCATGTCCATCTAGACCTTTCAGATGCAACCATCCTAGTAAAAGGGGTGAATGTAAGGATTGATAGAGAGTCGAGATCATTCTACTTGATAGAGGAAGTTGATCCAAATGAGACAACATGTTTTCTCCAAACTGATATAGATAACTTTCAGGTAATTATTTCTAAACCCATTCAATGTAAAACTAATAAGTTTAAAAACTATTGAATCACATGAGGATAAGATTTGGAAAATGTACTTTGATGGTGCTTGCAGTAAGGAAGGAAATGGAGCTGGTGTGGTTTTTTTATCTCTTAATGAAAAATCATTCAAATATTCTTTTTTGTTATCCTTTGAATGTACAGATAATGTTGTTGAATATGAAGCACTCTTGTTAGGTCTTAGAATGACAAGTAAATATGGCATTAAATTATTAACATTTTATGGTGATTCAGAGTTAGTCATATCTCAAGTGAGGGAAAGATTTGCCACTAAAAATGTAAGGCTTTGAAATTACAGAATTGAGGTGTGGGATTCAATTGAGTTTTTTGATGCATTTTCTATAACATGGATTGAAAGGTCTAACAATATTTTGGCCGATTTTATGGCTAACTTAGCAATTAAACATAATGATATTCCTTTTGATGACATCACCCAAGTTGAAATAAAAACTAGACTTGCAGTACCAGATAACGTAAAAAATGGGTAGATATTTGATGATGACAAGGATCTTCTGAAGTTTTTGTTTGGTGAAGATTAGTATGAAGGCCAACATATGGATTGGAATGCATATGTGGAAGAGGAGAGCAGTAAGGAATCTCTATTTGGAAAAATATCCTACATCTTAAAACAAACAAGATTCCCAAAGGGTTGATGGAACTAGAGAGGATTTTTTACAATAAGGATATGACAAATTTCAAACCCAACACTGGAAGTTGCGAAGAAGTAGAAAAACTAAACTTGGGAAGTGAAAACAATCCTAGAGAGGTTTACATTGGCAAGAAGCTTACATCAAAAATTAGGACTGCATTGGTAAATCTGTTAAGAAAATATAAACATGTTTTTGCTTGGTCATATGATGATCTCAAGGCATACAGAGAGGATTTGTTCCAACATGAAATCCCACTGAAACCAAATGCAAAACTATTTAGGCAAAAGAAAAGACCTATAAATCCCACATTGGCTCCCAAAATGAAGGAAGAATTGATGAAGATGAGGAATGCGGGAATTATAGAGCCTATAAGGCATTCCACATGGGTGTCAAACTTGGTGCCTATTAGAAAGAAAAATGGTGATATCAAATTGTGTGTGGATTTTAGAAATTTAAATATATGATCCTTGAAAGATAATTATGCCCTGCCAAATATGGAAGCTCTACTATAGAAAGTAATAGGGAATGAATTACTTTCTATGATGGATGGGTTCTCTGGTTACAATCAAGTGAAGGTTAAGGAATCTGAAAAATACAAAACAACTTTCACTACACCATGGGAGATATATGTGTAAGCAAGGATGCCATTTGGACTTACCAATGTTGGAACTACCTTTCAAAGGGCCATGGATGTAGCTTTTGAAGGCCTCATTGATCAGATTTTGGTGGTATACCAGGATGATTTGACTACATACTCCAAGAAAGTAAAAACCATTGTAATGACCTAGAGAAAATTTTCATTAAAGCACTAGAATATGGTATTTCTCTAAATCCAAAAAAGTGTCACTTTGGAGTAAGGATTGACCCTGAGAGAATGGTAAATTGTTAGGTTATATTGTATCTAAAGATGGAGTAAGGATTGACCCTAAGAGAATTGCAGCTATTGACAAAATTCAGATCCCTAAAATAGTCAAAGCTATTCAATCATTTTTTGGACAAATTAATTTTGTTAGAAGATTTGTATCAAACTTTTCTTAAATTGTCAAACCTATTGCAAAGATGTTAAAAAAGGGTGCAGAGATAAAATGGACTAATGAAGCAATTGAGTCTTTTGTAAACATTAAAAGGGCCATCAAGGGAGAACCTGTACTTAAGTCTCCCGATTTTTCTAAACCTTTTCAAGTATTTTTTTTTGCTTCATTTCATACTATTGCTGCAGTTATGTTAGAAAAGAATGATGAAGGCCATGAACAACCAGTGGCATTTTTTAGCAAGACACTACAGGCTTTTGAGTAAAATTATGATATAAATGAGAAACAAGCATATGCCCTAGTAAAATCTATAAAATCTTTTAGACCATATTTAGTGGGAGCTAATGTCATTGCATATGTCCCTAATGGAGTAGTCAAATATATTTTCAGATAGACTAAAACTACTGGGAGAAGATGTAGATGGATCAATCAAATTCAGGAGTGCAACATTGATATCCAAATTACTAAATTGGTAAGAGGTCAAGGATTGGATAAACTAATGACAGAATCAAATTTGGAAGCAACACAGATAAATCAGATAGAGTTAGAGGAGGATCAAATAAGCATTGAGATGTATCCTTGGTATAAGAATATTGTCTATTATTTAAAACACATGAAATGTCCAGAGGATTTGAATGACAGTTAGAAAAGAACACTTAAGCTTCAGGCATCTAGGTATGTATTACTTAAAGGTGATTTGTATTGGAAAAACAGGGATGGTATCCTCTTATTTTTCTTGGATGTTTATCAAGCTTAATCTGTTTTAAAATAATTGCATGAAGGTGTATGTGGCGGGTATTTTATAGCAAAAACTACTGCCCATAAAATAATTAATGCCAGTTATTATTGGCCACAAGTCTTTAAGGACTATCATACTTATATTAGAAGATGTGAGGCTTGCTAGAAATTTTCAAGAAAACTTAAATATGAAGGAGCTCTTCCACTCAGACCCATGCAAATTGAAGAAACTGTCATGCCCAAAATTTAGGGCAAGAACAAAATAATAATTTATTTTTTTTAAACCATAACTTTTAAAAGCATTAATTCAACGAATATAAAATGCTACAACATGTTTTGTCTTAACTATGTTTAGATTAACTTTATCTACTAGCTCAAATATTCGAAATTAACTAAAATTAAATGCGGAATTCTAAATGAATGATTTTATTGTCTACTCGAATTTAATAAGTCAACTAATTTAGGTAATTAACTGGCGTAGGCAAATTAACCTCTGATAGCCATTAATTGATTTTAGAAAGCCAAAATAAAATTATTCTCCTAGCATCCATTTTAATCCATAATTGAAATGTGCTTAAATTAAATTAATTAAAATTAAATCTCAACCCCTTTTTTAAAAAAAAAGATATACCCCTAGGTTGAATTAACAAAAATAATGTTTACCCCCTTGATTTTATATACTCTTAAAATCTACAACACTAGATAAATATTTAAAATCTAAAGTTATACTTTATTCTTTAATTTCTACAACTATCTATTTTAATTCTCATACATGTGTAACTAAATGTTTATATTTATATACAAATACACATCTAAATATATATATTTAATTTCCTTAACAATTTCCCAAACTTTATGCAAATAAAGCCATGCAAACCCTAACTAGGGATTTTGCATTATAAAAATGTCCTTAATCAAAAAAATAGTGTTACCATTTATTTTATAATTATTTATTACCCTAGCCCTACCCGAGCTAGGGTTTAATATTTTTCTTGCTTTAGAGTTTTGGTGCAGGGCCGAATTAAGGAGATCCAACGGCGACCATGGCCGAAGAGGGGCACAGTATAGAGAAGGGGGACGGCGTGGCCAACGCCTCCCATTGCACAGTGGGAGGCACCGCCGACCACTATGCAATGCATAGTGGGGAGGCGCCACCAACTACTGTGCAAAGCACAGTGGGCTCGGTCGAGGGCATAAAAAAATTTATAATATTTTTTTTTGAAAAACAAACAAAGGGTTTTGTTTAAATATATATATATATTTTAAATATAATTATATATATATATGTATGTATGCATATATATATATATATATATATATATATATATATTTATGCATTTTTATGTGTATGCAGGTATATATACATTTATTTTCATGATTATTTAAATCAATGTATCTTATATAAATATATATAAAGATCTACAAGTAAATTGCATGTCTATAAATTATATATTTATATAAATATATATAATTTATATGACAAAAATTATGTAATGAATAAATCCTAGTATTTTGATTTCAGATATGTATTCGAACAGAATACCGAAATATGATATTGTTTTCTTGTTAATTTATTTCCTTTTGTAAAATCCCTAGATGTAAAGATACAATAGATGGATTAATAAAATTTCTGATTCATTTGTAGCAAGAGTATAGTACTTTTATTTTTTTTCATTTAAACTATTACTGTAGGTGTTTTATTTCAATCTTCAACTATATAAATGACTAGATTTAATAATTATACCTCCAACTAGTAAATCTAGATTTTATTTAAATAAAAACTATAATAGACTAAGATCTTCATTTCCTGCAATAATTAAATTGACAGACTTTGCAAAAATCTACAACAGCTATTTAAATGACAGATTTGGATACTTTATAGTTAAAACATAGATGTACTTTCTGCAATAAAAATAAATAATAGAATTAACTAATCCTAAAACAACAACTAAATTAAATAAAGAAATTATTAACTTAAACTATAGAGATGGTTATGATAAATTTAGATTTTATTTTCTGCATTTGAAATAAAACCACAGATAAAATAAAATCATAGATTTAATTAAAATACTTTTACATTTCCATGTATAATCCTAAATGCTTTTATATTTCAGCCTTTGCATGTATGCAAAATCAATTCTATTTCTTTTGAATTAAATAAAAGAATAAATTTAACTCATTTCTTTTCAAGAGATACTAAATACTCCACAAGATTTATCCTCAACTTTAGGACTAGAACTTAGAAAAAAAACCATTTATCTTTTCTGCAAAATAACATGATATTTTCTACATATATATAACAAATAACATATCCCCAAGTCTTTATTTATATTTTACAAATAGCCTCTCTTTTTTTCAAACAAAGGAGGACTTTTCAAAGGGTATTAATTACATTTACAACATTTTTCCTAAATCAACATCTTCCGCCATAATTGCATGCCCTGATATTTCTTCTAACAATCTGCAAGTAAATCAAACTATGACCATGGAGTGCTTACCTCCTAGCCTAGGCTAACTGGTAGCCACCCTTGAGCTCGGAGAACCAAGCCCTAGATGGGTAACGAACATGCAAACACAAAAAGATAGAATGCACACAAAACTCAAACACATCCCAACCCAGGCTACACTTCACCACACATTGTGATGTCCTTTCCAAGGGTGGTAGTGGACCAAGTACCTTGAGGAGAACTGCAAGTATGGAAAAACATGTAGCCACCTCATGGCAAACCAAATACATCAAGTATAGCAACCCCTTATTCCTTATGCCCCCCAAGGCATTCATGCCTTATTTCCCTCCTTATGACCCCCAGTGCATAAACAAGCCATGCAACAAGGGTCACATAAAATCCCTTATGATCACTCTCATAACGATTGTCTCTCACTCAAGGGCTGTCATTTCTACCACCCACAAGATCCTCCTCTCTCCCAAGAGTAAGAGGTCTTGATGACTCCCAAAAATACATACAATGTATAATCACAAAATACCAAATAAATTTCCAAGAGAACATGCATGGAAACTAGTCTTTTGCACAAACATTACTTTCAAAAACACATGCAATAAGAAATCCATTATAAGAAAGATACAACCAGCCTTAATCTACCCAAAGGTATGCTAGTTTTTCTGAGGATGAGTAGCCCAATTCCACGGTTCTTCCGTTTCTACCCTTAGCCAAAATTCTCAATCCAAAAATCTAGCTTATTCTTTTCAAAATTCTTTTGTCTCCAAAAATGGAGAGTGGGTGATTACCCACTAATTTTCTAATTCTTGCTTAAGAAGCCCATTGTGAGAGTTCTCACAAGTTTCTAAACACTAAAAAGGAAGGTAAGGTAAAATGGAAAAGGGAACTCTCATTCGAAAAGGAAGGTTTTCAATTTAGTTCAAGTCTTCTAATTCAATTTTCGCACAACTTAGAAAAGTCACTTTTTAGGGTGTCTAAAAGGTCACATGGGAGTAGAAACTTTCCTAAAATTACCCCTAACCCTTAGGTATACCTTATGGGCTTTAGGAAACCCTATTAAACTACCCCTAGGTGTCCATTTAACCCTTTTTTAACCCCTCTGAAGTTTATTTTCGGGTCAAACCTATGTTGACCATCCGCAAAGATTCTTTACCCAAGGCATTTATGGAATCTCATTATATTAATTGAAAAAGCTATAGTTAAACAATTCCCACCAAGAGACAAATTTAAAAATTTAAACATAAATCCACACATGTGTCAAGTGACACAAAGAAAATACTTTTACAAAATTATACATAAAATTGTGTCTCTTGTGGGGTTTACATAAATCAATTAAATAACACTTAACACACATGCATCATTTACTATTACGAATGAAATACGACACAAACGGGGTGTTGTCTCTCCAAATAGACAAACCCTAGTTATACGAACATACATAGGCCTAGGTTTGGTTCTCCGTAATATTTCCATAGTCACATGGATAACTTCCTGTGCATCTCAATTACACATTAGTAACTTCAAATAACCTCATATAATATAAGACACAAGACTAATAATGCACATCAAACACTTGCATATAAATTTACATTTGAACAATTTAATACATCTTATATCCAAGTAATTTCACATAAGCAATTATCCTAATTTTCATAATTTTGATCCACACATAAACATACATCATATCATAGTAATGTCCTGCAAATCCCATAACGACATATTTCACCACAATTCACCCTATTCAAAAATCATGTAGTGTTCTATATCATAAAGCATATAAATAAAGCATCAACATTCATCAACGTTATCCAAATCATGGAATCATATAAGTTCTAAATCTAGACATATATGTTAGATCAAGATTATCCAATCAATGGATCTTTTAGGATTTCAAATTCATAACACATCAAAATGTACACCACAAGGTGCAATAACTCTATAACTTGGTTCAATTACTTTTCTCACCAATCTATCTATCTAACACAGTCCATTCTATTGAATTATAAAGCATTTATTAATAGGGTCAAACATGGTCAACTAAGTTAATCAAAGCTTGGTTTGGGGAAGGCCTTACAGAAACTTTTCAAATGTGGGGTGTTGACTTCATATGAGAAATTGCAAACAAATCCAGTGGAGGACACAAATGGATTTTGGTAGCCACTGATTAATATACCAAGTGGGTAGAGGCAATTCCTACAAGGCATGATACAAGTAAGATGGTAACAAAGTTTCCTTTTGAAAATATATTGACAAGATTTGGGGTTCCCCACAAGATTGTTGTAGACAATGGGATGTGTTTTAGATCCAAGGAATTCTCTGATTTTTGTGAAAGTTATGGAATCACTTTGTCATATTCATCACCTTATCATCCCTAGGGGAATGGACAAGCAGAATCTAGTAACAAAAACTTATGAAAAATCATCAAAAGGATGTTAGGGGACAATAAAAGAGCATGGGATTCAAAGTTGAATTTGGCAGTATGGGTAGATAGAGTAACAATCAAGAAATCCATAGGATTTGCTCCTTATCAGTTTGTTTATGGTAAAGAAGAAAGGTTGCTCTTGAACAACCTGCTCCCGGTGTATAAATTTGTCTCAAAGGAGTATTTAGAAGATATTAATTTAATGAAAGATGGGCTGGTATAGTTCATTGAACTGGATGAGTACATAAGAGAGTCTTAGGAGAAAAATATATAGAAACAAAAGATGGTAAAACCATTACATGATAGGACGAATTCCAATAGAACTTTTGAAGAAGGAGAGTGGGTTCTCAAATATAATGCAAAAGACCAGGATAGGGGCAAGCATGGAAAATTTGAAGCATTTTGGCTAGGACTATACATCATCATGGATAAAGGAGGAGAAAATTCATATTTCTTGTAGAACAGTGAGGGTGAAATTCAGGAATTTCCAGTACATGCTCAGTATCTCAAACATTTTTTCTCTTAAGGAGCAGGGAGTATTTCTTGTACTATAGTAGTGTAATTTTCCTTTGTTGTTTAATTATGTATATTGTTTCATCTGCTTTCCAAAGATAGCTGAGATCTTGCTATGTCCCTAAAAATAACATACATCCCCAGAAAGAACCACTGTTAGTGTATACACCTAAAAATGGTTTTGAAGATAATTAATTAAATAAGCAATTATTTAATTAATCTCCCTCCCCAATTTAATTGAATTCACTAAGCAATTTGATTAAATTCCCCCTTTTCATCTACTTATTAATAAATCTAAGGATTTATTAAATAGGTTCATTTCATTTCACCCTTTTAATTAATTAATTCCCTCCATCCAAAATCATTTCTTCTAAATACCCTAATTAATTAAAACAAATCAAATCATGAGTTGTTAAGATTAATTATCCTTTTCCTAATATTTGAATTTCTAAATTCAAATTCTCCTAACTTCTACCACTCCTAAACCTAACCATAACCTAACACATTCTACCTACCACCATGTCCCCTTTCATCCAACATCTTCTAGAAACTTTGTGACACTTGTCACTAAGTGTTCCCTTTAATCCAACCCCCTTTGCCAACTTCCTCCAATTTAACCATTGATATCTTCAGATCAATCTCAACCGTTGATTCATGCCAACTCACCCCTAGCCTTGGAAAATCCTATAAATAGACCTCATTTTGGAGCTCAAAGGGTCCCAATTTCATATGATTTTTGCATATCATTTGATCCCATCTCATTCGTATCTTAAGCATTGTTAGTATAGGCATCTAGCTTATAGTTTATCAGTTTTAGCAATGTTATCATGCTCATTTTAGCTTAACTCTTAGCTTAATCATGCTAGGATAATCATGAATTCATATAGCTTAATCATGCTATCATGCTAGATCATGCATCTTAATCATTCAAATCCTCCATCTAAGTGTAGTCAAGTCACTGGAATTTGCATACTAAGATCTGAGAGCAAAATTCACACTCGCATTTACTAGGAGGCAATAAGTCGATTAGCTATGGTTTTACTTTTCATTGATTTAATCTACTAACCATGCTTGCAATGATTTATTGAGTGCATTGTGTTTGTAGGTACAAGTACAATTCACAAAGCATGACAGTTAGCACATATTTTGTGCTATTTCTTTGATATTTTATATATACATTTTCATCACAAGGGCATTTATTATTGGATTTTATGAGCAAGAGCTATGTTGCAGTATTAGAAAAATCCTACTGTGACCTATTTTTCAGAATTAGACAAGTACCACTAGGGCATGCTAAGGGTTGGCACTAAAATAGGGACTAAATGAGGAATTTTCATCATGATAGTATTGGGTTCTAATAAGGCATTCTTTGGGCCTATGTGATAGCCTTTGTCATTTATTAGCACATATTAAGTTTCCATAAAAGGTTGCAAGTGCAAATGATGTATGAAGAGGAGCTTAATTAGCATAATTGTCAGGTTTGATTTATTGGCGTAAGTTACACTGACAAGATGGACTAGCATAAATAATGAAGGAACCTAATTGGCATAACCTACACCAATGAAGGATAATGTAAAGTAGATGACGGAAATATCATCAGGTTGTCAAAAAATGTCATTATGTGCTACCTTGATACCCGATGGGATAGATGGTAAAGGCGGTATCATCGGCATGACTTACTCCAATGAGGAAATGCTAAAAGGTAGAAATACCAAGTCATCAGGATAACTCAAATCATCGACGAGAAGAGTTTTGGGTTATTATCCTAGGGTGAATCATAATTGGGGTGACTAGTATGTATGCTAGGATTTCATGTATGTTAGAGTTTTTGTATTCGAGGGACCTCCTTATGTGCTGCTGAAACTTGCACCTGATAGGATTGCCTACCTAGAGATTGTAAGGAAAATGAGTGTCTCAAATGCCATGCATTTTGGGGGTGCACACAAGCAGGTTTTGTTGCCTGGGACTTTACATTTTTGGTGATTCCACTATTGTGTCTACAAAGGCATATGAAATCAGTGATAAGAGGTTAATAGAAGATTATAACATCTATGAGCATACAGGCCTAAATAATTATGACCCGAAGGGTTATATCCACCAGAGCAAAAAAAAGTAAAATCTAGGTGATTATTTCCATGAGCATGTTGAAGCTTGGGATATTCTCAGGAATAAGGAATCTGATGAGGCTATGTAGATCATTCAGGATCTGAACTAGAAACAAGAAAAAAAAAAGGGGCAAAGACTGCAGAAAATGGGAGAAGAAGAAGAAGAAGTTGAGAGCGAGTCAGGTGAGAATGAGGTTGTTTCCAGATTAAAGAGGCTTGAGAGGGAGGAGGAGCCTGAAGCATAGGACATAACTATTGCAAGAATGAATG
Organism: Cryptomeria japonica; assembly: GCF_030272615.1. Lineage (NCBI taxonomy): Eukaryota > Viridiplantae > Streptophyta > Pinopsida > Cupressales > Cupressaceae > Cryptomeria > Cryptomeria japonica. The sequence goes on from NC_081409.1 coordinate 588,068,763, forward strand.
CATATGTAGATGTTAGGTTAGAGGAGCATACCTCTTTTGTGTTTGATGATGAGTTCATCAAATCAAAGGAATTTAAATCAAAGGAATTTAAGTCCTTCCTGTATCATTTCAAAGGAAAAAGACTAAGAGAAGCAATGCCTGATATGACACTAGATAATGAGGTTGAGATTCTTAGGAAACTAAAGGTTGATATTGATACAGAAATAGAAGGCATGAATCCTCAAAGGAGAAGGCAGCTCCTTGTAGAGGCAAGAATTATACTCTTTCCAAGTCGGGATCTTAGTGCATCCTTTATTTTTGATAGCCTATTGCATTCAGAGAAGAAGGATTTCAAGTTAGACATCCAAGGTGTGAATGGAATTTTTATTGGATCAAGATATGATCCAGATGATGAAGAAATGTGTTTGTGGGTTTTTTATCCCCCAAATAAAAGACCAAAGATCATAGATGTGGACAAAGATTTTGGACACATGATGAAGTTCAAGGTCGATGAGGTTCATCCCATGGTCACGTCAAGTATGGGAGTGGATATTTCAAGATTGAATAAAGCACAGATGAAGATACTAATGAAAGAAACAAGAAAATACAAAGCCTTGTACAAGGAACTTTTGAGAAGTAGGGGCCAACCTATACCCCAAATAGTAGATGAATCCAAGTTGAGAAAGAAATGTGAAGAGTTGAAAAGGGAAAATAAAAAATTGAAGGAAAGAATGCAGAGCATAAGGACAGACACGACATGTGTCTTATTGACTAAACAATTTGAAAATATACAAAAGGTATTGGAAGAATTCTGGTATGTTTATCAGAGAAACATGGATAACATGGTGTCGCACCAGAGGATCCTTGTCAGGTTAAACGTAATACTGTAGGTTCAGACATTGAGTGACAAGAGGGTAAATAAGGTCAGAAAGATAATTGATATTCATCAAGGATTCACAACAGAATTCAATACGAAATATGAGGAATGTAAAGGGATTGTCAATCATGGATTTCCAAGCATGGTGGATGATACAAGGGTTATGAAGGATAAGCATTAGTGGATCACCAAATGTAGATCTCTACTTAGTTCAACCCTTAGTGTTGCCTGTGCGGATGCATTGGACATGAGTGAAATAGGGGAACAAATTGAAAGTTTTGTTACTATAGAGGTAGTGGTTAGAGACATTATTTTCAATGCCTGCACATATAAAAATGAAGGATATCTTTGACATATCCAGAAATTTGGTCAGCAGCTAGATGGAAGGAATTAGTCTTTTTCATTGTAATGTTTTTTTAAGTTATAGTAGTTAAGAGTGGTAGTTAGGATTTTGTTATTCTATGTTTGTCCTAATGAAAGGGTGTCTCCTTTCACCCATATCTTTTGAGTTACATATATAGAGAGAGTCATATTGTATCCCAAAGGGGAGGATAGATTGCCTTTAAGATGTCTTTTGGAACCAGTGGTTATGTAAGCCAGGTCTGTAGAAATGAAAATCCATTTTGTGCGATCAAGTGTATCATGAAGTATTTGTGAGTGTGGAATTTTGTACACCCATTGTTCCAATAAATTAATATATAAGAGTTGTTGTTTTCATCTTCAAATTGTTTCATGTTATATGATGTTGATGATTCAAAATCTTTTGGATAAATCTGAATAAGGTTTGTTGCAATGTTTTATCATTTGTTGTTATAAAGGTAACATAATTGTTTTTGTTGTTTTTATAGCATACATTGAAGTCATTGCGGTGATAGTCTTGTTTCTTCAAACTATCTCCAAAGATTACAAATATTTGTCCATTTAGTGACATGTAAATTGTTAGATAAGGCACTAGTCTGCTATTGGTTTCCTGTGAGTAAATTAAATATGCACAAAGTCTTCAGCAGATAAATACATTACTAGCTTTTACTTTCCTTGTTCTTTCATAACTACTCTAAGTTCCAACAAAATTCTGTTATAACTTATTCATATTCAATTATACTAAAATTTTCAAATTAAAACAAGTTAAAAGCATATCAATAAAGTATAGTTGTAGGAAATTGTTTGTCAACCCTATAAATAGCTACATTCAATAGGTTAAATTCACTATAAAGAAATCTCTTTATGCTTTGGATATTAGGGTATACCCACCTAGGTGTAATGGAGCCTAAAGTGCAGAGGAATTTGGTCTTCGACCATTCCTTTTCATTGCCCAAGGCTGATTGGATCAGTTAGGGATTTGGCAAGCCCTTTTGATTCCTAATATGTGGTTTTGGGAACCAACAACAACACAAAAGACAAAGGACCTAAGTCGGGGGATCAGTCATGAACATCGATAGTGCTTACCAATGAAATCTCAAAGGTTTCTACTAATATAAAGGGAGTTAATCCAAAACCCAATTCTTTCTTTTTAACTCTTACTATTGGGGATAAACTCCTACACAACTCTATGATTGATTTTGGTGTTAGCACCATGGTCATGCCTAAACAAATAGTAGAGGTTTTGAAATTAGAAAACAAGCCCCTAAATAGGGGGTTCATGCATCTTGATGGTAACAAAGTCCAGGCCATGGGTATAATAAAAAATCTCATGTTTACCTTGTTCGCTTGTTCGAGTATCACTGTCTCCCAAGAAGTAATGCTCATTGATATTCCCCACATTCTTGGCCTTTATCTATCCAGAGATTTCACTACAAAAATAGAGGGATATCTCTCTCTAGATTGGTCTCACCTTATCCTCAAGACAAAGCATGGGGCTAAGTTAAAAATATTCTTTGAGCCTTTACATTCAGAGCGCATAGCTGATGAATCTATGATTAACTTTAAAATAACCCATACATTCATTTTAGGTGAAGAGATGAGATGAGTGGAAATGTTTGAAGATGATGAAATAACTTGGGACTAAACTCAGGACTAAGAGGCTTTCCTCAAATAAATAGATGTAGAACCTTATGGGAATTATCATGCCACAAGAATTATAACCTATGTGATCTTTAATGATGATCAAACAATTCCTAATATGTCGAAGGTCCTGAAAGATAGAAAAAAAAATACATGAGCTCAAAGCTATGGACCTTACACTTTAATGGAGAAAGATGCAAAACATGATCTAGAGCGGGCATTTGTCTAACTTCTCCTTCTGGAGAACAAAACCTAAGGTCTTTTCATTTCCATTTTGCTTGTTCAAAAAATGAGGTAGAGTATGAGGGATTGATCCATGGGCTAAGCCTTGTGGAACGTTTAGGCATCAAGAAACTGAAAGTTTTGGGTGACTCTTAGCTAGTAGTCTATCAAGTTTAGGGAATATCTGTTGTAAAACATGTTTGCATGTATTCCTGCCATCACCAAGCTTGGGATCTGATTGAGAGTTTTGAATCTTTCAATATCCAAAGAGTTCCCCAAAAACAAAATGAAGATGCTAATAGTATGGATACGATTGAATCTCAGTTTCATCTTGTTTCAAAATTGCTAGAGAATAAGCACTTGATTTGAGTGATCATGAGAATGGCTATACCAGATAATGATTTACATTGGCAAGTCTTTCAAAGTGATGAGAATATACCTATATTCATATAACAGTTGTGTGAATTTTCTAAGCATTTACAACCCAAAGTTACTAAGGCATGTGGTGACCAAGTGATTCAGCTAAGATCAAATAAGCTTCTAAGAGGCTTAGTTACATTAGAAAATATTTTTGATTGTGATGATGCATGGAATCATAAGATAAAGTTTGTAAATAAAAAGGGAGATTACACTAATATTCAGGTCATGGGAGATAAAAAGATCAAGGTTGGCAATAATTTTCTTCAACAAGATAATGATAGACTTATTCATTTTTGTGAAAAGTATAAAGGAGTGATTGTGTGTTCTTATGATGAGCTCAAAGGATATAATCCTAACATAATCCAGCACACCATTGAGCTCACTAAAGGTACAAAGCTAGTCCGATAGAAACAACATCTTGTCAATTCAAAAATTGAGTCTCTGATGTCTTGGGAACTACAGAAATTAATTGGTTCTTAGAATATCTACCCAATAAAGAACAATACATGGGTTTTTAACCTGGTACTAGTCTAGAAAAAGAATGGAGATATATGCCTTTGTGTGGATTTTTGAGACCTGAATAGACCATCCTTAAAAGACCATTATCCTCTTCCACACATGGAGAAAATTTTACACACAGTAGCCAAAAATGTTCTCCATGCTCGATGGTTTCTGTTGACAATTTCTCTATCAAACTTAGTGGATATCAGATCCAAGAATATAGTGTGGATAACACATCATGTTATCATACTCTCCAGAGTTAACTGCTTCTTCAATCTTTTTCAAAAAAATGCATAACAAAAAGGTTATACAAAGTCATATAACACAAGGGTTATTGACCCATGTCTTACAGTATCATGAGAACCTCATGCAAATAACATGTCATGTTATTTGCCATTTGGTTATTGATATCGTGTGTTATTCAGCAATGAAATTCAACACAATCGACTAGGTGTTTGACAAGCTCAAGTTCCATACCATGAAAGATGGCGGAAAGACAAGGAGGTTAGATCCTTTCTTCCCCCCACATGGCCATAAGGTGGAACAAATGATGATACAGGGTAAGGTGGCATGAGCTGCAAGTGTTGTTCCTTCCATGCGGAAGACAAAGCTAGGCATAGAGGAGGAGGTTATTAGTATAACCTACACTGAGGAAGGAAAATGTGGAGTGGATCTTTTGAAGTCAGTGGGCCATAAGACAACATAAGAAAAAGCTACCTTGATACCCAATAGGGTAAATATCATGGTGGGTGGAAATGAGGTCTCATCAGGATAGCCTACACCGAAAGAAGTGACTAAAAGAGCAACAAGGTGAGGTCATCAGGATGACATCAACTCTTCAGAGGAAGACATTTTTGGCTACGTCAATACCTGATGAGGAATCTGAAACAATGAACAAGAAGGAGACCCCATTGGGGAAGCATAAGGTGATGGACCTAAAAATAAGAATGCTAAAGCCCTATATCATTGAGTCATCAAAGAAAAACAAGAAGGGTTGTCTCAACACCCAATATGGTTTGCAACATTATTAGCAAGATGGAGGTTTCATCGGGGAATCATATGTTGATAGAATGGAGAGGTAAATAGAAGCACAAGCATGAGATACATGTCATCGAGGAAACACAAAATGAGTTGTTCCAATACTCGATAAAAGTGACCCAATGTAACAAATGAGACTAAGGAGGATTCATCAAAATATTTTTTTACTATCAGAGGAACATACTTGGAGCTATGTCGAAACTTGAAAGGTATCATGTCACAGAGGAATAAAAGGAGGGTATATTAGAATGACATATGCCAATGTGAAAAAGGAGAAAGTAGAACATAGAAAGGAGGTGAAGTGATCAGTGAGACTTATGCCGACCGAAAGGATGGGTGGTGCCAACTGATTTAATTATTGAAAAAGTTATGTCGATTAGCCGTTGTGAAATCTGATTGCAAATAAATCAACCCACCATTATTAAATGTAGAGAATGGGTAGATTGGTGTTCACATGAGGAAAATCATACTAGGATTTCAATAGAGTAAATGCTGATGAATAATGATGATCAATAGATACCCCAACCTGTACTGAGAGGGGGGGGTGAATCAGTACAGATAAAAACTTTCTCAACAACTTATCTAGTTAAGACAATACCAACTGGTTATCACCATTACTGAACTTAACCATGGCAATATTAGTTAAACACAATAAGACACTAGACACCATAAACTAATAAGTCTGAACACTTCAAATACAATCAATACTTGATATCAACTTCACCCATAAACATATGCATGTGGTATACTAGTAATACCATAACCCATTAACTCTGCATGCATAATCTTTCAACCAAATAATTCATAAACATCACATGAAAATTGCATAACACATAACACACAGATTTTTCATGTGGAAACCCAAATGGGAAAAACCATAGTGGGGATGAATACCCACAAGCTTGATTTTGAACTCTTTTGAAGCTCGCCTTGTTAGGAGCCTAGTATGGTTAAAGACTTTACAATAAGGTTCTGTTAGGAACCGATCCTGTTAGAGATCACCTGGTTAAGGAATGTCTATATACCCTGTTAAAGGTTACCTCGCTAGAGGATTTGAAGAACTCAGTGATCTTGAGTCACCTAGTTATAGGTTTTACAATAAGCCTGTTAAAGCTACCCAATAAAGGGATTTTCCAACTGTTGAAATGATTAGAAGACAACACGTAAAATTCTGATTTGATAACAACACTACATGCCAAGGCAGATTCTTTTCATATCCTCTACTCTGAAATCACACTGTAGTTTTCCTCTTACTAGTTTGGCAAGTATCAAGTATCTCATCATTGGGATACACACACACACAACATTTTCCAACAAATTTACAATAACAAACATCATCAACCTTGTAGGTAACATTTAGGTTGGTAACATAAACCCTAGACCCTAAGCATCTTAGGTTTACAACATAGGCAGTCCAACCCTAACTGTTCAAACACATTGCATAGATTATTACAATTTCAAACAGATCACAAGATAATCTGCATCATTCATTCATCACCACACATGGGAATTAGTAACCCATCAAGCTCTCTTCTCATACTAGTAAGAAGAATGATCATTCCCAATGTAGACTTCAAATACGACTGATCTTCTCATGTAAGATCCTCAAGAAAATCCTTCACGTGCACAAAGATGATGTGGCACCTCGATCTCATTCACATATCTTAGCTAACTCATCATAGAGTATCATCGGTTGCATCACACAAGCTTGATCGCCAAACCGATAACCCTAGAGCTGAGACTACCAACCGATAGTCACACTTAGTGAAACCCCAACACCGATTCACTACATCTCCTCATACCTCTTCATACTGGTTCACTTGAACTTATTGACATCAATGACAACATACATTATCATCATATCAACATGTTAGTTCATCATATGCCAATGATATCCAACAATCTCCCCCTTTGGCATTGATGGCAATACTCAGTGTAGCATTGCAACTGTAAACATCATAGACTGGTGTATCTTCATCACCAGATATCTTCTCCCCATATATCAGATATCTTCTCCCCCTTTGACAACAATGCTAAAGTGGAGGCATAAGCTTCCAAAGTCTACTATGCTACTCCCCCTAAGGAGTAGCATCCTTCAACACATAAAGCTTGAAAGATTTGTCATGGTAGTACTTGACTGATGTGGAGCACACATCTTTTAGTTGACTTCATGAAGGGGTAGAACCCCTAATTCACCTCTCAAAACCCCTAATTCACCTCTCAAATAGGTAAATGTAGTCTTCGGTAAGGGCTTAGTGAATATATCTGCTAGCTGCTCCTTACTGGAAACATGTTGTAGTACAACCTCCTTATTCTGAACATTCTCCCTTAAGAAGTGATATTTAAGCTCAATGTGCTTAGTTCTCGCTTGCAATACTAGAATCTTGGAAATATTTATTGCACTTGTCTTATCACAAAATATATTCACCGGTTCAGATACAGGTACCTTGAAACCTTCCAATACATACTTCATCCAAATTGCTTGAGTGCAGTTCATAAATGCTACCACACATTCTACTTCAAATGTAGATTGGGAAATACAGCTTTGCTTCTTACTTGTCCATGATACTAATCTTCCATCGAGAAAGAACACTCCATCGGTTGTGCTCTTTTGGTTGTCCACATTACCTGCCCAATCGGCATCGGTATATACCTTGATATTATAGTCACCATTATATGGATACCACAATCCATAATCAACTGTTCCTTTCATATATCTAAGAATCCTTTTAATTGCTACCAAGTGGGATTCTCTTGGACATTTCTAAAAACAAGCTACTATGCCTACTACATGAGCAATATTTGGTCTGCTATGCACCACATAGTGCAACTTACCAATCATTGAATGGTACTCCTTCTCATTCACCAGTGCTGAATCATCTTCCTTAGTCAGTTTATAGCCAGTTTGCTTTCCTCCATGCCAAAAGTCTTCAATACCTCTTTGACATACTTGGACTGGGTATTAAAGATACCCTCTTTCATTTGTTGAATCTGTAAACCAATGAAGAACTTTATCTCTCCTATTAAAGAAATCTCAAATTCTTTCTTCATTTCATCTACAAACACATGACTAATTTTATCATCTCCTCCAAAGATTATCTCATGTACAAACACTTCACAGATTAGAATCTAATCACCTTCTGATTTCAAGTAGATTTTGCTATCGTCACTTGTTCTATGAAATCCAATCTTCACAAGATGAGAGTGTAGTATTTCATACCATGCCCTAGGTGCTTGTTTTGGTCCATACAGGGCTTTGTGTAATCTACACACCATGTCACTGTCTTCAGATAAGGCAAACCCTTCTAGTTGCTCTATATACACTTCTTCTAGAATTCCATTTAGAAAATCTGACTTCACATCTATCTGATAAACCTTAAATCCCTTAAATGCTACAAATGCAAGTAGCATTTCAACACCTTCTAGTCTAGCCACAAGAGAAAAGGTTTCTCCATATTCTTCTCCCTCCTCCTAAGCGTATCCCTTGCATACAAGCCTAGCCTTTTTCTTGACAACCGTGCCTTCTTCATTCAACTTATTCCTAAAGACCCATTTGGTACCTATGACATTTTTATGTTTTGGTCTAGGCACCAAAGACCATGTTGCATTCTTTTCTATCTGATCTAGCTCATCTTCCACTGCTTTAATCTAGTCTTCATATGTAAGAGCTTCTTTGGAAGTCTTGGGTTCAAATTCAAAAATCATGCAAGTGTTCTCCTTCACTTTTCTTCTTGTGAGTATCCCTGCATCTTTGTCTCCTATGATTTTCTTTAGATCATGGTGCAACTTCACATATCTAGGAATGACTCTACCTTAATCTGCTAGCTTTTCTTCTTCTTCTTCACTAACCTCTTCTACTTCTCTTACTGCAACTTCTCTCGGTACAGGAACACTGAGATCTTGACAAGTTTCTTTCTTAATTGGTTCCCAGAAGGCTATACCCAGTTCATCTACTATTTCTTCACTACATGTTTCCTCAGGTTCCTCTGGGGATTCATCAACCCTGACATTGATACTTTCAACAATTTTCTGAGTTCTATTGTTGTAGCACTTGAGAGCTTTTCTCTTAGTGGAATATGCCAAAAATATTCCTTCATCACATTTTGCATCAATTTTTCTCAAATGCTCACCTCTCTTGATATAGCACTTACTACCAAACACTTTAAAGTAACTCATAGTGGGAGTTTTCCTAGTCCAATACTCATAAGGGGTTTTATCTTTACCTTTCTTAATGAGTACCCAGTTCAAAGTGTAGACTGTAGTGCTCACCACTTCTCTCCAAAAAGTGTGAGCAACCTTTCCTTGGATCAACATTGTTCTAGTCGCTTCAAATACAATCCTATAATTTCTTTCTGCTATGCCATTCTATTGTGGTGTCCTTGGGGTAGACAACTTCCTCTTGATACCATTATCTTCACAGTATGTATTGAATTCATCAGAAGTAAATTCTCCTCCTTGATCAGTTCTCAGGCATTTTATCTTTTCACCACTTTCTTTCTCTACTAATACTTTGAAATCTTTGAACTTTCCAAATGATTTAGACTTATCTTTCAAAAATGCGACCCACATCATTCTTGAGTAGTCATCAGTAAGAATCATAAAATACCTATCTCCCTGAATACTTCTAGTTTTCATAGGACCACATAAATCAGTATGCACAAGATCAAGTAAATGCTCTGCTTAGAAAGACTTACCTTTAAAAGTTGAGGAATACATCTTCCTAAGTTGACATTTTCTGCACAAAGAATTCTCAAGTTTGTTCAACAAAGGCAATCCTCTTACCACCTTGATCTTACTAGCTTTAACAATATTGTCAAAGTTCATATGACAGAGTCTCCTATGCCATATCCAACTATCATCAAACTTAGCCATTAGACATTGACTTATCTTGGCATTCAACTGAAATAGGTTACCTTTGGTCTACTTACCAGTGGCAATAAGTTCACCATTCTTCCCAATTATACTACAGACTTCGCCTTTGAATTCCAGAACTAGTCCTTTGTCATTCAGCTGAGCAACACTCAACAGGTTATGCTTAAGACCTTCTACCTAGTAGACATCATCTGCACTGCTCTTTCCATTTAGTGAGATGGATCCTTTACCTTTCACTAAGCATGGTGCATCATAGCCAAATCTGACAACACCTCCATTATATTCCTCCAAAGACAAAAACTTTCTCTGATCACCAGTCATGTGGTGAGAACACCCACTATCTATAATCCACTCATTGGAGTTTTCAATGCGAGAGACAAGAGATTTCTTGTTAGACACTTCTTGTTCTACTGCTACAAACATTATGTCTTCATTTTCTTCATCCTCTGATTCTTCATCAGTGACACCTTCATCCACAACAACTAGACAATTTCTTCTATTTCCTCCTTTATACTTTCTGAACCTCTCTGGTTTATCGTTATTGTCATTTTTAGGACAATTTATAGGTATATGTCCTATCTTGTTGTAGGGAAAACATTTCAAAGGAAGTTTACCTCTATACTTTCCAGTTCCCTTCGAAAGTCTTTTAGCAAGAAGAGCTTCGAACTCCATCAGAATCTCTTCATCATCCATATCTCTGCATTGTCTGGATTCATAACTAGTGCTAGTTTATTTTCCTTTTCTGGATGGTGCAGTAGATGCTATAAAGGCTGACTCAATCTTCTGAACATTTCCATCATAGCAATTCAACTCATATGAATTTAACTTTGCAATAATAGAATATAAGAATACCTTGGTTTTATCAATAGATCTTAGTTCCTGGATAGCAGCAACTCTGATTGCATAAATTGGTAATAATGATCTAAGGACTTTACTAACAATAGTGGTATCATCAATAGTTCCACCAATGCTTTTGATATATCCAGCCACAATCTTAATCCTAATGCCATATTGTTGAATGGTCTCACCTTCAACCATCCTCATATCCTAAAATTTATCTCTAAGGATTTCTTTCTTAGCTTGCTTTACATGCTCATCACCATGATAGATGTTTTCTAGTGCATCCCATACCTCCTTAGGTGTGTCCTTGTCTTGAACTTCAATAAACTCAATGTCTGACAGGCTACTGATAAGGGCTTCCATGGCTTGCCCATTTTCCTGGATTTCTCTCTTTTGATCATCAATCAGAGTGCCAGTGTGAGCCACATAGGCATTCTCAACATATCTCCAGTGTTGAGCACCCATAATATTGATGTAAATCTTCATTCTGTCCTTCCATATATTAAAGTTATCTCTATTGAACTTAGGACCTTCCCTCTTCATCACTACAACATGATCTTTTACCTCAAGTAGTTAAGCTTATATCACCGAGGACCTGGAGATGCTTTGATACCAAGTGATGAATAATGATGAACAAAAGATACCCCAAATGGTATTGAGAGGAGGGGGGGTGAATCAGTAAAGATAAAAACTTTCTCAACAACTTATCTAGTTAAGACAATACCAACTAGTTATCACCATTACTGAACTTAACCCTGGCAATACTGGTTAAACACAATAAGACACTAGACACTATAAATTGAAAGTCTGAACACTTCAAATATGATCAATACTTGACATCAACTTCATCCATATACATATGCATGTGGTATACTAGTAATACCATAACTGATTAACTTTGCATGCATAATCTTTCAACCAAATAATTCATAAACATCACATGAAAAATGCATAACACATAACACATAGATTTTTGACGTGGAAACCCAAATGGGAAAAACCACGGTGGGGATGAATACCCACAAGCTTCTTTTTGAACTCTTTTGAAGCTCACCTTGTTAGGAGCCTAGTCTGATTAAAGACCTTACAATAAGGTTCTGTTAGGAACTGATCTTGTTAGAGATCACCTGGTTAAGGAATGGCTATATACCCTGTTAAAGGTTACCTCGCTAGAGGATTTGAAGAACTCAATGATCTTGAGTCACCTGGTTACAAGTTTTACAATAAGTTTGTTAAAGCTACCCGATAAAGGGATTTTCCAACTGTTGAAATGATTAGAAGACAATAGGTAAAACTTTGATCTGATAACAACGATACATGCCAAGGCAGATCCTTTTCATATCCTCTACTCTAGAATCACACTCTGTAGTTTTCCTCTTACTGGTCTGGCAAGTATCAAGTATCTCATCACTCAGATACACACACACACAACATTTTCCAACAACTTTACAATAGCAAACATCATTGACCTTATAGGTAACAGTTAGGCTGGTAACATAAACCCTGAACCCTAAGCATCTTAGGTTTACAACACAGGTGGTCCAACCCTGACCGTCCAAACACATTGCATAGAGCATTACAATTTCAAACAGATCACAAGATAATCTACATCATTCATTCATCACCGCACATGGGAATCAATAACCCATCACACTCTCTTCTCATACCACTAAGAAGAATGATCATTCTTGAGGTAGACTTCAAATGTGGTCGATCTTCTCATGCAAGATCCTCAAGAAAACCCTTCACGTGCATAAATCTGACATGGCACCTCGATCTCATTCACATCTCTTAGCTAACTCATCATAGAGTATCATCAGTTGCATTACACATGCTGGATCGACAAACTGATAACCCTAGAGCTGAGACTACCAATCAGTAGTCACACTTAGTGAAACCTTGACACCAGTTCATTGCATCTCCTCATACCTCTTCATACCGGTTCACTTGAACTTATTGACATCAATGACAACGTACATTATCAACATATCAACATGTTGGTTCATCATATGCCAATGATATCCAACAAATGCTTCTAATCTGTCAAATCCATATATGAAGAGTCAGTACAAGGATTTTGCATAATAGTTTGAAGCTAACAAAGAGATTGAAGCAAAGTTAAACTACAGAGAATCAAATTGTAAAAAGCTTGAAGGATTCAAATATGGAGGGTTCTAGTTCCAAGGGTAAGAGGAAGGTCACAGAGGTCTCTGAAAATGCTTCAAAGAAGTCTAAAGGTGGAGAAGGTGCATAGAAATGAAAGTTGAACCAGAATATGATTGACCAAATGAGCTCACCAGTAGCCAAATCTAGGAGATCTAAGACAACTTTGCCCATCTGTGACCAACTAGAGGACGAATTCAGGGAAATTGGTGATATCTGGACTAGATTCAAAGGTCAAGAGTTGTTTTTGTATCATTATTTAAGGAGGAATAAGCCGAACCCAATCTCAAACCTTTGGACAACTGGATTGGGTAAACTTGTGGTTCCAAACATCTTCATGAATGTCTAGTTGATGAAAATATTAGCCAGGGCTTACAATGCCACAAAAAGATTATTCAATTGCCAAATGCCGAAGCATTCATCTGCCTTTCAGTGGCCACCATTCAAGAGGTTTTTGGTTTTGGTCCCGAATCTGATGTGCCTCTATCTTTTGAAAAACTAGAAGAAGAGTATACAAAGATGGACACTGTGTACAATGGGTAGAATTTGGCCATACATAAGGCGGAGAAAGGAAAATTGACAGATGAGGATGTGTCCCCATTTGCTATCAACATTTTCAGGGACTATTTGTAGTATACATATATGGCATGCAAACAAGTGGGAGGAGTTGAAGTTATGAATGTGGCTTGGGTGGGACCTTTGGTACTAGCTACTAACACATAGATGCATGAGCTGAGACAATTCAACTATGCTACTTATATTTTTGAGAAGATGCACGAGAGTTTCTTAAGCTGTCATAATAACCCGGATAAATCTTTTAAGTTTTATTCTTTGTTAATGCATATTGTCTTGTTTATGGACAACTCAGGGGATTTTGGCCTAAGGAATGAAAGTTAAATGTTCACTATAAGGATGAACAAGAGAAGCCAGTACAATTATGGGTGTCACTGTGGGATTCTAGATTCATGAGATCCCACTATATCAAATTTGAAGAATTCTTTGTGCAACCTTTATATAGAGATTTTGGAGTCTCTTTTGAGGGGCCATTTTTTAGTGGAAATCAATAGCTTCCTTAGACCCCATGTCATAAGGTGAAGTGACATGGCCTTTTTTAGCCAAGCTCCAAAGGATGCAACATAATTTTTTTGGTCTTGCCAAAAGGCATTATCTCAACGATATGTAGGGAACACATTAGCAGGTGTCAAGCAAAGTGTATTTTGGTGGGCCCGACTTTCATGATAGAGGCCTTTTCGGCCTAACTTTCCAAGGCACCTGATGTGCTCTTCCCTCTTGTTGAGGTTGCTTCTCTTGGAAAAAACTTTTTTTCAACAAGATTCGAGCAATGTCTTGATGATTTGGCATTTTTGACTAGAGCTACCAGGGGTGATGATAGTGTTATTTCATCTAGCCAAGAAGGCTCAATGGTCAAATGAAAAGGAAGATGGTGAGTTTGACTCAGTATATGCCACTTTCTTGGCCATGAATTTTCACTAAGGGGAAAATCTAACAGTGGTGTTTTAACTCTCTTTGAGCCCTATTAGGAGCTTTTGTCGCCATCTCGTGCATCCATCTTCACGCGAGATGGCGAAACAAATAGTTAATTTTTAAACTCGTATATAGATAAAAATTTGAATGTTCTATAGGTGTATGGGCACATAACTCAAAGGTTAGCGTCAAGGCCCAATTCTTGATCATATTTTCATCCCAACTATCATTTCGTTCCTCATTACTAGGTTACTTGCAAGATATATTTTTTTTCATACATTCTTCTTCAATGTGAATTGAAAACTTTTGTGCTCCTACAAAGACTATCAGAGTGATTTCATCATAGAGATATCTTTCTTGCAGAGATATTTTGCTTCTCCCATGCCACAAAGGATGTTCTCAAAGGTGTTTTCATCATGCCATTAGATCTTTTGATTTTATTTTCTTCCCCTTTGACATTTTGTAACCTGACCTCTTGGTGAGGTTAGGATTTTCTGACTGCAATCAATTTTGAGTTATTCCTGAGCTATAAAGGCAAATTTTGTACCCCTTTTGGGGATATTCTTTTTCTTTTTTCTATAAAAGACTTGTTCCTCTATATTGGTAAAACTTTCATTTCCCTTCATTAATAGAATTAGTCTTCTTGCATGTATTCAGTTTTAACAATTTGTGTCATGTTTACCCTCTTGCTTGAATGCATTTTGATTTTTTCTCCTTTGTTGTAGGTGATTGTGTTAATCACTCTTCAGGTGTTATCTATGAATTTTATTGGTTACCCTTTTCATATTGCAATAATTCTAACCTTCACTTGGTCTTAGGTAACTAATGATAAAAAATTGTGCAGATCTAAGATAGTTTTATTAATGTTTTGTGCAGTCGTATGCAAGGAGATCATCATTTTAGTCATGAGTAAACCCCTTTCCCTTTCCCCTTCTTTCATTATCCCTTCCTTCCATCCCTTTTCCCTGTCAAACTAGTAGGTTAGGATTTTATCTATGTTGGGTTGGTCCAACACTTTGTATCAGATTGAAGAGAAAGTTGGCCATTACCAAAGATTCAACCTCACAGTGCAAGTCCCACACTTGGAGGCTGATTCAATGTTGCACAAGTTTGATGACTAGAATTGCTCATCAAGCGAGTGAAATTTTGTGATAACAAAAACATGTTTGTATTTTCTGAGAAAGGTTGTCAATATTGATTTAGTGTTTAGACTCATTTTCTTACCAATGTATACTTTCTTTGGATCATTCTCAGTACCAAAAATTATCTCCTCCAAATCTTGAGTATTAGTTGAGGTGGATTTTGTGACTTGCTTGTCATTACTATCAGATAGTCTTTCCAAAGAATTAATCCTTTTAATCTTATTTGCATATATTTTAATGACTTAATTTCCATCTAATATTTTCTTTACATTCACAACTTATACAAAATGACTTAAAATAAATCTCTTACCCTTAGTATCCATTGATACATTGCAAAAACCTTATCATAATTGAAGATTTGCCAATTATAAATATTGTATGGGAATGAAGGTCTTTCTTTATATTTAATCTGGGTATGTCTTTTATTGTCATATCCTCTAATCTAATAGCAACATTTTCTGAAAAAAATGCATTTACATTTATTGACCTCTCAATCCACCTAATAGAAAATACATCAAATAATTCAATTGTATCCTATACTAAAGAGTTGTATTGCTTCAACTTCTTTTATTTGGATGAATATTTTCTATTTAGTTTTTAAATTGCTAGCTCTAAATCACTTAAGGCTCATAGCAACTTGATTCCAAAAAAAAAACTAAGAAAAATTGCTTCATATTCTACTATTTTGTTTGTACATTCAATCAAGAGAAAATAAAATTTTAAGGTCTTAGCACTAGGTGCAATAAATAAAACACTTACACTTGAGCCTTCTTTTGAACAAGCACCATACAATTTTATTTACCATAGATCATTACATCCACCAAATGCATGGACTTTCTAGAATATAGGCTCCTTCACTATTTTAAATTCATAATGTTTACCTTAAAATTATCACAATCTATATCAATAAAACATACCAAATTTATTGGTTGTGCATCCCCAATAAAAATAGGAGATATTTTATTTGTATCCAATTTAACATCCTTATCATTAGTGGGAATCAAAGCATAGGACAAGTCCAGTTGCATGCTACTTCCAACTAGTGTTGACCATTTTTTAGATAACAAAATTCCAACTGAGGTGGGATATCAGCCATGGTAACATTCATAGTATACTTTTTCTCTAGAAAAGCAACAATCATGAAATCAACATCTTTCATAATACCTATCATAGAAAATTCTTTGGAATACATGGAAAAAAATCTGCTATATGCTTTGTTAACTTGCAAAACTAATTGATTCATAATAGCTAAAGCCATAACATTAAAAGAAGCACCTCAATCTATCATGCAATTGGTGACCAACTTTTAATTTGTCAACAATGTGACTTAAAAGGGCTTTATTTGAGAAGGAACTTTAGTTAAATTACCTACCAAATAGATCTCTAAAATTTCCTCATGTAATTCATCTTCAACATTATTTACATGTTCTTTGTTCTTGTTAGACTGAGGTTCAATTTTCTTGCTTGGTTTTTGTGTAAGATCAAATAATAGGGACAATTCCTTATTCATGTGCTCTTTAATTTTCATCATATCTAAAAATGGCATTGAAACTTTCATTTAAGATAAAATCTATCATATCAAAAGGAAAATAATTTTCCATTGAAGGAACGATAAGTTGATTTATACCTAACACATTGTTGTTTCCCTTTTCAAGAGACTAATTTGCTTTGGTATAGGTAGTCTGAGTATAATTATCATTCTTTGTATTGTAGATATTTTTTTTCCTTTTTAATCACCACTAGTTATCTTTTTTTTAATCTTTTGGACCATTTCCTTTTTCTTCTTAGGATTTCTTAGCTTTTTGTGCTTTTGAAAAATTCTAAAACTGCTTCATGAACAAATTGCTAGGATTTCACAAATAATTACTCTTTTATTTATGATGTTATAGTTACTTCTAACCTAAGAAAGTATAATATTTGGTGATGCTCTAATTTATTCATTTAAAGTATTTCTCAATTCTACATTAGGACAATAAAATCAAAACTATACACACCACAATCATTACATTCTTCAATAGAGAACACCTACTAACATTTTTTTTTCTTTTTGATAGCTTATGTCATTTACATCTATATGTATATTATGTTCCTCTAAGGAAGAGTAGTTATCATTAATTTGGCCCAGTACTAGTAGACAACATGATAATATTTCCATCTTCATTATCATGAGGATCATTACATTCATCACAAGGATTAGCATCATTTTGAAAGGACCGGGTCACCATGCATTGCTATGGTGAGTGTTGCAATTAACATGCCACACAACAAGGAATATCATCTATCATATTAATATTACCTTCCCCATGGATTTGGAATTTCTCTATATTGTAGACCCCTCTAATCATTGTGGAAAAGTTCTACATTATGTAATTATAGGGCTAGTTAGATAATCTAGGCATTCTATCTTGTTTTTGATAAGTAGGCATGTCAGGAGGTAACCCTTTTCTAATCTATTAACTTCAAAACTAAAATCTTTCAAGGCACTCATAATTTTATTTATCTTGTCCTCATATGTTATTATTTTTTTCTATGCATTGAAATTATATTTTTGTAGTACCTTCATATCATCTCTTTTATTTTGTCTACCAAATGCTTTCCTGCAATTTTCAATATATGTTTTATTATTTTGAAATATTCTGTCAAATATTGTGGATTCTTAACTCTAATTTCATATCCCATTTCAACATAATATGGATTATAATATAAGACCATACACATTGATTCATTTGGCATCATATATGGAGAAATTTTATTAAGAACTCTAGTAAACCTAGCATTGAAATCACTTATTGATTTATTTGATCCTTTGACAATACCAGTCAACTCTAACAAATAGAGGCTCAATTTTATAACCATGTTGATATGTAATGCCCTAAAATTGTACCCCATGAAATTTTTGACTACATTTGGGTCTTCACCTTAGTGTTTGTGCCCCTTGGCTTGATCGGGGACCTGATTATGCTCATACATATTAAAAAAACCATTCAACTTAGTGATGCACCCTGCCTGCAACTTGATCCTGCCCAAAATTAGGGCAAGACCAGGGTGTGGAACCCTAGTCCCCCTTAATGGGGACCTATCTTGGACCCCTCTCCCTGATCTATCTCAAATTTGAAGCAGGAAAATCCTCTCTATGTTGTTGGTAGAAACAATGTAGGAAAACTAAGACAGGGGTGAATTAGTTTTCACCAAAATTAAACAAATTATCTTTAACTTCAAATATGATCATGAACACCAATAACAAAAATAATCACCACATAAACAACACACATAATAGACAGATATTTGACCTGGAAAATCTGGTTAAGGGAAAAATGGACCTACCCACAATAAGATGATACTCTACAGTAGTATGTGAAAATATTACAAGGGGGAATGGACATGCATTTAATCACACTTCCTAGAGCTCACTTCTCAAATCAACAAAGGGATACAACCCTAGGAAGGCTCACTACCTTACAAAGATCGGACAATAATATGGATTACATGAACTGAATGAATAGCATCTCCAACTTCCTGATAATAGTTCCGGTTAAGCACATTGTTTGCACAACAACACTTCCCTTTGAATGGTAGATTTTCTTATTCATACATACAATAAACTCTCAAATCACAATTACAACTACAAACATAGATCTAACATGATTACATAAATTAATTATACAATTCATCAACCTTGACTCTAAGGTCGACTCAACACATAGGACCTAATTACAAAATTACATCACCCAATACATAAATCCATAACAAAACTATTGGCATTGTGTTGTCATTGATGTCAACTGGTATGGGATGACCACTGGTAGTAGAGATGTATGTGCAACACTGCTATGAAGAAGTCTTGCATATCCCCTTGTGTTGCAGAACAATGGTAATGATAAGGAAGATGACCTCAGGAGTCACCAGTGCAACAAGTTAATGTCTGACTTGTGTGATGAGATAGAAAATTATTTTGAGTAGTTGTTTGTGATGAAGAGGCATAATGTTATCTGAATCACATCAACACTAGAAGAGAGGAATGAACCGGTATGTTGTGAGGTTGTCAAATAGTAGGACTCCCACCAGATGAAATTGCAATCATCATGAGAAGCAATGACTGATAGTGAATATGCTCACATCAGTTCACATGTTCCTATTTGAAGAGATGTTGCACCACAGGAAATCACATGAGCATATGGAAAGAAGTAGATGGTGTTACTCCACCATGTATGTGGAGCTTATCTCCTATTATGCATTAAGGGAATTATAGTTTGGAGAGATAAGAGTGAAGAGATGGAAGGCATTATTGAGATGCCAGTATAGAGGGAGTGTGAAGTGTTTGTCACCTTGACAAACCGATAAAGGAAGAAACAACATTGATCAGGAAGAAAGGCTAAGTAGATGTAAACATAGGAATCTGACCTCTCTGAAAGAAGATAGGAGTCTTGTGAAGATTGATGACATGGTGTCATCAAGAGTGGTAACTGGTATATGAGTCCATTATTTATATAAGAAAGGTGCATTTGCAGAAGATTTCCCATTTGTGGGAATGAGCATACTTTGGATTTACTAGTCCGGAGACTGATTTGAGAGTTCCATTGACAGGTCAAGATGAGAGCAAATATGATAAGGTAAAATGTAGAATGGTTGAGACTGGAAGGATTAGCAAACTAGGAGAAGTAAGGAACTGATAGGGTGGTTGGTCGCTGATCCTACTTGGACCGACTTGAAGTGCCAAGTTGGGAGATAGTCGATATGGATACCACATGGAGTCAACATGGAAAACCCATGTTTGGATAAAGATAGAATTTACATCGACAAGATTGTTGCAGGGTTGGTCAGCTTTAATAAAATGTCACCCAAATCATGGGACATGCTACAGAGCAATTGCAGGGGTTTGAGGCTCGAGGTCTGGAAGACAACTATGAGTCAACTAAGAGAGATTGAGAAGATCAAGGTGATGGAAGAAACAAAATGATAGATCTTTCATGATTGATCGAGGGATTAGCTATGAGGGTAAAAAGAAAGTTGCCAAAAATGGAAGGCATGATCCAGGAGATGCGACTATGGAAGAGTTGTGTATTTAGATGTCAAAAAGATTAGATCATGTAAAGTATCATTGGATTTGGTTTTCCTTGAGGATGGTGAGGAAACCCTCACCGCCTAGTTTTTGAATTAGTTTCTGGAGGGAAAACTAGTCTATAAGTATACAACAGAAGAGGAATAATTGTGTTGGTGCATAGAAGAATATTGTGTGATTGCAAAGTTGAAGACTTCTGCAAGCAAGAACAAATCAGCCAAGTGCTCAACGAGCATCTGTGAAGAGAGTAGAAGTGAGAGAGAACCGGGTTGAAGCATTAAACCGGTTGGAGAGAAGAACTAGTAATACTCATACTACCAAAGCAAAAGTGAAGGAGGTTGAAGAGAGATAAACTAGTAGCACTTACCAGTAGAGAAGCAGTAGGTGAAGAGTAGTAGAGAAGTGAGTTGATGAAGCAGAGAAGGTATCTCATCGATAGAACAAGAGATATATAATGGCTGCAAGATCCACTTGTAACAAGATAATCACTTATGTTTTTGATATTTACATTGTGAACACTGAGTTGTAGCTCAGTGCAAGGGTTGTAGCTCCTTGGGTTGCTTCCCTAAAGTCAGGGGTTGATGCTCTTTTAGGTTGTAGCCCATAAATCAGGTAGGGGTTGGTGCCCTAAACTTTGTAACTATGTTTATTGTGAGGTTGGATTGGAGTAGTAGACTCCAACAACATTGCTCACCAAGGTTTTCCCTATATTGGGTTTTCCTCGTATATACTGGTGTTATGTGATATTCCCTTGTGAGTGTGTTTTGCATTTAAGTTAGTCTCCTCCCTAACCGGTAAGTCTGCATTAAGTAAAATCTATCAACCGGTGTGCTCTTAAAGGATAGTTGAAGGGATAAGTTTTGAGAACCACTGATTCACCCCCTCGCCCTCTCAGTGGTACATTGTGTCTAACATGGACCAATACAATTTTAGAAAAGACATATCATGGAACCAAATTAAATCCTTGAATGTGCAACACCATCCAATAACTTGCCAAGATCATCTGCAACATGCAACATCCATCAGGTCATCCAAAAAGTCATATAACATGAAGAATACCACCAAACCAATAAAATCTTTAATAATGTGCACCACAATCAATGTGGACCATTGAAACACATAGACCATGGTAAAATAACATCAACAAGCAATGTGAATTCCACCACAATCACTACAGCAACTCAAATCACTAGAATCATCATTATCACCATCACCAGAGCTCCAGAACACTAACTAACAAACTAAAAAGTATTCTTGCAAAGTTCCAAATCATGAACCATCCAAACTTTGTGCACAAATGAATTTCCCAATCACTATCCAAAATTTGCGCAACATAAATAATCAATTTTGGAGCAACACAAACTAGAAACCGCAAATCTACAATATAGAACCAACAAAAAAACAAAGCATCATGCCGGATCACACAACTCAATCAAATCATCTTTTGGAATACCAAACCTCATAATAAATCAATTAGAGATAAGAATCTCAAAACCCATTAAACCACATTAGCATATTTGCAACCAAACCAACTTAATTCTCTGGAACACGGGAATATGTTAACATCAATGACAACAACATATCCCAACAATCCTAATATCTAACAACCTCCCCCTTTGGAATTGATGGCAACATATGAATGTGAAAAGCAATTAATGCTAAAAAATAAAACAACTCTAACAATCTCTATGCGGGAGAAGCGGGTCGATAGAACTCAATATGTGAAAAATGGAGCTCTATGAAGCCTTGCTCACACACTCATAGGACTTCTTGGTGGAAGCTATAGAGTAATGAAGTATCACTCAACTTCCCAAGGTGGGTCCCATGGTTCTCTATCTTACACTATCCCTCAAACCAATGTTTTTTCTCTCAGATCACTAAGCAAATGCAAGAACAAGGGATGCTTTTGTTGGTTTTAATATGAGATGCATCCTAAACTATACATGATTCTAGAAGTGCAATAAACTAACTATAAGATGACAAGGTTAGTAAACAAACTATCCTAGCATACTATATTAGTTCAATGACTTAAGCTAATGATAATAGAAATACTCTAAAATGCATATTAGATTAATTTCTATTTTAAAGAGAGGCTAAATGATGAGCATATATGAAATGAAATCTTGAATGTATTTGAGCATAAGTATGATACTACAAACTTGGATGATATTCTTGGAGGAATGAGAGTTCTATTTATAGTAAAAATAAGACAATGGATGGTCAGGATTGAAAGGTTTAATCAAGGGCTGAATTTGAAAGTTGGGAATCCATGTTTGTAATTTGCACCAAAGAAATGGTGACAAGTGTCAACATAGGGTTGGGTTGAGAGAAGGGGTTGGAGGCATTAAATGCCTAAGAAGACCTCATGGTCATCTAGAGATAAGGGTTAAGCTTAAGTTAGGCTTACCCATTGGATTAAGAGTTAATCCAAGGATAAACTCTTGTGCAAATGATTAAGAGATAATCATGGTCAAAGCATTAAAGGCTTGATGAGACCCTTGGGTTACATGGAGGTTAAGTTAGGCAAAACATCTCTAACCATGTAAGAGGGTTGAATTAACCATTAATGGTTTGGGAGACTTTGGAAAATTAAGTGGTTGAAGACTTGAAGCCTTTAATGGTTATCAAAGACTTTAAGGTTTTGAGAAGTGACCTCCCCTTGCTTAGGGATGTGACAAATTTTAGAAGATGGGTTAGGCTAATTTAGAAGTGATTAGAAGGGTCTAGAAGAAATTAGGAAGGGGTTTAGGAAGCAAGTGGGAGATGTAGGAAAATGCAAGTGGATGGAGGGATAATAGGATTTAATTGAAATAAAATGAATTTACTTCAATTTGGTTGCAATTTGGGGAAATTAAATAAATTAGATTTATTCAATTTAGGATAACTATTTAATTAAATTTGAATTTAATTAAAAGTGGATAAAAGGGATTTAATTGAATAAAATGATTTATTCATTAAATGGTATAGTGAATTTAATTGAGCAATTTACTTAATTAAATAGAGGAATACGGGAAATTTAATTAAATTGGATTTAATTAAATAAAGAAATGAACATAAAATATTCATTTAGGAATATGGTCATTTTTCTACGTCTACATTTTGCCCCTCTTTGAAGTGACGTGTGTGCACATGTTGATTCAAAGAAAATTTGTCGGATATGCTGTCAAAATTTGATCAATATGATGTTGTGGATATGAAAAATTGATTTGATATGAAAAGTCGATATGATGCCCCAGATTTGATGAATGATATTGATGATTCCCCAGATATGAAGAATTGTTTTGATATGAGACTGATGTCAATATGAAATTGATATGAAATTGATGTTGATATTTGATATGATAATGCCCCCTCAGGAGATCATTCATGCACACAAGGCATGAATGATCTCTCGAAAGAAGAAGAATGTTGTTTGAAAGATAGAAGAGTAGATAGTGATGGCATGCATGGGTTTGATAAGATTGATTAGATTGATTGGAATGAGAGAAAGTCTGGTTTCAGGTATGACACCTCCTGTATAAGACATGGATGATCGAGCGTCTAGTTTTAGGAATGATATCACTTGTATAAGACATGGATGATCAAGCATCTAGTTTCAGGAATGATACCACCTATATAAGACATGGATGATCAAGCGTCTGGTTTCAGGAATAATATATCCTGTATAAGACCGATCAAAATGCCTGGTTTCATGAACAATATATCCTATATAAGAGCTGATCAAAACATCTAGTTTCAGGAATGATATATCCTATATAAGAGCTGATCAAAACATCTGGTTTCAGGAGAGATACATCCTGTATAAGACATGATAGAAGATAGTTTGGAAGAATGATAGAAGATAGTCTAGAAGAATGATGAAGATAGTTTAGAATAATGATGAAGATAGTTTAGAAGAATGATAGAAGATAGGTTGGAAGAATGATGAAGATAGTTTAGAAGAATGATAGAAGATAGGTTGGAAGAATGATGAAGATATGAAAGTGAAGAAAGATTCCATGATGATGTGATAGATATGCATGCGAGGGATGCAATCATGAATGATGAATGATATTTTGAAAATGAGATTTATTATATGATATGCAACTAATTGTAAAATGATATGCAACTAATTGTAAAATGATATGTAACTATTTGTTTTTGGAGCATCCTCATTCTGCATTTGTTATCCCGATATAACCATATGTTATTTGCTTTTGATAGATATATCATCATTGAGCATTTATTGATCTTCAGATATGTTGAAAATTTATACAAGCATAATGGTATAATTAAACCATGATGACCTGAGAAAAATTTACATGATGTTTTGATTTTGTAAGATAGCACAAGTGTCAAGGTATAATTGAACTAGGATGACCAGAGTGTGGATTGCGTAAACATACAAGAGTTAACCTTTGTCCCATACAAATTCAAAATGTCCTTAGTGATATGCCACCTAATTTCTTCATAGGACAAATTTGCATGGTAAAAGACTTCACTCACAGATAGAAGACAAATAAAACATCACATTCCTTCCTTGCTTCTCTAGTCGTAAGACATCCTTGAGTCACTTAGGAGATATGATAAGCAAAAATTAACAACCATAAGTAAGCATGCATGCTATTTGGAATGTATTCTTGTCAATTAAAACATCTTGCAAATATATCTTTGTTCAATTGAAATCAGTTCAAGTTCGTGATGTCTAGCCTTTTTGCATTGGCATTTGTCATTTGTTGGTTGTTTGATCCTTGTTGTCTTTCTACGTGTTTGGTCTAATGTTGAAAACCCTAAAGGCGAGATGCCCCAGCGAGGCCAGGATTTTGCCCCTTGCTATTGATTCTACTTCAATATGGATATGTACATTGATCACCAAGCCATGGTGGGATACGATTTGGATAACTGATTCAGATAAACCAAGGATAGTGACTATGCTAAGTATGTCCAGGATTGATAAGCATTTGTGAATTTTTGGTGATGCCTCAGATGGGTGGATATGATATGTACAATATGATTTGTGAAACATGTATTTCCATAAATTGATAAAGATAAGGCTAACTAGAACAAAATCTAGTAGTCATACTGATTGACATCATTGTTATGATTTGGTCGATGATTGATAAGAATGTCTGGTTTCAAAGAGTAAGTACCCCGTATAAGACCGATATGTCTGGTTTCAAGTGTACCTATCCTTGTATAAGACATGTTGATGTTGATGTTGATAGATGGATTGATTATCAAGACTTGATGATTGATAGGAGTGTCTGGTTTCAAAGAGTGAGTACCCCGTATAAGACTGATCTGTCTTGTTTCAAGTGTACCTATTCCTGTATAAGACATGTTTGATGTTGATGTTGATTTCGAGTAATGAATTGATTAACAAGACATGTGATAAGTTTGATTGCAGACTTTAAAAGTTTTCCTGTTGTTGATCTGATTTGATGGATGGTCCATGTGTTCATGCTTTGATTTTTTGTTGAGTTTGTTGATTTTTAGTTTTTGGATATTTTGATTTTTTGTTGATTTTTAGTTTTTGGATATTTTGATTTTTTTGAGTTTTTGGATATTTTGATTTTTTTTTTTGAGTTTTTGGATATTTTGATTTTTTTGAGTTTTTGGATATTTTGATTTTTTTGAGTTTTTGGATTAGAAGAAAGATGTATTTGGTTGCCCCAATGTATATCAAGACAAGGAATGGATGAATGGATGACTAAATCATTGAGGTGGAAATAGATTTGTTGTCCATAGTTTTGATCAAGGTCAAGGATGAAAAAGGGGATATGGATAGAGATAGGATATAGATAGCACTGGATGATGGAAGCAATGAATAGATAGGATAGAAAGATATGAATTAGAGTGAAGCAAGATTGTAGAAATAATTGGATGATAGAAGATATGAATATATAGGATAAGGGATATGGATTAGAGGGTATGGATGAGGTGAAGCAAGATTATAGATAATGATGAAGTTAGATAGGGTAATGGATATTGGAGGAAGGATAATGGGAGATATGGTAAGAAGAATAGAGTGGATGAACTTACCCCCAAGCATAGAGGTTTTCATTTGCAAAAAGGTGATATGTAAGATTGTCACAACATTTAGCATCATCTGAATAAGTGTTCTCGAACTTTTCAAAGATAGAGACCCAACCCACACTTAGAACCTCTAGAAATTTCAACTGAACATTTCTAGCAACTAGGAAGCAGACTCAAAAGGGAATAAGAATCCCAAACTGGATCAAGGTACTTAGTCTTTGATTACCCATGTGTGTGCAAGTGGGTTCATTCTAGCTCATATGATCATTGTAATCTTCAGAATCCAACATGGCTAGCTACACGAGTCACCCTGACTTCAAAAGCATCTTGGATAGAGCCTCGCTGCTAGCGAGCATCCATAGCCCTGATGAGGTTATCGCTATAATCTCACAAATATTGCTCCATTGCCAGCCAGACATCCATAGCCCTAATGGAGTTACTTGCATGTTCCCATAGCCAATCATTTTGATATTGGATTTCATTGCATTTTCCTTTTCTTGATATTCATTTTCTTGCTCATGCTTTTGATATTTCTTTTTTTCTATTTATTTTTCTTGCATTGGCTTGTAAGTGATGAAACTTACATGGGTCTGATAATTACAATGGTGCTAAAGCAAGATTTTAGATTTTTCACTAGCCATGTCTTCAAATTAAGAGATCACAATGATTTAGAGCAATCAATTAAGTGTATGAGATATAGTAATCAAAAGATGTTGGTACCAAGATATGATAAGTGGTTCTTTTTTGGATTGAGTGTGTATCCCAACCAAAAAAAAATGTTAAAGAGGAACAACCTCAGATTCAGAAGTGTTTCATGAATAGATATCTAGGAAAAGGACTGAACATTAGATTCAAGCATGGGCAAGTATGTGACAAAATGACACAAACACCTATCTCACAGATGAAATATTTTATGCGAAGGATTGAATGAAAGGGATGGAAGGATAGAAAAGAGGTGTTGGATAATAGATAGAATGTTTGAAGATTTGTGTGAGGATAGATAGAAATGTTTTCAGGATGAGTGTTGGTACTTGAGAAGTGATGAAGAGATAGAGGAAAATCAAATTTTGGGATATAAGGACCCAAAATAGATAGAGGAAATGATGGAAGAATATATTTGGGAAGATATTTAGATAGAGGGTTGAAAGAATTTCAAAGATGTGTTCCTTTGTTGATCTTGCTTGGTGATCATTTGAGGTGATTGATTAGTGATCAAGGAAGGTAAGGACCCAAGATGGATGGAAGGGATGAAGAGTTTGATTATGGAATGAAAGGACCTAAGATAGATTTGGAGAATGAAGAGATTGAATTTGGAATGAAAGGACCTAAGATAGATTTAGAGGATGAAGAGATTGACTTTGGAATGAAAGGACCTAAGATAGATTCAGAGGATGAAGATATTCCTTGATCTTGATGTTGACTTGGAGTAGGATCATTTGAGTTTGTGCTTTTCTCTTGATTTTGAATTAGATTAGTGGAGGAGATGGAAGGAATATCATGATTTTTCTTAAGAGATGGATGTTGAATGGGACTCTACTCTTGAGATGAAAGGGGGTCATCGTGGATGGAATACCAAAAGATTGGGGGATCATCATAAGATTCTTGATAGGTGGGACCTTGATCGAAGATGGGATCAGATTGGGAAGTCATGATATTGTGATCTTGATTTATGTTAGGACTCATTTCCTTTGACTGAGTTTCCTTTTTTTTTTTTTTGGTTTGATAATGAATGGTCATATGAATGATCAAAGTTGATGTTTTTGATAGGTTGATTTAGAGAAATTTTCTCCTGTTGATAAGGGTCTTAGGACTAGGTTGTCTCTTCTTTAACTTAGTTTTGTGATGAAGACTTGTTTGTCTCAAAATATGAGGAGTGGTCATACATGAATGATCAATGCTTTCCTTCAATGTTTGGATTGAGATACTTCGTTTGGAAACTTAAGTCTACTTTTATCAAATGAAGGTTTAGATGCCCCCTCACGACAAAGTGTGTCAAATGATATGGATAAAGTCTCCCGATATGGAAACTTGATTTGATGACTTAAGTCTAAACTAGGTATGATTGTTTGATAAAATCCATTAGGTGATGGACCTTTTGATCAAGGTGATGATAATACCTGATTTTGATAGGATAAAGTCTTATCCCGAGCTAGTTTTAGATTTGACAACTTTTGTTCTAAGATTGATTTGTTTGATTTGGAAATGATTTCTCTAGTGTTTTTGATTTGATTTCTTGTGACCACATTCAATATTGGACCTGAAAGGATTCTCGAGAAGTTTGATAAAATTTTCCAGAAAGGCTTGTTTTGCTCTCTATTTTTCTGAGTTTTGACCATGTGCTAAGCCAGAGAGTAGATGCGCTAAAAAAAATTCTCAATGTGCTAGAGAAAATACTCCATGTGCTACGCTGCCCCCCGATACGCGCTAACTGGTTTATTTTGCTTTTTCCTTGGTTCAAAAAGTTCATGTGCCAATATGGGCCACTAATGCGCTAACTATTATACCCTACGCACTAAAGTTTGGCTTCCACGCACTAAGTTGATGCTTCAATGCACTAAACGGTTTTCAAAACGCGCTACTTGAAACTATTAGAGTTGGATTTCTATGAAGCGCTAATGTTAAGACTTAATGCGCTAAGGTGAAGGTCTAATGCTCTAAAAGATGGTCCCCACGTGCTAAGAAGTTGCTCTCATGTGCTAAACTACCCTGATATATTTTGACTTTGTTTTTTCTACGGTTTTTAGAATTTTTAACACTTGTGATTTTGATGGATGATTTCTTTTTGGATACTCAAGCTTACTATGTCAAATAGATAAAATCTTTATCACTTGGTTTGATATTCCCCTAATCTTGTTGGATGAAATTCTTTCATAAAGATAGTTGAAATGTTGATAACCATCTCAAAAGATGCTTTGTTGGATTTGGAAATCTTCTCCACTTTATGATTCTTCCTTGTTTGAACTGACTTTTGAGTTTGATTGTTGGATACTTTGCAAGATATTTTAACATTTGTGACAAGAATACATAGCACACATGAAGACAATCATCATCCTAATGCTAAACATTGAGTGTATATTCTTTTGAGGATGTGTTCAAATCCTCGATGTTATCACTGGTTTGATTTACAACAAAAGACACATCAGATAGACTCTTTATTCAAAGGTCATTGACAATATCATAGCCCACTAGTCTCAATACTCCGTTAGCTCAAACAACCTTGTCACCCCCTAGGGGGCACCCATTTTTTTGCCTTTTGCCAGAAATTAACTCAAAGTGAATTGCTTCATAATTGAGTAGTTATCTTGAGAGATATATGATGAGTAATCTTGGGGGTGGATTCTTCCCCACCCTTGCACTATAATATTGCCAATGTTTGGCGACTGACTCAGTTCAAAATTTTTAATGCTAAGGTTCTTAATCAGGCTTCCTATTTGTCTGTCAGTGATAAAGTCCCTTAGGAGGCTTCCCAACCTTTAGAACAAAGGCTTTACGTATCGCAAGGATACTGGGGGAAGGCTAATTGCTGCGCAGAACCATTGAAAAGGACTTTTGTCACTTTGCACTTTTGATTATAGTGGGTTGGAACACTTGGCATCAAAGCCATTTTCCACTTAGGTCATTCCCTTCACACCAGCCAAAGAATGGCTTTAAGAGTTTTTCAACCCCTCAGGAAGGCAGGCCTGCTAAAGGATGTAAATGCTTGAAGTACAGAAAGTTTAAGAGTGGTTTGGCTTTTTGGTCACCCAGTTATGGGGAGAGCATATACCTTCCACTCTCGAGACAAGGCAATCAAGTTGTTCTTTTTAGCCTTCAAGACAATGATTTGCTAACTTCTATTTGGAGATGTTGCTCCAACAAGCATGATGTTCTTTTTAACCTTTCATAGCAAAGTGTGTATTTCCAAAACTTTTGTAAAACAAGCCTGGTCAACAAAGTAAATCGTGATGTTTGGTCAACAAAATTAAAGTCGATAGGGGAAAACTTTCCCTCTTTGCCTTGCACAAAATGAAGATGAGGTTCTTTTACTTTGCAAAATGAAGTGAATCCTTTTAAACACTAAAGGATGGTGAGGTTCTTTTTAAAACTTTTGCCAAAGTAAAGATTGTCGGTTCTTTTTACAGCTTCCAAAATGAAGTGTTTTTCCTCTAATCTTGCAAGAAAGCAAATATGAAGTTGTTGTTATTTTTACCTTGCAATAAAGAAAAGATGAAGTTTTATTTTAAAACACCAAAAAGGAAGGCATGAAGTTCATTTTATGCATCCAAATGAAATGATGAGGTTTATTTTAACTTTTGCAAAAAGGAGAGTGAGTTCTTTTTAACCAACTTTTGTTGAAAGAAAGTAAAAAAAGAAACTTAAAGCCTCTAAATTAACTCCTTCCCCTGCACAAAAAATATTAGAACTTGCACACAGTCAGTGATCAAATGTTAGTGTGGGCTTACACAAGCCTAAATTCTGATCTTGGTTACAAATTTTACAATCCTGATCCTGAAATGCCCTGAAATTTGACTAAGTCTGAAATTTGGAAGATCTTCCAAAAACTAGATTTTGCATTATAACTCCTAGAGGTCCGAAACCCCTCTCAAACATCTTGACAATATATATGGAATATAACTTAAACTATAAGAAAGAGAAAAGAGAAGAGGATTTGTCACTTATACTTAAATGTTATATTCCATATATACTATGCCTCCCACAAGCCTAGTTTTTTACTTTGTCATAAATTTTTACTTCTGCCAGCTCTATGCGCTAAACTATTTCACAGATGCACTAAGAAATGATGTCTATGCACTATTATGTGCCCCCAATGTGCTAATCTATTTTCCCGATGCACTATTCTATTTTTCTCCCGCACCGAAACCTACAGGAAACTGTTAGGAATATGATGCGCTAAGGAAAAGACTTTACGCACCATAGAATAGACTGCACGCACTAAACAGTGAGCCAGATGTGCTATCTAATAGACCTGACATGCCAAACTATTTTTCAGATGCGCTACTCTATTTTTCTCTTGCATTGATACCTATAGGAAAAGATTAGTGGAAGTCATGCGCTAAAGAAAGGACTTCACACGCTAGAGTATAAACCCCATGTGCTAAATAGTAAGCGGGATGTGCTAGACTGTAAACCGGATGCACCAGGGAATGTTTCCCATGTGCTGATTCCTGTTTCCCATGAACCTGCAAAAGTGGTTAATTTCAAAAACCAATTTGATATATGGGATAATGCCCCATGATGGATGCCAGAAATGTATGCGGGAAAAGCGGGTCGATAGAACTCAATATGTGAAAAATGGAGCTCTATGGAGCCTTGCTCACACACTCACAGGACTTCTTGGTGCAAGCTATAGAGTAATGAAGTATCACTCAGCTTCCCAAGGTGGGTCCCATGGTTCTGTATCTTACACTATCCCTCAAACCAATGTTTTTGCTCTCAGATCACTGATCAAAATGGTTTAGGGATAGCAAATGCAAGAACGAGGGATGCTTTTGTTGGTTTTAATATGAGATGCATCCTAAACTATGCATGATTCTAGAAGTGCAATAAACTAACTATAAGATGACAAGGTTAGTAAACAAACTATCCTAGCATACTATATTAGTTCAATGACTTAAGCTAATGATAATAGAAATACTCTAAAATGCATATTAGATTAATTTCTATTTTAAAGAGAGGCTAAATGATGAGCATATATGAAATGAAAGCTTGAATGTATTTAAGCATAAGTATGATACTACAAACTTGGATGATATTCTTGGAGGAATGAGAGCTCTATTTATAGTAAAAATAGGGCAATGGATGGTCAGGATTGAAAGGTTTAATCAAGGGTTGGATTTGAAAGTTGGGAATCCATGTTTGTAATTTGCACCAAAGAAATGGTGACAATTGTCAACATAGGGTTGGGTTGAGAGAAGGGGTTGGAGGCATTAAATGCCTAAGAAGACCTCATGGTCATCTAGAGATAAGGGTTAAGCTTAAGTTAGGCTTACCCATTAGATTAAGAGTTAATCCAAGGATAAACTCTTGTGCAAATGATTAAGAGATAATCATGGTCAAAGCATTAAAGGCTTGATGAGACCCTTGGGTTACATGGAGGTTAAGTTAGGCAAAAAGTCTCTAACCATGTAAGAGGGTTGAATTAACCATTAATGGTTTGGGAGACTTTGGAAAATTAAGTGGTTGAAGACTTGAAGCCTTTAATAGTTATCAAAGACTTTAAGGTTTTGAGAAGTGACCTCCCCTTGCTTAGGGATGTGACAAATTTTAGAAGATGGGTTAGGCTAATTTAGAAGTGATTAGAAGGGTCTAGAAGAAATTAGGAAGGGGTTTAGGAAGCAAGTGGGAGATGTAGGAGAATGCAAGTGGATGGAGGGATAATAGGATTTAATTGAAATAAAATGAATTTACTTCAATTTGGTTGCAATTTGGGGAAATTAAATAAATTAGATTAATTCAATTTAGGATAACTATTTAATTAAATTTGAATTTAATTAAAAGTGGATAGAAGGGATTTAATTGAATAAAATGATTTATTCATTAAATGGTATAGTGAATTTAATTGAGCAATTTACTTAATTAAATAGAGGAATACAGGTAATTTAATTAAATTGGATTTAATTAAATAGAGAAATGAACATAAAATATTCATTTAGGAATATGGTCATTTTTATACGTCTGCAACAATTAATACTAAAAAATAAAACAACTCTAACAATCTCCCCCTAAGATTATGCACACACAGAGCTCTACACCAAAAATAGATAAGATAATTTTTCACATGCATCTCTCCCCCTTTGACAGCAATTCCAAAGACATAAAAATCTTTATTTTCTCCAAACCTTAAAAAACTCATAAATCTGAACAACTGAATCAAATACTGACTACTCCCCCTAAGTAGCAGCACCCACTCATCAATTTGGATAATAGAATAAGACTATGAAGTCCACTGGATTGATGCAGTCCAAGGCATCTAGTTCACACTAGGAGGGCCAATCACCCGTAACTTCTCTCTGAGATATACAAATGTATCTACAGGCAAAGGCTTCATGAAGATATCAGTAATTTGTTTCATAGTAGATACATATTCCAATTTAACTTGTTTCTCAGCCACCTTCTCTCTCAAGAAATGAAATTTAATAGATATATGCTTTCTCTTTGAATGCAACATCAAATTCCTTGAAATATTAATAACACTAGATTTGTCACAATAAATAATAGTAGGCTGATTATAGACAATTCTAATATCCTTTAGCATCTGCTTCATCCAAATTACATGAGTACAGTTGCTAGCAGTAACATTATATTTAGCTTTTGTAGTAGATAAAGAAGTAACATCTTGTTTCTTACTTGCCCATGAAATCAACTTCTTTCCCAGAAAGAATGCTCCACCTATAGTTCTCTTCCACTCATCTACATCACGAACCCAATATGCATATGTATAAGAATTCAAAATGAAATCATCATTCTTCGAATACCACAAGCCATAATTCACTCTTCCCTTAAAATATTTGAATATCCTCTTTATATAAGTAACAAGACTTTCCTTTGTATCAGCCTAGAATCTTACAACAAGACATACAACATTCATAATGTTAGGCCTAGTCTAAGTTAAATAAAGTAGTCCACCAATCATAGATCTATACAGGGTTTGATTAGCCTTTGGAGATTCATCAGTCTTAGACATCTTGCATCCAATTACCATAGGAGTTCCAATAGGTTTAGAATCATCTAGCCCAAACTTCTTTAGTATTTCTTTCACACACTTAGATTGTGATATGAAAATGCCTTTAGCAGTCTATGTTTCATTCCTAGAAAGAATTTAATTTCACCTATCATGGAAATCTCAAATTCTTTTTGCATATCATCAGACAATATCTTACTCAAATAATCATCTCCTCCAAAAATAATGTCATCAACAAACACCTCAACAATTAAAATATTATTATTATCAATCTTGAAGTATAAGTTACTATTAGTAGTACCTTTACAGAATCCCATCTTCATCAAATACTTGTCCAATCTTGCATACCAATCTCTAGGGGCTTGCTTCAGACCATATAATGCTTTCTTCAATCTGTATACCATGTCTCCCTCATCTGTCAATGAAAATCCATCTAGTTTCTCATTGTAGACTTCCTCTTCCAGTTTTCCATTCAAAAAGGCCAACTTCACATTCATTTGATATACTTTACATTTCTTATCTAACAGATTAAATTCTAGCTACCGGAGCAAAAGTCTCCTCAAAATCTATACCTTCCATTTGTGAGTAACCCTTACATACTAGTCTTGCTTTTTTCCTAACAACTTCTCCAGCTTCATTTAGCTTATTTTGAATCACCTATTTAGTAACAATCATATTCTTATCTTTTGGTCTTAGAACAAGTTCCCATGTATTGTTCTTGTAACTCTAATTTAGCTCTACTTCCATAGATTTTTCCCAGTTCTCATCTTTACAGGCTTCAACAACATCTTTTGGCTCAATTTCAAAGATCAAACATGTCTCTTCAACAACAATTCTTCTCCTAGTCATTACACCTTTCTTTTTATCACCAATAATCTGATTCTTTGAATTATTTAGTGTTACATACCTCACTGTCTTCTGATTATTTTAATTTTTTAGGTTGTTGAACTTCTTCAATGGTAGCAACATCATCTGTAATTATTGTCTCCACCAGATCACTCTACTTCATACTCAGACTCTGCACTTGCTTTAAACTAGCATCTAAATCATCAGATTGATATTCTCTTGCTTTGATTTGCTTTCCACGATTCTCATCTACCTTCACATTTGCACTTTCCACTATTTTTTTAAATCTTTTGTTGTAACACTGATAGGCTTTTCTCTTAGTCGAATATCCCAAAAAGATTCCTTCATTACATCTCACATAAATTTTATGTATATCCTCATCTATTTTTATAAAAAACTTGCTTCTAAAGATTCTGAAATATCTAACTATAGGAACATGACCAAACTATAGCTCATAAGGGGTCTTACCAAAATCACCTTTTATATGCACCTGATTGAATGTGTATACAACAGTGCTAACAACTTCTCTCCAATAGTCATGCAAAACATTTCCTTTGATCATCATAGTTCTTGTAGCATCCAAAACAATTCTATTCTTCCTTTCAATGACTCCAATCTACTGAGGGGTTCACCGAGCAAACAATTGTCTCCTAATTCCATTTTCTTCACAAAAAGAGAAACTCATCGGAGGTGAATTATCCTCCTCTATTTGATATGAGGAACTTTATCTTCAATCCTCTCTCTATATCCACTTTAGCTTTGAATATTCTGAATTTCTCTAACACTTCATATTTCTCCCTTAGAAGTGACCCACATCATTCTAGAATACTCATCAATAAAAAACATAAAGTATTTGTCACCCTCCAGACTTCTCACTCTAGAAGGACCACATAAATGAATATGCACAAGATCTAATAATCCATTAGATGTATAAAGTTTTCTCTTGAATAAAATTCTTGTTTGCTTTCCCATTTGACATTCTTTACATATTGGACTAGTAGGCTTCACTATCTTAGGCAAATCTCTAACAACTTCAGTAAAACTTATCTTAATCATGCAATCAAAGTTAACATGACACATTCTCCTATGTCACAACCAACTCTCATCAATCTTAGCAATTAAACAAATTTTCTCACCAACATTTAGATGAAATATATTACCTTTAGTTTTAGTTCTTGATGCAATTTCTATATCATAGCTATTCAGAATCTTGCATTTACCATTCTTAAACTGCAAAACATATCCCTTATATACCATCTATTCTACACTACAAAGATTATTCTTCAAACCTTCAACATATTAAACATCATCAATATCATGCTTACCATCAAGAGAAATAGAACCTCTACCATGGATCACACAAACTTTTTTATCTCCAAATCTTACCAAACTGCCATCATACTTCTCCATATAAACAAATTTACTTTTATCACCTATCATGTGATGTGAACAACCACTATCAATCACCCAATCATCTTTCTCATCAATCTTAGCTTCCAAGGCTTTTTCTTCAATAGTGCAACTTGTAGAATTAGCAGGTACCAAAGCATCTTCCTTGATGGCAAGGAACACAAATTCATCTTCATAGTTTTCTTTCTCAGACTCCTCATCTATCACACGTTCATCAAAAACATAATAGAATTTCTTTTGATATCTATACTTTTGGTTAGGCTTTTAGGGCTTATCAAACTTAGACACTTTTTCAACTCTTTGAGGAAACCTAGAAGCAAAATGACCAATCTTATTACAAGAAAAACATTCCAAAGGTAACTTCCCTTCATACTTATTGGCTCCCTTAGGCAATCTTCTAGCAATAAGTACTTCAATGTCATCCAATTATTTTTCATGTTCTTCCATTTCTCTCACTTCTCTTTCATATCTGGAAACTCGAGTTGAACTTTCTCCTGAATCATACTTCTAATTATTGGATATAGTAGCTTTAAATGCAGTCTCAACTTTACCATGTGATTCACCAAGTTCACTCAATTCAAAAGTTGTTGGTATTTTGGTATGGTTTTGTCATTGATGTCAACACCTACTAAACACTTATCAACTCTGGCACTTTGGAGAATCAACAACATTCACTAGCAAGCAAGTGACTCATGCACAGTCACTGGTATTTGGTACACTGACAAGATATAATGATCACCGACACTTGGAATGATATGGAAAACACCTAGTAATGTTGAAGACATCGTTTGGACATCTTGTCTTGGAGAATTGTTTTTTGGTATATTCATATTTGCATATTTGTTGTTACCGACAAATAGGTCCAGGGTCACACCGATAGGTTTATCTTTTCCAGATCAGCACGACACGCTATGGAGATGATTAATTATTATTGTGAATGCATTAAGCTGACATGTTGAATCGGTTATTGCATCAGATATTGGATTGTTTGTAAAATGATTTTATTGTAATATCTTGTAGAGCCGACCTACTAAAATTAGTCTTAGGTTATGGTATAAATGTAAGATCTTATTTGTAAGATCAAATGTGGGATGCGAAAAAGGATTATGTGAAGGTATATGCGAGAATAAGAAGAGCTATACATGTGGACAACATTTGAAGATTGAAGAAGGGTTTTTGTGAAGACAATCAAAACTACACCGGTACTGAATCTAGCATATGAAGATGCTATTTTGTGCAGTACATTCTTATTGGATTTAACAATCCAACTATAGTCAGTGTGACTCCCATTTTGTGATTGAGCAGTGAGATCTAGGTGCTTGGCCTTTCTGCATGTGCAGACCCCATTTATGTACACTTACTATCTGCAGTAGTATCATCTAATTGTGGGTAAGGTTTCCCACCATGTTTTTTCCCCTTACAGGGTTTCCACATACAAATATTAGTGTTATGTGTTGTGGATAACTTTGTCTTTATGTTTCATGCACTAATCCTTATTGGTAAAGCAATTAACTATTAAAACTGTCTACCGGCATGTTAAACTGGTTTACCAGTATTGAGCAGTAAGTTGGTTAAGTTGTTTTTGGTTTGAATTTATTTGACAACTAATTCACCCCCTCTCTCAGTTGTCTCTAGGACCTAACAATTGGTATCAGAGCTTAGGCCTCTTTTGCAGAAGTTTAACATCTTGAGGAGATCCAATGTCTACTAACTATTTCAAGAAGGACAGTCCTAAACTTGATGGAACCAACTATGGCATATGGAAGATTAGAATGGAGACACATCTAAATTGCATTGGAAAGGACATCTAGGATGTTACAAAGAATGGCTATACTACTCCTACTCAGAGTCAACCCACTCCACCCAACTTGACTAAAGATGAGAAAAATGATTGCAAAGCAAGAGAAGCACTTTTGAGCACATTATCAGATCAACAAATCATGGGACTATTAGATAGGTCTATTGCTAAAGCTATTTGGGATCATTTGGAAACTCTGAATGAAGGAGATTCCACAGTCAAAATTGCAAAATTTGAAAGCTTCCAGGTCAGGTATGAACATATGAAAATGGAAGAAGATGAAAGGATTTCTGCTTTTATGGAAAGAGTAAATGAGATTATTTTGGGTATTAAATGTTGTGGAGGAACCTTAAGTGAGAATGAAATTATATCAAAAGTTTTAAGAGGATTGCCACCAGCATATAAAATGAAAGTCACTGCTATAATTGAGTTAATAACAATGCCTAATACATTAGTTAGAAGGGATACATTAATTGGGAAACTTTCAGCTTTTGAAATTGAAGAATTTGGTCATGTTGCTACTATAAAGACAGATTTGGCCTTTAAAGCATCAACATCATCTGCTCCATCATTTGACAAATTTGATTGGAAAGCCTTTTATGCAAGAGAACTTGAAGAACGCAGGAAAGAAAATGAAGAACTTGAAGAACTTGAAGCACTATTTGCAAGGAAAATGCCTAAAGGTCCACCTGGAAGTAAGTATGAAGGTAAAGCACCCTTTAAATGTTTTAATTGCAATAAGATTGGTCATATGGCTTCAAGATGCCCTGATAGACATGTTAGACTAAGAGAAGAAGCTAGAAGAATATACAAGCCTAACCCTGAATATCAAAGATATAGATTTAAGAAGAATAAAGACAAATCTTGTTACATTGTTGATGAAGGTGTGACTGATGATTCTGATGAGGATCCTATAGAAAATGGATGGGTTTTTGTTGCTATAACAGAAGATCAACCAACACCTACTGCTCAGCCAGTAGTACATGCCTTGGCAACTAAAGTTGAAGTAAAGGATGAATGGATCATTGACTCGGGATGCTCACATCATATGATAGGAGACAAAGGTAAATTCTTGAACTTTCAAGAATACAATGGAGGCTTAGTGAGATTTGGAGATGACAAAGCTTGTTTAATCAAAGGTAAGGGTACAATATCTCTTGATGGTAAGCATAACACTGACAATGTTTACTATGTTGAAGGATTAAAGCATAATATTTTGAGTGTTGGTCAATTAGTTGAGAAAGGATTTCAGTTACAATTTAAAAATGGAAAATGCAAAATCATGAACATAACTGGTTTGGAAATTACAACTGGTAATCAGACTAGAGGTAATATCTTTAATTTGAATAACAGTGAAAAGACATGCTTGATTGCACATATAGATGAAAGTTGGTTATGGCATAAGAGACTCTGTCATGTAAACTTTGATTGCATGGTGAAAATCAGTACTACTAAGGCAGTTAGAGATTTACCTAAAATTGTCAAACCTCAGAATACAGTAT
This sequence comes from Cryptomeria japonica, assembly GCF_030272615.1. Lineage (NCBI taxonomy): Eukaryota > Viridiplantae > Streptophyta > Pinopsida > Cupressales > Cupressaceae > Cryptomeria > Cryptomeria japonica. Next base: position 588,108,614 of record NC_081409.1, read on the forward strand.
GAAAGGAATGTTAATTTGGGAAACAAGTTAGATCTAGTTTCAAAAGTATTCCAGAAAAATCCAATAATTCTCTTGATTTGATTCACACTGATTTATGTGGTCCAGCTAGAACTAAAAGCTTACAAGGTGATAGATATTTTATGCTAATCATTGATGACTACTCTAGAATGTGTTGGGTTACTTTTCTTAGAGAAAAATCAGAAGCACTTGGAAAGTTTAAATTGCTCAAAGCAATGGTAGAAAATGAAATCGGTAAAAAAATAAAATGTCTAAGATCAGATCAAGGAGGAGAATTTACATCTAAGGAATTTAATACATTCTGTGAAGTGAATGGAATCAAAAGACAGCTATCAGCACCTCAGACACCACAACGGAATGGAGTTGTTGAAAGGAAAAATAGAACTATCTTGGATGCAACAAGAAGTATGTTATCAAAAGAAAACCTACCACATGTATAGTGGAGAGAGGCAGTCAGTACATCGGTCTATACATTCAACAAAGTTCACATCAAAGGTGAAACTGGTAAGACCCCTCATGAACTATGGTTTGGTAATACTCCTACTCTTAAGTATTTTAGAATTTTTGGAAGTAAATGTTATATCAGAAGAGATGAGTATATTGGAAAATTTGATCCTAGAAGTGATAAAGGAATATTTCTTGGTTATTCATCTAAGAGCAAGGCATATAGATGTTTTAACAAAAGATTGTAGAAAATTGTTGAAAGTACAAATGTAAAGATCGATGAACAATTTAGAGGAACTTCAAGGTATATAGACTCTAAACCAACAATAGAAATTTTGGCAAATGAACCTACTCTAAATCCATCGGTACAGAATGAAGATCCAATTACCCCAGTATCATTTGAAGATTCCATAGTAACTCAGGAACAGTAGGAAACAAAGACACCCCAGTATGTAAGACTGAATCATTCTAAAGATCAGATAATTGGAAACAAGTTTAAAGGAGTTATGACAAGAGGAAGATTGGAAAATGAAGAGGTATGTCTTATTTCTCAAATTGAACCATCATATGTTAATGAGGCATGTGAAGATAAATTTTGGATTAAAGCTATGGAAGAAGAATTAGAACAAATTGAGAAAAACAACACTTGGACATTAGTTCCCTGGCCTAAAGATAAAAATGTAATTGGAACCAAATGGGTTTTTAGAAACAAACTTAATGAAGATGGTAAGGTTGTTAGAAATAAAGAAAGACTAGTATTTCAGGGATATTCTCAAAAGGAAGGAGTTGATTACAATGAAACCTTTGCACCGATAGCTATAATTGAGGTAGTCATATTATTTTTGGTAATTGCAGCACACAAGAACTACAAAGTTTATCAAATGAAATTAAATTTGCATTTTTTATTGGAGATCTTGAAGAGGAAGTCTAAATTAAACAACCTAATGGATTTTCTTTGACAGATGACAATGATATGGTTTGTAGGTTAAGAAAAGCTCTGTATGGATTGAAGCAAGCTCCAAGAGCTTGGTATGCAAGATTGGATAAGTATCTTTTAAAGATTGGTTTTACTAAAGGAAATGCAGACAACAATTTATACTATAAAGTAACTAGTGATGACATCTTGATTATAGAAGTATTTTTTGATGATATAATCTTTGGAGGAGAAGATGGATTATGTAAAGGATTTTCTATTTAAATGCAGCAAGAATTTGAAATGTCTATGATTGGAGAAATAAAATTCTTTTTAGGATTGCAGATTTCATAGACTGATAAAGGTATATTCTTGAGTCAATCCAAGTACTTAAAAGAGTTACTAAAGAAATTTGGGAGGGAAAACTCTAAATTGGTAAGCACAACTATGACAACAAATGAGAAATTATCACAAAGGGATGAGTCTACACCTGTTAATCCAACTAGATACAAATCTATGATAGGAGGTTTACTGTATTTGACACAAACCAGACCTGATATTATGAATGCAGTATGTATTATTTCAATATTTCAAAGTAATCCTAGAGAACATCATGAATCAATAGTAAAAAGGATTTTCCGGTACTTACAAGGCACTATAAATCTTGGATTATGGTATCCTAGAGATGAAAACTTTGAATTATGTGCATACAAAGATGCAAATTGGGCAGGAGATATGGATGATAGAAAAAGCACCACTGATGAAGCATTCTTTCTTGGAAACAAACTAGTTTCTTGGTTGAGTAAGAAACAAAGTTGTACACCTTTATCAATAGCAGAATCAGAATATGTTGCAGCAGGAACTAACTGTACACAAGTACTATGGCTTAAGAAAATGTTGAAAGACATAAAGGTAAAATGCAAGGAACCTATTACTATCTATTGTGATAACACTACAGTAATTGATATATCTAAGAATTCGGTATTACATTCTAAAACCAAACATGTTTCTATCAAACTAAATTTTCTAAGGGAAAATGTTGAAGCAAAGAAAATAAAACTGGTTTATGTGAATATTAAAGAGCAGATTGCAGATATCTTTACTAAACCTCTGCCTAAGGAGACTTTTGAATATCTCAGAGATCAACTTGGGGTCATACCCCCATCGGTAGAGACTTAGGAAGTTGATGATTGTCATCAACTGACAGAATTAATAGAAAAATATTTTATTCCGACTTTGATGGGAAGCTACTTCTGAGGGGGAGTAGTTGGTATACTAAATTGATTGGTATTTTGTATATGAACTTAGTTTTGTTGTAACTTTGGCATTTGATGTCAAGGGGGGAGATATTGGTATGGAAAAACTTTGAAAAACACAAGGAAAACACATGTTGCTCCCAAGGGGAGAGATTATTACTCTCTGTATCTGTATTTTGATTTTTGGTTATGATCTCTTTATGGAGATTGTTGGTTTTTGGTATTTGGCATTTCTATTTTGACACTTTGATGGTTTTTCCATCTTGTGTTGCCATCAATGCCAAAGGGGGAAATTTTTGGTATTTTGGTATGGTTTTGTCATTGATGTCAACACCTACTAAACACTTATCAACTCTGGCACTTTGGAGAATCAACAACATTCACCGGCAAGCAAGTGACTCATGCACAATCACTGGTATCTGGTACATCGGCAAGATATAATGATCACCGATACTTGGAATGATATGGAAAACACTTGGTAATGTCAAAGACATTGTTTGGACATCTTGTCTTAGAGAATTGTTTTTTGGTATATTCATATTTGCATATTTGTTGTTACCGGCAAATAGGTCCAGGGTTACACTAGCAGGTTTATCTTTTCTAGATGAGCACGACACGCTATGGAGATGATTAACTATTATTGTAAATGCATTAAGCCGACATGTTGAATTGGTTATTGCATCAGATATTGTATTGTTTGTAAAATGTTGTTTTTTAATATCTTGTAGAGCCAACCTACTAAAATTGGTCTTAGGTTATGGTATAAATGTAAGATCTTATTTGTAAGATCAAATGTGGGATGCGAAAAAGGATTATGTGAAGGTATATGCGAGAATAAGCAGAGCTATACACGTGGACAACATTTGAAGATTGAAGAAGGGTTTTTGTGAAGACAATCAAAACTACACCGGTACTGAATCTAGCATATGAAGATGCTATTTTGTGCAGTACATTCTTATTGGATTTAACAATCCAACTATAGTCTGTGTGACTCCCATTTTGTGATTGAGCAGTGAGATCTAGGCGCTTGGCCTTTCTGCATGTGCAGACCCCATTTATGTACACTTACTATCTGCAGTAGTATCATCTAATTGTGGGTAAGGTTTCCCACCATGTTTTTTCCCCTTACAGGGTTTCCACATACAAATATTAGTGTCATGTGTTGTGGATAACTTTGTCTTTATGTTTCATGCACTAATCCTTATTGGTAAAGCAATTAACTATTAAAATTGTCTACCGGCATGTTAAACTGGTTTACCAGTATTGAGCAGTAAGTTGGTTAAGTTGTTTTTGGTTTGAATTTATTTGATAACTGATTCACACCCCCCCTCTCAGTTGTCTCCAAGACCTAACAAAAGCAACAAGCTTATTGACCAACATATCTCTTGTCACAATTGTTATAGTCTAAATCTCATCTATAGTAGCAACCTTAAGTTTATAGGTAGGAGGTAAAGGTCTTAGAAATCCACAATATCCTCTAATTCAAGAACTCCATAGGCATATCTAATGTTTAGGACTATGTCATTCACTTTAACCATAAAGGATGAAATATTCTCATCTTCTCCCATTCCTAGAAACTCATATTTTCCTTTTAAGATATGCAAATTTGCAACTTTCACATGTTTATCTCCTTCATATAGGGTCTAAAGCTTCTCCAAAATCTTATGTTCTATCTAAATTCCCATCACATTAGTCATATTTGCATTGGTTAGGGCAGTCAACAGTGCTTCTTTAGCTCTTATATTATTTTCAACATTCTTGGTCTTAGTTGTAGTAATCGGACCATTCAGAGGAACATTTTAGACATTCTTTTTGATCTTCCAATAATCTTCTCCTAGATAATTCAAATGAACTTCCATCCAGTTCTTCCATATAGAGTAATTATTTCCATTGAACCTCAGACTCTCCTTCTTGAAAACAATAGCTAGCATCCCAGATCTCCTTGAGTAGTCAAGTTACTACTAGACGATCTAGCTCTGATACCAATTGTTGGCAATAACAATGCAGGAAAACTAAGAGGGGAGGTGAATCAGTTTTCACCAAGCTTAAACAAATTATCTTTAACTTCAAATTTGATCATGCACAACAAAAACCAAAAATAATCACCACATCAACAATGTATATAACACATAGATTTTTGATGTAGAAAACTTGGTGAAGAGAAAAAACCATGGTGGGAATCTACCCACACTAAGATGATACTTTGGAGTAATATGTAAAAATATTAAAATGGGGAATGTACATGCATTCAGACACATTTCCTAGAGCTCACTGCTCAAATCAACAAAGGGATACAACCCTAGGAAGGCTCACTGCCTTATAAATAGTGGACAACAATCCGGATGACATGAACTGAATTAATAGCATCTCCAACTACTTGATAACAATTCTGATTAAGCACACTATTTGCGCATCAACACTTCTCTTCTCTTTCACACTTCTGAATGATAGATTCACTTATTCGCACATATAATACACTCTCAAATCACCATTAAAACTGCAAACATAGATGTAACATGATTACATCAATTACTTATACAATTCATAAACCTTAACTCTAAGGTCAACTCAACAGATAGGACCTAATTACAAAATTATATCACCCAATACATAATCCATAACCATACCAATACAATGTCATCAAAGACATGGCATGGACCCAAATTAAATCCTCGAACACACACCACCATTAAATAACTCACCAAGATCATCTACAACATGTAACATCCATCAGGTTGTCTAGAAAGGCGCATAACATGAAGAATACCACCAGACCAATAAAATCTTTAATAATATGCACCACAATCAATGTGAACCACTTAAATTCATAGACCACGATCAAAGAACATCGACAAGCAACATGAATTCCACCGCAATCACCACAACAAATTGAATCACTAGAATCATCATTATCACCATCACTGGAGCTCAAGAATACTAACTAACAAACTAAAAAATACACTTGTGAAGTTCCAAATCATGAACCATCTGAACAAAGGACACACATGAACTAGAAACCACAACTCTGCAATATAGAACCAATAGAAAACCAACCATCACACCGGATCAAATAACTCAATCAAATCATCTTCTGGAACACTAAAACTCATATTGAATCAACTAGAGATAAGCATCTCAAACCCCATTAAACCGCATCAGCATATCTGCAACCAAACCAACTCAATTCTTTGCAATGCACCAATTCTCTACAACATAGGAATATATTGACATCAATGACAACAACATATCCCAACAACTCTAATATCCAACATATGTTGGCTCAAGTCGGAAAATAAATTAGTTAATCCTATGGACGAGTATATAAGAGGGATTTCTTCTCTCATTTGAAGATGATGGAATTCAATCAAGCATCCAAGAATTCAAGAGATCAAGCATTCAAGCATTCAAGAGTAATTGAGCAATTTTAGTTTTCTTTCAAGCTTTAGAGTAAGTTAAAAGCACAATGTTGTGTCACACTTTTATAAAAGAAGTGGCCAACACAACTAAAACTATTTAACTTTGACCACATAAAAGTGACATTTCTAAATTGAACTTCAAAATGATGTAAATTGATCAAATATAGAAATATTAATGAAATTTATGTCTGTTATTTTTTTTTTTAAATTAAAAAAATTTGACATTTGTTTTATATATTCAAAGGGAGATTTTTTATTGCTAAAAAATGCTAACAATCAGGGGTTCTAGTTAGCGTCACCAAACAAAATGAAAATGAACTTATTTTTTCTGATTTTAATTATCCAAATAGAGGGAATATATATGCAGGGTTAAAAAAAAATTGATGTATGAGTTTATTGTAATAATATTTTAAAGTCCTACATAGCAAAATTTGTTATTTTTCTTTCAGTGTCATCTTTTGTCTACTAAATTTATGATTATAAAAAAAAATATACGTTTTTTGAAGAAAATTCTCTCATCTAGTGGAAAATATTTTAAAAAAATATTTTTAATATTATTTAATTTTTTTAAATTTCTAATCAGCTTCTTTTTCAACTTAAAAAACCTACTCGTAATTTTTAATTAATAAAAAATATTAAAATTAATCAAAATACTTAAAAATTATATGTCTAGATTCATGACTTCAAGCTTTACAAAAGGATGTTTTTATTTAAATATTCTACCTAAAGAAAAATTGAGCAGAAGTGAAAAGTTTCAGAAATACAGACAAAATAGGTGATTTGGTTGCCACATCACCTGCTACATAGGGGAGTCCAGTCGAACTCAGTTTGGCTGGACTTAGTCTGGTCAGATTGAGTTCAGCCGAACTATTTTAAATTTTTTTGAAAAATTATAAGCTCAAGTGCTTACAAAATTACCTAAATGGCACTAATAGTCTAATCAAATTGACTTCGACTGAACTCTTGGTGCCATTTAGGTACCATGATAATGACATGTGGCATCACGTGGTAGTCTGATCGAACTACCCCTAGTTAGCCCCAAGTGCGACAAAACTTCATGCTTTTGCCTAGTAGTAATAGAGTCAGGATGTCAAGCATTGAAGTGGACATCATCATTATACTTCATGAAATCACAATTCCATGTGGAGGCAAGAAAAACTTCACAAGGAGGTATAATCATTTCATTTTTAGTCAATTCTACATCCCCTCAAAGAGGAGGATTTCTACTTTCAATCATTTCAATTAAATTATTTCAACCACTTGGTTAATTCCAAAACCAGGGTTTGACCTAAAGGCAAACCCCTATTCCCAACACATTTCCCTTTCCTTCTATAAGCAGGAAGCAGGTGTGCAATTGTACTTTTGGAAATTAAGATTTATTTGCAGAGATGGAGAAACCCTTGTCGATGCATGGAAATTTTGAAGGACCAATAGGAGGGCGACCTGGTTCAGACACACGATTCTTGCAACTTTTGGCAGATTTTGTAGAGGAGCTCCAAATCATCTCAAGCTTCTCAGATCTAGGTTCACAACTGAGTCCATAATCTGTAGCTTGTTATTTTCTCATACTTGTCTTCATTTTTAGCACTAAGTCTTAATTCAACTAGTCAAATTATAAAAGAGGGTCAAACACATTCCAAACACAATCGATCTCCTTAGTATTCAATCCTTTGTGTCATTCAGGATTAGATCTAGTGGATGCATCCCCTCTTTTGAATGTAAAGTCCTCAAAGTGAAAATCGGCTTAGTGAATTCTCATTTCTAAGTGGTGGATTTGCTAAGCCTCGAATTTTTCACTTTACATTTTAGTTAATTCGACTCCTTACACCCTTAATTTTGAGTTTTGTTTTTAGATTTTAGTGCATGCAATTTACAATTGAAATTTTCAATTACAAGTTTAATTTCCTTGCAATTTTCAAAAATTTAGAGGTTAAATTCACAAAAAACCCTAATTTTTAGATTCAAAATTGAGCTTGTGATTTGTCTAATTTGGATTGATTATTTCAGATATGAGAACTCTTCAATTTTACAATTCAAGTTTTCATGTTCAATTTTCAAAAAAATTAAAATTAAGTAGTTAAATAAAAAAACCCTAATTTTTAACTTTAAAATTGAATTTGTGGATTGTGTTGGTCTTGAATTAATTTTTGAATTAGGGTCCTTGTTTCAATTTCAAAATTCACTTTCCCACCTTACAACATTCAAATTTTTAAAATTAAGCAGTTTATGCAACAAACCCTATAAAATTAAATTAATCTTGTGCAATTTCAAATTTTTCTTCAAGCATTTAATTGACTCAATTAAATCTAAAGCCTCTTGTTTTAATTCTAAACATCATAAAAGTCAGCCCTTAAGTATGCCCTTTTTATTATTATTTCAATTAATCATCTTCTCAAACATCATAAGTGTGTCCTATTTCAGCCTTCGATGATTATTTTCACATATATAGACATTTCCAATTCTTGTATCCTTATAGAATTCACATTAAAATTGCAATATCTTGTTTCCCTAAAAAATTTGAAAAAAAGTTGGTCGGACCAAGTCGCTACTGACCTGGTCTCAAATTTTTCTCCTCGAATTTTGGGAGCTTTTTTTAACTGTATTTTACTACTTAATTCTAGAGATTTGTGAAATTTTATTGATTTTAGGTCGCCCTAAGGTAGAAAACATATTTGAATTTCAACATTTCCATTTTCAATTTACAATTCAAAATTAAGTGGTTAATTACATACACCCTAATTTTTAATCCAAAATTTCAAAAATTTAAAATTAAGAGGTTAGATTTGGACAACTGTAATTTTAAATTTCAATCTTCCTCCTTTCAATTTTCTTTTTTTTTTAAAATTAAGAGGCCAGTTTCAACCTTAATTTTAAATCTAAATTTCTATCTTCTAAGGGATAATTTTAAATTTATATTTACAGGTTGTTTTAACAAAGCCCTAATTTTAAATTTTGTATTCCTAGGAGATTACAATTAATTTTGATTACAAAATTCAAATTCCAATTTCCCTCCCTTAGTGCATGAGTTTTACTACTATTAGTCCTACCTATAGTATCCCTATTAGGAGAAGTTGTAGAATTAAGGTCGTCCAAGGTTTAAATATTGAGGAAATGGAGCCTAATTTGGCTAGCTTTTTCAATGAGGATATTCGTGGTTCTTCCAATTCTACAAATATTCCCATTTATCCTTTTGATAATTCTCATAATGAGGATGATTCATTAACTAGGGTATCCATTGATCAATTGGAAAACATGGACAATCAATTTGAAAATATTCAACAATGGATGAGTCAAGAATACCTAGAAATTGAAGCTCTCCCATTGATTGAAGGATTAAAAAGAAAGATTCAAAGTGATAAACATGGTGTTGATTTCTTGTGTGGTATTACTCATATTATTGATTCTAATATCATGCCTATGAATAATTATGTTTAAAACCTAGGTTATACACAACCTTGTATTCAGGTTAATCATTTCATCCCTTTAACAACTTCTATGACTAGTGTCCCTACCTTCAGATCATGTTGACAATTGACACTCATCTGGGATCATGGTGTTGTCATTAATGGTAACACACATCATTTTGGGTTGGACACTTATCTAGTATCCTCCAGTATTCAAGGTTTAACATCCAACATTCAAGGAAACTGGCACGCAAGGAAAATTGGCAAACTAGGAACCGATGTTTGGAGGCCGACATAGAAGATTGAACTGGAAAAGGTTTTAGCGGCAATGATCATGGAGATTAATGTTTATATTTTTGTCTAGGCCAACATGTATTTGTCCTTTTTAATATAATTGTAAGCTAACATAAGGCATTCATGTTTATGTATCTAAAGGGTATATAAGTTAGTTCGGCTAGGATATTTTGGAATATAGATGTGATAGGTTATGTGATATTATGCGAGTGAGATATTGATCAACAAAATGTAAATGTAATAATCTGTTGTTGGTCTTGGTTATTTGTCAAGTGGATTGGGAAGTGAACAAGGTTACCAGTAAGCAAGGAGATAGTGTTAACTGATATAGTTAGTGTGTGTGTGAAAAGTGGATCGTATCTGTAAGCTATAAGACACAACACTTCAATTAAGTCATTAGATGCATGGTTAGTAAATCAATCAATAATGAATAATAAACCATCACAAAGTGGCCTATTGCCTTCTAGTAGATGCGAGTTTAGTCTTTCTCTCAAATTTTTATATGCAATACCAGTGACTAGACAACACCTAAATGAAGGATTTAATATATATGACTATGAAATTGAGCTAAATGGATGCAAGATTAAGCTAGATAAATGCAAGATATGCACGATCAATGGATATTAGGCTAACATGATTAAGCTATGAATAAATATTAAGCTATATGATTTAACAAATATGCAATAACTAATATGCAAATATTCTCAATATGAAATCTTAATGAACCTAGAGAAAAAACAACATGATAACAATATATTCTTCAGGATCCTTGATTAGGAGATGAGAGCCTGAACTTATAGAAAATTTAGAAAGAAACTGACGGTCAAGATCAAATGATGATGACCAATCAAGATTTTCCCAGAAGAAACACAATCTAGGTGAATTGATGTGATTGGCTGCTTTTCTCAGTTTTAAAGGAAATTGAACTAAAATTAAGATAAAATCAGAAAAAAGCTAATTTATTCTCTATTTTATTCAATTTTGAGATTTAATTGTTTTAATTGTTTTTCGTGATATTTTTCAATTTATTAGATTTTCAAGATTATCTCCATTTAATTTATTTTCTCAATTTTTAATTCTTTTTTCCAATTAATTCCTTTTTTGATGATTTAGTGTCAAATTGATTTATTTAATTAAATATACTAGGATATTTAAAAAAATAAATGGGATAATTGTTTAAAAATGATTTACTTGAAAGGATCAATTAATTAAATATTTTAATTAATTCAGAGTGATTAATTTGCTATGTGACATTGATGATTTAAGAAATTAATTGCGTGCTCAAGATTAATTGTAACTAGCTGAGAGATATAATCGGTTGATGAACTTTGTATCTAGATATGTCCTATGGGACCTCTTTGTATAGTTCAATTGTATTGGTTTGGGTGGGTTTACGGTTCATTTGGATATGTAACAACTATTTTGTAAGGGTAGTTTAGTTTTTGGTTTATATTTAAGGTGATAACTGGAGGTTTTCTTGTGGGTTCTCTCATGCCGGTATGCCTTTTGAACCCATTGTAAAAATTATTAAATATAGTAAAAAAATTTAATTGCCTTTGGTTAGGACCTTGGTGATGAAATTGAGATTAGTGGCCCATGGTTTAGATGACCATTTTTAGGGTATTACAGTTAGTACTTAAACTGGAACTCATCCATCATATCAGGTGCACACTCAGAGTTCGGAATTTTTTTTGTAATTTAGTACTTTATATCTGTAGTCAGTAAGGCTCCTTTGTGATGAGCAGTGCACTCTAGGTAGTGTGCCTTCCTGCATGTGCATGCCCCCTTCTTATATAATATTTATTCATTTGGTTAGTGGATAGATATTGTGGGTCACAAATCCCACCGTGGTTTTTCCTCTTTGAGCTTTTCCACATATAAATATATGGTGTTATTGTCTTGATCTTTGTGGTTGCTTTGTTCTTCTTTCTATCGAGTTTATATGCTTACCAGTTGTTAATTGGAAAAGTATCTAAAGGAATTAAATTCTTAAATAGTAGTAGAACAATTATTCACCCCCCCTCTCAGTATTCTTGGATTCCAGCAATTGGTATCAGAGCTTGGTGCGTCAGAATAAGTCTAACAACTTGAGGAAGATCCTGCATCCAGAATCCATGGAGATGATTTTGAGGAAAGAACTTGAAGTTGCACTTCATTATTATGATTCTGAAAGATTGAAGAACATGAAGTTGGAAGATGTGCTGAATTTTACTAAAGATGAGCTAAGATCTGCAAAAGAATTTATCCTTACTTTGTAAGAGAGGTTGTCATCTACACAAGCCAAAAGGAAAGAACTTTGTGATCAATTACAAAATTAGGATGATGAAGAGAAGAATACTTTAAAGGAACTATGTTAGAAGCTAAGTTGGGATAATGGTGTCATGAAGAATGAGATACAAACCCTAACCATGAGGATGTCCAAGGAGATTGAAGATCGGAAGCAAAATGAAGAAAATCTTTCCAAATCTTTGAAAGATATATCTGATGAATGCATTAGGTTGGAGCATGAAAATGATGTGTTGAGAACTAAATTGGTGTAATCACAAAATAATGAGTAGGAGTTGGAGAGAATGATGAGACTTCTAAGAAGTGATATGGATACTACAAATGAATACAAAGAAAAGTTCAAGGTCAGTTCTGCAAAGCTTGATGAATTATTGAATAATCAAAGGGACTATGGAGACACTAGAGGTCCTGGATTTGAGCATGGAGAAAGATTCGATACTGTAAATTAGGCAAATCCACCAGACAACCAGAATTAGAGATCACTAGTAAGGCAATCAAATCCACATAAATTTAATGGTAGATGTTTTGTTTGCAATAAGTTTGGTCATAGAGCTAATCAATGTCAAATGTCATACATGTGGAAAGTTTGGGCATATGGCTAATCAATGTAGGTCAATAAATGATCAAGGTTACAACAAGAAAATTAAGAAAAACAATGTCACTTGTTATGCATGCAACAAACTAGGACATATTGCTAAATTTTGTAGAAGCAATAATCCAGTGACAAGGAATGATGAGAAGGGAAAACAAAAGGTTGATGATATCCAGAAGGATTATGAGAAGAAATAGATTAGAAAGTTTGAGGATCAATAGGATAAAGAAAATACCTCGGCTACTCAACTGACAGAGCAGAATGTTCCCGCACCAACATGAGACTCATCTGGTAACTAAGGCATTAGCCTTAGGGGGACACAAATTGATAATAGATCTTTCATTACCCCTAGTAGTGGTCTAAAATCTTGTTTCAGACATTGGAGAAGTCAATTTGAAGATGTTAGATGCAATGACAGTTCCAAAGACACTAAGAGGGGGGGTGAATCAGTGTCTAACCAGTTAATGGAATATTTGAACTTATTTATAACTTTTTAACTCAAATTAATGTACTCATAAATAAGAAATAATGCAGTAAAGAGAAATAATAGAGACAACATAAATGCACACCATAACACAAGATATTTAACGAGGAAACCTGGTATGGGAAAAACCTAGGTGGGATTTGTGACCGACTATATTTACTCACTGGCCAATATGAATAAATATTACTTACAATAAGGGCCTACACATGCAGGAAGGCCAACAACCTAGAGCTCACTGCTCAATGGAAGAGTCTCACTGACTACAATATGGATAATTAAATCCAAGATAATGTACTGCTAAAAATAGCATCTCCAATGCTTGGCTCAGTACTGGTTTAAGCTTAGTCAGATACCTTAACCAAAACTTTTTGCTGTCCACTATATCACCTTCTTACATAATCTCATATATACCAATAATAATCATCCTAATCACTTTTCAAAATGACCTATAAGATCTCATACATAAATGAGTCTTTACAATATACCATGTTGGCTTACAAAAGTTAATTACATTACAATACATTTCACATAAACAAAACTTTGTCTCATGTCAGCCTGAGTGCCGGTATACTTCATTGCCGATGTAATCTAGATGTCGGTGAATGTGCTTGCCAGTGTCAGCGAATGATGTTTGTGTTGCCGATGAATGTGTAGAAACTTGTTACCGGTTGGTTTTCATCAATGGCAACATCAACCATTCTCATTAGAGTATAGTTTGCCAACAAACTCCCCCTTTGGCATTGATGGAAACACTCATGAAAAAAAACCAAAACTGTTATCCAAAAATGAAATCCCAAAGAAGTGTGTTCCCCCTGAGCAAGTGATCTCCTATGTGCATACATTTTTCTCCATACTACTCCCCCTTTGGCATCAATGGAAAAGGATGTCAAAAAGAATCAAAGAATACAAAAATGCTACCTTAAGGCCTGTAATCGGTTGCTGACAATTTGAAAAATATCCGCAAAAATCAGATTTAGGCTCTTCATGAATTTGTTACTGTCAGAAAGAATGGTTTCAATTTGTTGGATCATGTCAGTCAGATAGTGCATCTGTTGCTCTGGTGACCATTCTCCTTGAATTTTTGTCTTTGAAAGTTCAACCCCCCGAGTAATAAGACCGTCCAATCTTGGACCAAGTTTTCTTTTCAATTCCCAAGCCTTCAACCTTATCCTTTCTTTCCCTTTCTCAAGTTTTTCCAACTTATCCTCATAGAATACCATTTCCTATTCAAAAATTGAGGTAAGTTCCAAAGAACCTATCATGTTATTTGTAATGTCATCTATTTCCTTCTATGTCTTCTTGATTTCCTCATCAATATCTTCAGTCAAGTGGTGAGGTTTGCAATCTTCTCTATACAAGTCCTTATATTCTAGAATTGTAGAGTTAAGTACTGGTAATAATGAATCCATCTGCTCAATACAGTCTTTGATGGTTTCTCAAAGAATTCACTTTTCTCTTTATCTACTCTTTCTTTTACAGTTTCCTCATTTACCTTGTCAATGGTTAGAACATTTTCAGCAATAAATTTTGACAATGCGTCCAATTTACCTAAAGAATCATCAATGTGATCAATCTTACAGGTTGGTATAGGTAATGTGTCATCAATAGCCTTAAATGCTAAGGCATTGCAATCTATTATTCTCTTAATCAAATCCAAAAGAACATATGTTACATTAGTAGGTTTGAATTCACCTGTAGATGTGCTTGGTTCTACAATAGATTTCCTTTCAGTAGATACTTGCCCAATTTCCTTCACTATTTCTTCCTTGTTTCCAATGATTGTTTCCTCTTTATTTACATTTTCTGCCAGATTCTCTGTCTATATATAAACCTTTGATTGTGATTGTTTCTCAGTGTTAGTGTCCTTAACCTCTATCGGTATCTTAGTGTTCTGAGAGTCAACAGTGTGTGTCGGTGACTTAGAGATCTTACCATTCTTAGCATCGATTGCCTTAACCTCTATAGTCTCTTTGTCCACAACAATTTTAAAATCCTATGTATCAACATTCATGGTGAAAAGAATTTCAAAATTAGGGTTAGTGTCATCATGTGTTACTTCATCAGTTGCCTTATCTGGTTGATTTTTTGTATGTACCAGTGTAGCTGAATGTATTGGTGGGGTGTCCAATGGGAAGGTTATATATTATCCTTATAGCAGGTACACTACCAATTTTACCTTTACCTTTGTCCTTATCCTTCTGATATGCCTTGGAAAAAGACTTATCCAATTTTTGTCTACTCATTTCTTCTTTCTTTTCTTTTTCCACAGAAAATATGTCCCAACTATCCATAGTTTCATCAACAATTTGTTTTACTCTCCCAACCATTAGGCTAACCTGCCGATGTCCACTCACAAAAACTGACTAGTTTGCTTTAGAAATTAGTTCATCAATTTCTTCTTTAGAATTTATAGGGTGTACTGCCAATAATGCTTCAACTTTTATTTTTTTATCTAATTCCATCACTGACATTCTTTTAGCTTCTAATATTAGATATAATTCATTTGGCATATCATCTACAACTTCAATCAAAACCTTCTTATAGATGTCTAAATGCAAAATAATACTCTCCTCTATTATTTCCTTTTCAGAATCCTTGAAGGAATGATACACTTTGTTCAGATTAGTTAGATTACCTTCCTGTGTTATTTCATTAATCAGCTCCTTTGTTGTAAGTGTATCTGGTGTCTTTGGTTCTTGTTTCTTCTTAGGAGTTATCTTCTTCTTAGGCTCCCTTACAGCCTGTTGCTTCTTCCTCAAAGTTCTAGTCCTTTTGGGAGAAGGAGAGGGTACCGGTGGTGTTTTCCTCTTCCTTTCAACTCTCTTGAACTCAGTTGCTTTTCCATTGTCTGTATCAGAAGAAGTGACAACTGGTGAAACAAGAGCTACTGGTTCCAATCCTTCCAGTTCACTAGAAGATATACCGCTCAAGTTCATTATGCTCTCCTTAACTTTGTTAACCATTTTAGATGCATCTCTGATAAAATTTTCTCTTATTTTCCTTTGCTTCTGCATTGGAACATTGCTCACAATAGTATCATCATTTCCAAAAATCTCCTTAGATGGTTCTCTAGGGGCATCAAGAAGTGTCTTAGCATATGCTTCAAGAATGTTCAGATCAACTTCATATCCCATCTCGGTAACCCGAATAGTTATAGGGATAATGACTTCCATCCATGTTTCATCACACTTGATTACAAAGCATATTTGTTTGTCATACTTATCTACAATGCTATGTGGTAACCTTTCTCTGGCCTTCATCTTAGTTTGGAATGTTTTGAAGTAATATGCAATAGTGTTATCACTATTAGAGCACATACCAGTGATAGCTTCCATGATTTTTTTGCCTACCAGGATGTCATATCCAAAGTCCTTATGACCAATATCGGGTATCTTTTTGGTGATGTACAACATCAAACACACAAGTAAGTTGCCAAACAAAATGTCCCCTTCTTGTCACCCTTAATCTTTTTTAGGTTGTCTATCAGTTCATCCTTGAGCCACTCACATATATCAATCCTAGCATTGTTCTTGACCATCTCATATGCACTATGAATACATAAGCTAGAAACTGAATTCAATCTATTTGCATGAGTTACTCTATAGCCAAATACCATGCTCACGTATGTCACATTTGTATCAATAATGTCATTAACCCTAAGGGATCTATTGTTGGATATGGCTCTGGTTAAGTCCATAACACCCTTGTTAGGTATCTTCTTAGTTTTGTCGGGCCTACTACTAGTTGAGGATAAACTAGTAACTACCTTAATTGCTTCCTTTGTGATCTTAAAAATAGAGCCTAGCCATATAAACTCTCCATTAACTCTTCTCAACACAAGATGAACTACCTCCTTTGGAAATTTAGGTAGGTTCAGAATCTCAACAAATCCTATGTCTTCTACTATCTTATGCTCTGGTTTAACTAAACCTTGTTCATCAATATGACATAATTGTACATGTTCTTCAAGTCATCAATCCCTAAATTTTCTATATTGTAGTGAATGTAGATTCTTGGGTCTTCAACAAAAGTGACTCCTTTCAGAATTTTTGAAAAAGCTCTGATAGAATCATCTTGTTTGGCAATTTTAGGGATGGTTTTAAATACAAGCCTAGGGTGCTTAACATTCTCTACCACATTAGGGTTTGCAATAAATTCAGGTATAGAAGATGAGGATGCCATTTCGATAAGTACCTTTTGCTTGAAATCCTTGAATGCCTGAAAAACACTTTGCTACTTTGCCTTAGAATGCCTTTGCTCAATTTCGTGCTCTCTAAATGCTTGAATGCTTGGTGGATTGAAATGAGGGTTTTCTGATGTTTTATAACAAAAATGTTCTCTAACAGCCACATTAAATGCTTGTCGGTTAAGTGAAATCTTAACCTATCTGCCAGTAAAGAAGAAATATATCTTCTTACCATTGACTAAGGGTAGAATGCATGATTTTCAACTTTCTTCCATACCCCCTATAGATTATTCCTCAGTTAGATGAATAATCTCCTACTGGTGGAGGATTACTTTGTTCTACCGGTGTAGAGACAATTTCATCAACTCCCTGATCTCCCTTCTTAATCCATTATTTTGAAAAATCTTACTTTATTTCGTTTACCTTTTCTTTTCCCTTCTCATTAGATCATTTATTGTTTGCTAGGATAGTCTTGCTTCTATGAAATTTTGCAATATGCCTAATCTTGTTACATGCATAACAAGTTACATTATTCCTCTAAATAGCTTTTCCATATCCTTGACCGATTTGTGTTCTGCATTGATTAGATAAATGTCCAAATCTACCACAAACATAGCATTTCATATTCATTCTACAATTTTCTAAATTATGACAAACTTTATTGCATTTGAAACACTGATGGTGGGTAAGTTTGTATTCTGATTATTTCTAAATCTGCACTGATTTGCTCTATCACAAAACTTGTTGCAATTAAAACATTTCCCATTAAATTTATAAGCATTAGGTTGTCTTACCAGTTTTTTGTGATCTTAATTGCTTGCATTCCCGGAACTTTCTCCATGTTCAAATCCAAGTCCAATTGTATCTCCATCAGGTTTTTGTCTTTTCAGTATGTCATCAAGCCTTTCTGAACTTTTCTTGAATTTGTCTTTGTACTCATTTGCAGTGATCAACTCATTTTCCAGAATTCCAACTTGTCTCATAAGCTCCTCTTTATCATGTTGCATGTGGATCAGATCTGTCTTTAGCATATCATTTTTATGACCAAGTCTTAGATTTTCATTTGCTCCATCATTAAGTCTCCTAGTCAACTCTTCTTCATTCTTATTCCTATCTTCAATATCCTTACATAGCCTCATGGTTAGATCTTGCATTTCATCCCTCATGTTATTGTTCTCATGTCTCATCTTCTTTGCAATATCTCTAAGAGTTTCCTTTTCATCATCATGTTTCTGCATTTTCTCATGAAGTTCTTTACTCTTGTTTTGTGCTATAACTAGGTTCTCCTGAAGTCCTTTAATGAATTCTTGTGCAATCCTCGGATAATCTTCAATTTGATATTCTTCAATTTTTTTGCATCAAAATCTTCAAGAGCTCCTTCCAATTGTTTTCTCAAACTCTCCATCAGTACCAGTTGTAGAATCTTCCTCAAGCTATTAGGCTTTTGCAAATAGAGGACCAGGCTCTGATACCAATTGCTAGATCCAAGGACAGTTTCAAAGACATCGAGAGGGGGGGGTGTGAATCAATGTCTAACCGGTTAATGGAATATTTGAACTTATTTATAACTTTGTAACTCAAATTAATGTACTGGTAAATAAGAAATAATGTAGTAAAGAGAAAGAATAGAGACAACATAAATGCACACCATAACACAAGATATTTAGCAAGGAAACCTGGTGTGGGAGAAACATCGGTGGGATTTGTGACCCAAAATATTTACTCACTAGCCAATATGAATAAATATTACTTACAATAGGGGCTTGCACATGCAAGAAGGCCAACAACCTAGAGCTCACTACTCAATGGAAGAGTCTCACTGACTACAATATGGATAATTTAATCCAAGATAATGTACTGCTCAAAATAGTATCTCCAATGCTTAGTTCAATACCAGTTTAAGCTCAGTCAGATACCTTAACCAAAACTTTTCCTTTTCCACTATATCACCTTCTTAGATAGTCTCAGTGATAGGGAGGCTACCTAGTTTGCCATCAATTAGGTTTCTTTGATGGTTTGCTTCTATCCCTTTCTGGGTTCCAAGTCTACCCCTCTAGACTTCTAAGGGCTTCCCTACCATTTGTTTGCTTATCTTACCTTCCTCAAGCTCAATAAGTAAGCTTGATCACTAAATCCTTGCAGGGATGTAGGACTCACACATTCATTCTCTCTTTGCAAAACCACCCATCTTGTTTGGTTTACCAAAATTTTCCCTATGGTTACACAATGTCTCATTTTTTAGGCTTGTAGCCTTCTAGATCTTTTCCCAATTCTCAGTAGTTTCCTTCCCCTATAAGTTATGTCCTATAAATTATTGATACCTAGCCAGACTATCACCAAGCTCACCTAGGCTCAATATGCAGAAATGACGATTACCATTTCCTGGTCTCTCTCAAATGAAAACCTACTGTACATTTCTGGCTCTACTTGACAATCTTGAAAGATCTTGTGGAGTTTCAAGTCAAAGGAGCCATTTGATTATTGCAAACACAGAACAAAAACTAAAAAGGAAAGCTTTATTTTCAGATCCTGAATTTATTCATGGGTTCAAACCAACAACTCACAAAATAGAGAAATGAAACAATTACATTAAAAGCATATGTGAAACAAATAGAAATGAAACTATGATTGAAAACCAAAAAATGGACTTCTTTGTTGCATTTTAGAAAAACAAAATCTGTTCTTCAAGGCAATCGACAAACAATGATCAATGATCCACAATTAACCATTAGCCTCTTACAGATGCTCATTGGGTCATTTTATACATACATCCTCTGTTGGGAACTCCTCCTATTGGATGAGATAAATCTCATTACTAATGGTTTATATTTGCAACTATTTCTCAAGTTCCATCGGTCCATTGACGTAACAACAAATCCTGACTTTCGATGGCCAATGACAACTTTTTTCACTCCGCACTTCATATCGAGTCATCGGTGTAGCATCAAAATGAAGCTTCTGATGGCTAATGACAACACACACCGCTTCGTGTTTTCCATTGGGTCATCGGGAAGACTTCAAAACCTGACTGCTGATGGTCGTTGGCAACTTAGCAAGCGAGGTGGTCCCATCGAGTCATCGGTGTAGTACAAAACCCCTCTTACCAATCTCCGATAACACCACCTTCAAGCATGCTCCAACTCCAATTCTTACTCATGAGGTCATCAGGGTAATGTGAAACCACTACTTCTGATACCCGATGGCTCCACTCCACACCTATGCTTTCTGATCAGGTCATCGGGGTGACTTGAAACTACTCCTTCCGATACCTGATGGCTCCACTCCATGCCTATGCTTTCTCATTGGGTCATCGGGGTAACTTGAAACTACTCCCTCGATACTCGATAACAATACTCTAAGCATTGATGACATATTAGGTCTTCGAGGTAAGTGTGAACCACTCTTGTCGATACCTGATACAACCACTCCTTACTCTAGCGACCTCATCGGGGTAAGACTTGCCAATAGGGGTAGGTCTTGCTGATAAGAGAAATTTTAAAAACTGCAATTAAACAGCCATACAAATGGACTAGAGCCAGTCCTTATGTATTTACATAACCACTGGAAGGTCTCACAAGCCTAAACTAGTTAAGGGCATTTCAATCCTTAGGTTCTCCTACACCATACTCCCCCCAAAACAAAGAAGTCAAGTGACTACACTTGGAAGCAAGGAAAGATCAATTCCCAACTTAACAAAGTCTGATGCAGGGACCCAGGTTGCTTCAGAATTAGGTGTATGCATCCACTTGACCAAATGCTCCATGTAGACCTATTGTATAGTCTTCTTGAGAATGCAGGAATCCAACACTTTCTTAGCCTGAGGCATGAAAGGAGAAAGTAATGGTAGGTTGGCAAGTGACTGTTGAACATCTGAAACTTCTGCATCCTCCTTGAGAAGTTGTCTCTTGTAGACAACCAAATCTACGACATTGAAAATGGGAGACAAAGCAATATCAGATTGCAAATCAATCTTATAGGCATTAGATCCATACTTGGCTAAAACTTTACATGGGCCTATTCTCCTCATTTGTAGCTTGTTGGGAACCCCTTTCTAAAGTTGAGCCTTATTCAAATGTACCATCACCAAATCTCCAACTGAAAATTGCACATCTCTCCATGTGGCATCAACTCTAGCTTTAACATTTTGTGAAGAATCTTGGAGAGCTCGCTTGACTTGGTCATGAACCTCCTTCATTTATTGAGTGACATCATCAGCTTGACCACTTCTATGCAATATATTACCAAGATCTCATAATTCCATAACACCTCGTGGGTGCATACCATACACTATCTCAAAAGGACTCTTCCCAGTAGACCTGTTGACACTATCATTCTACACAAACTCTACCTGGTGAAGAACCTGATCCCAACTATGTCCATTCTCTTTTTTCAAGAACCTTAAAAGGTTTCCAAGTGTCCTATTGACCACCTCTATTTGACCATCTATTTGGAGATGATAGGCTAAACTAAAAGACAAGTTAGTTCTCTGTCTTTTCCAAAGAATTTTCCAAAAATGTCCAAGGAATTTGACATCTCTATCTGAAACAATACTAACCAGAAAGGAATGGATTCTTATAACCTCTTTGAAAAACAAGTGTGCAATGTGACTAGCATCATAAGTAGTTTTACAAGGAACAAAATGTGTCATCTTACTGAATCTATCGACAACAACAAAAATGCTATCACAACCAAGCTTTGTTTTGGGTAATCCAACCACAAAATCCATACTTACACATTCCCATGGCCTTGTAGGAATAGGTAATGGCCGATAAAGACCAACATTAGTAGTTGTACCTTTAGCTTTCTGACAAACCATACACTGCTCAACTTACCTTCTGATGTCCCTCTGCATTCTGGGCCAATACTAGGACCTTTGAACAAGTTCCAATGTCTTATTAAGCCAGAATGACCACTCAAATGTCCATTGTACTTTTCTTGGATCATATTTTCCCTCATCGATCCTTTGGGAAAACACAGTTGTCCACCTTTAAACAACAAACCATTCTACAAAGTAAAGTCAACATATTCACTATGAAAGCGATTCTGAAATTCTGGACAGACCTTGTAAATTGTTGCAAAATCTTCATCATTGGGGTATAAATCCTTAAAGTATTCAACTCCAATACTCTAAATATACAATTATTGCACTATTAGTAGACTTCTACTCAAAGCATCTGCTACTTTATTACACTGTCCTTTATTATTCTTAATAGAAAAAGTATATGACTGCAAATACTCAACCCATTTAACATGCCTATGACTCAACTTATCTTGTGAATTCAGAAAACTTAAAGCTTGATTATCTGTGTAAACAACAAACTCCTTAAGTAACTAGTTCCTCCAGTTCCTAAGAGCTTGGACAAGAGCATACAACTCAAGATCATAGGATGAATACTTCTTCTTGTCATAATTGAGCTTCTCACTAAAGAAAGCTACTAGTCTATTCTCTTGACTTAAAACAACACCAACTGCTATATTACTTGTATCACATTCAATTGTGAACAACTTATCAAAACTAGGAAGAATGAGTATTGGTTGTGTAGCTACCTGTTGTTTCAAAAGTTCAAACTCCTTGTTAGCTGCATTCATCCACTAAAACTTATTCTTAACTCCTTATTTTATGGTATCCAACATGGGTGCACAAATCTCACTGAACCCTCTGATAAACTTCTTGTAGAAGTGTGCCAAACCATGAAAACTTCTTACTTCACTTGTTGTCTTTGGTGTTGGCCAATTTGTGATGGCTTCCACCTTTGATGTGTCCATCTTCAAATCTCCTCCTAAAACTACAAATCCAAGATAGACAAGTTCCTGCTTCATAAACTCACACTTCTCCAATTTTATTGTTAGTTTCTCATCACACAATTTTTGCAATAATACTAACATGCTCTAGATGCTTCTCTTTAATTTTACTGAAAAATCAAGATATCATTTAGGTATACAACAACAAATTTACCAATAAAATCTTTCAGCCCTTCATTCATGAGTCTCATGAATGTATTGGGAGCATTACTAAGTTTGAATGGCATAACCAACCACTCATAAAGTCCTTCATTGGTTTTGAAGGCTATTTTCCATTCATCACCTTCCTTTATCCTGATCTGGTGGTATCCACTCTTGAGATCAATATTAGTGAAGTAATTTGCACCTCCCAAGCAATCCATCAAGTCTTCAATTCTTGGGATAGGAAATCTGTACCTGATAGTGATTCTATTTATGGCTCTTGAATCTATGCATAGCCTCCATGTTCCTCCTTTCTTAGGTGCTAACACTATAGGTATGACACAAGGACTTATGCTCTTCTTTATCAACCCTTGGTCCAACAATTCTTAGACTTCTCTAGCCACTTCCTTGTTTTATTCTGGAGTCATCTTATAGGCTTCTATGTTAGGTAATGATGCTCCTAGAATGAAATCAATCTGATGGATTATGGATCTAATAGGAGGTAGGGTTGTTGGTGCTCCATCACTTATGATCGCTTTGAAGTTGTCTAATATCTATTGCACTTCATGAGGTAGTTGAACCTTATTTTCTTGCTTTCCTTCCTTTGGTTTCACTATAAGAGCAAACCCCACTCCTTCTCCTTCCGTAAGAGTGTAAATTAACTCTTTTTCACCCACCAGTAATGCATTTGGGCCTTTAGTTTTTCTGCTCTCTCCTTCATCACTTAGGGACTGAATATGGTATGTAACTCCATCCTTTTTAAAAGAATAAGAGTTCTTCTCTCCGTTGTGAATGGCCTTTTTGTCAAACTGCCATGGTCTACCAAGAAGTAGATGGCAAGCATCCATAGGCAGGATGTCACACAATACTTTATCCTTATAACTACCTATGTTGAACTCAACCCATGTTTGTTCATTCACTACCACATGTTTCTCCTTGTTGAGCCAAGTGACCCTATATGGATTACTATGTGGAATTATTTTCAACTTCGGTTTACTTACTGATTCCTCTAACATAATGTTGTCAGTAGACCTTGAGTCTATCACCACTCTACAAACCTTACCAAGGACCTTGCATTTGATTCTAAACAAAGCTCTGCTTTGAGTTGGTTCTTCTTTGATTGGTTCCTTAATCAAGGCTCTTCTCATCATTAAATTTTCTCCATCTTCAAAAGCTAAGCTCACACCTTGTGTCTTGTTTCTTTTTGCATCTTCTTGTGCATATGTCACTCTTCTTTCACTTCCTTGAGATGAAGAGGATTTCTCTGGACAACTATAGGTAGGGTGACCCAACTTTTGGCAATCTTAACACTTCATGGTGGAGAAGTAGGACCCTCTTCCCGGTCCACTAGATCTACCTCTTCCTCGGTTGCTAGATGATCCCCTTCCTCTATAGCTTCTCTTGCTATGTGAATCCTCACTTTTCTCTATAATTTTGGACTCTCCTTGGGACCTTTGATCTACTCCTCTTCCACCAAAACTACGTCTTTGGCCTCTACCATCTTTTCCTCTACCTCTTCCTCTATTTCTTTGTTCTTGCTTCTTTTTACTCATTTCCTCCACCTTCAGTGCCAATTGATAGCACTTATGCAGAGTGTTAGGACATATCAAAATCAACTCTTGAATATTCTATCTCAAGCCATTCAAGTATCAAGCTACCTTGATGCTCTCATCCTCTACCACCTTAGATCTCAGACACAACTTCTGAAATTCCTCAGTGTAGCTATTCATATCCAAGTCTCTTTGTCTCAGGTTTTGTCTCCTTTTGTGTAGTTGGATCTCATAGTCTTCAGGGACATAATCTTCCCTCACCTTGGCTACCATTCTGTTCCAACTGGCTATTTGGTTCTTACCCTCTTTTTTCCTTTCTTCTTGGATAAATTTCCACCAAGTCAAGGTTTCTCCTCTCAATCTAGACTTAGTTACCTTCTCCTTTTGGGCTTCACTAATTCCATCACACTCAAAGTGATTCTCCAATCCTTCAATCCATTCCATAACTACTTCAAGCTCCAACTTCCCATAAAAAAGTGGCACTCCTTCCAAGGATTTTCCTCCTAAGGCTTTAATTGCTTTCAGGAAAGGTTCTTCAAGTAGAATAGGGTCTAGGACAGGTATCCTATCCTGTTCCACTAATTCTTTACCCTTCCTTTCACTGATCTAGATTGTTACTTTCTCAGTTTTATCCTCAATTGCATCTTGTTTACTCTCCAATTGTAGCAATCTTTCTTTCAGGAGTCTATTCTCTTCCTCTTGATCTTCTACCTTCTTGGCTAACTCTACATTGGTCACCATTCTAAAACTATTTTCTCCTACTGATTCAGTGCCTGACATCAACTACTTTCTTTCCAAGTCTAAACTTGCTCTGATACCAATGTGATAGGGAGGCTACCTAGTTTACCATCAATTAGGTTTCTTTGATGGTTTTCTTCTATCCCTTTCCGGGTTCCAAGTCTACCCCTCTAACCTCTAAGGGCTTCCCTACCATTTGTTTTCTTATCTCACCTTCCTCAAGCTCATGAATTAATCTGGTTCACTAAATCCTTGCAGGGGTGTAGGACTCACACATTCATTCTCTCTTTGCAAAACCACCCATCTTGTTTGGTTTAGAAAACTTTTCCCTATGGTTACACAATGTCTCATTTTCAGGCTTGTAGCCTTCTAGATCTTTTCCCAGTTCTCAGTAGTTTCCTTGCCCTGCAAGTTATCTCCTCCAAATTACTGATACCTAGTTGAATTATCACCAAGCTTGCCTAGACTTAGTATGCAAAAATTGCGATTGCCATTTCCTGGTCTCTCTCAAATGAAATCCTACTATACATTTAGGGCTATGCTTGACAATCTCCAAAGATCTTATGGAGTTTCAAGTTAGAGCCATTTGATTATTGCAAACAGGGAACAAAAACTGAAAAGGAAATCTTTATTTACTGATCTTGAATTTATTCATGGGTTCAAACCAACAACTCACAGAATAGAGAAATGAAACAGTTACATTAACAACATACATGAAACAAATAGAAATGAAACTCTAATTGAAAACCAGAAAATGGACTTCTCTATTGCATTTCAGAAAAACAAAATGTGTTCTCTGAGGCAATCAACAAACAATGATCAATGATCCATGATCAAAGATCCATGATTAATCATTAGCCTCTTATAGATGCTCATTGGGTCTTTTTATACATACATCCTCTGTTGGGAATTCCTCCTATTAGACGAGATAAATCTTGTTATGAATGGTTTCCATTTGCAACTATTTCACAAGTTCCATCGATCTGTCGATGTAACAACAAATACTGACTTCCGATGGCCAATGATAACTTTCCGCACTCCACACTTCCTATCGAGTCATTAGTATAATATCACAATGGGGCTTCTGATGGCTGATGACAACATACATCACTTCGTATTTTCCATCGGGTCATCAGGAAGACTTCAAAACCTGACTGCCGATGGCCAATGGCAACTTAGAAAGTGAGGCGGTCCCATCGGGTCATCAATGTAGTATGAAACCCCTCTTACCGATCTCCATTAACACCACCTTCGAACGTGTTCCAACTCCAATTCTTACTGATCAGGTCATTGGGTAACATGAAACCGCTCCTTTTGATACCCGATGGCTCCACTCCATTCCTATGCTTTCTCATTAGGTCATCGTGGTAACTTGAAACTACTCCTTCTGATACCCAATGGCTCCACTCCATGCCTATGCTTTCTCATCGGGTCAGTGGGGTAGCTTGAAACTACTCCCCAGATACCTGATAACAATACTCTGAGCACTGACTACTTATCAGGTCATCGAGGTAAGTGTGAACCACTCCTACTAATACTCGATACAACCACTTCATACTCTAGTGACCTCATCGGGGTAAGACTTGTTGATCGGGGTAGGTCTTGATAATAAGAGAAATTTTAAAAACTGCAATTAAATAACCATACAAATGGACTAATGCCAATCCTTATGTATTTACATGACCACTGGAAGGTCTCACAATCCAAAATTGGTTAAGGGCATTTCAACCCTCAGGTGTGCCTGCACCACTCATACATACCAATAATAATGATCCTAATCACTATTCAAAATGACCTATAAGGTCTCATACATATATGAGTCTTTTACATTATTTCATGTCAGCTTACCAAAGTTAACTACATTACAATACAAATCACATTAAAAAAACTTTGTCTCATGTCAGCTTGAGTGCTGGTATACTTCATGGCCGGTGTAATCTAGATGTTGGTGAATGTGCATGTTGGTGCTGGTGAATGATATTTGTGTTGCCGGTTAATGTGTAGAAACCTATTATCGATTGGTTGCCATCAACGACAACATCAACCATTCTCATTAGAGTGTAGAATGCCAGCAAAAGATTCATCGACGTAGATCTGATGGATCTTGGATCTGGTATGATATGCCAACAAGCATTTATGTCAATGAGGAATTAGGGTTCCTCAGGTTAAAAGGAAAAAGTGATTAATTTTTTATCACCAAACATTCAGAGTAAAGCAGAGTGAGTTGAAGGTGATTAAAAGAGATCTTGAGCATTTCCAGTACATTCAGAGCAAATTTTTAAAGGCTTTTCATCGACAAAGATTCTAAGGTATTTCTCAGTTTTCAAGCTATTTTTTCAAAATTGCAATGCCTTCTGGATCTGCCCCCGCTTTGGCAAAAGTTTTTGCTCCTATTATGGTTGATATCAAGGATCGTCCATGCTCAGTATTCAAGAAACACCCTTAGATTGTGAAGGTTGATGATTCAGTCAGTGCATTTCTAGGGTTCTCGATGGTTTTCTATATGTTGAGGATGTTAGAGCATACATTCACCACACTTTGGAGGATTTGGGTTCATCTGAGATGAAGACCATGTATATGACACCATTGTTGGATAAAAATGGTGTGATCAAACTAGAATTCAGACATTTGAAGGATCAAGGGTTTATCGACATTTTGGAGATGTCTGAGTTTAATGATGAGATCATCTAGTATGTGTTGAGTCATGTTCATGGTGAGTTTATGTAGCTAGACCAGCCTCATAAAATCACTAAAGATGTCAATCAGACAATTACTGGTTTACCCCAGGTTGGTTAGAGATCGAAAAAGAAGAAAATATCTAACAATGAAGTCAACAAGCTAACTGGTGCCATATTCGATAATCGGTCTATGAGGATTAGTATAATCAGAGATAAGGATGTGCAATTTGCCAGCATGGTTATTGGATATAAGGTAACTCAATCTAATCAATAGAATTTTGTTTCTAGACCTTGTGTCTACTGTGCACATAAGATGATCAAGGAAAATGAAAAATATGATCTTTTCCAGTGGATGTACGATGAGTTAATTTTGAATCTTGGGAAAATTAAGGGTGAGAAGAAAGGTGTATTACAGTATGGTAATCTTGTTGCTTGTCTAATGCTAGTTTTCCTTAATGAGACCTTGAGATCCAAAAAAGACAATCACTAGTACATTTATGGCTGATATCCGATGGCCTATCTTCAAAATTTTGACTACTTTTATCATACTGCTGACAAATGATGTCATCAAAAACTCATCACCAGACATTCTAATGATTCCATTTAATGTCAAAATTTGAACGACATCCTGAACTCTTTCGATGACATCCATGATCGCTCCTTCAGCCAAAAATATCATCGGATAGATGTCAAAATTCTAACGCTCACCACAAATATGCATTGACTATGACTACGATGACCGTCCAACAAGAAAGTTTCATTGGACATATAACATC
This sequence comes from Cryptomeria japonica, assembly GCF_030272615.1. Classification (NCBI taxonomy): domain Eukaryota; kingdom Viridiplantae; phylum Streptophyta; class Pinopsida; order Cupressales; family Cupressaceae; genus Cryptomeria; species Cryptomeria japonica. The sequence continues at coordinate 588,137,592 of NC_081409.1, forward strand.
CTCATCAAATGTTTCTTCAACTAGCATCAAAATTTTGACACATGCCAAAAACTTTGCACCGACGAGGATGTTGTTGATCTGACAGTTTGGCCCTCGGTGTAGAGTTGTGTTGCTGTCAAAATTCTGACATAGATTTTTTTTTTAAAAGAATAGGCTTGCCAATTACAATGGTTCTTGTTGGTTCTCTTTTAGCATGTGGGGTATGATTCAGACCTTGACCTCATTTTTGAGACCTTGTGTATTGGAGGCTATTAAGCCTATTGGATGGGGTCTTCAACCTGCCCATTCCCAAACAACTCACCTTTTGTTGTTCTTGGTACAAGTTGATAAGCATTGGGCCTATCTGGCATTTATGCATCTCTAAATAACCGGCATGTTAATTTTAGGATCAGATTGTAGAAAAAAATAGCAATAATAGAAAGCAAAACAATGTGCACAAGGAACAATTAGAAATATCTTACAATATGGCTTCAACACTTGAAGCAATCAGAACGAACAAACTATGCACAATAGGATAAAGCCTTCAACCAAGGATATACAAATGATAAAGTTATCTCTAAGCATCAAGTATCTTCTATTAAGGAGGTTCGCTACCCCAGAGATAATGTTTGCTTCTCTGCGATGAAGATCGTTGTCATCAATGATAGTTTAGAGCCTTCAAATGAAGCTTGTTATCCACAAGATGAAGTTTTCTACCCTTGAGAATAGTTCATTGTCACTACAAGATGGTTTTCTATCCTTAAATTATAGTTCATTGAATTAGAGAAACAATTTTCTGAATGAAGGAGATAATTTTCTGATTGAAGACATCATGTTGAGAGTGCATGGATACAATGACTAAGCCTTTGTATGTATATGTGACTCAACCTACCAATTCAATCTAGGTCGGCCCTTTCAACTTGGTGCCAAAATATAGGGTTAAGATTACAAGATACATAAGATAGGGCTTGCCCTATTCACAAGTTACAAGTTACATTCAATATAGTACCACAAGTTACATCGCCCAATTAGGGTCAAACCAAATTACAAGTGATGTTTATAGGGCTTGTCTTATCCACAAGTTACATTATATATAGGTCTTTCCCACTGTTCATAGCAAGACATAATTATAAGTCACATGTATTTGGGCCCAGCCCTAAGTGGTTCGGATTGCATGAGAGGTAATACATAGGAATTTCAATTGTCATTGACAACATTAAAATTCAATAGTTAGGTATTCGAGATAGCTACAATTTTCAACACACAATAGAGATCACTACTCCACTAAGATTGATATTGCAGCACTAATAATAAGGTTGATGCCTTAGTTTATAATAAGACCACTCCTCAAAGACAATGATACATACCTTGATTTTTGTGTATATATCATTCTTTGCATTAACAAAGGGTCAAATTGATGTTTGGGCACGATTTAAGTTATAAAAAATTGTGAAGTCTTGAAACCAGACAATTTTCCCTTATTAGAGATGGTATGAGTCTGGTTGTCATGGCAGGGACATGATAGAAGCTTTCACATGAGAGTTGGAGTTGAAATAGCTTTCTATGTAAGGGTGGGAAAGTGTTGCATTTTGGTTCTAAGGGGAGATAGGTCTAACTTCGTATGACAAATTAGGATATACAACCATGGTGAAAATATTCAAGAACCTATTCATGTTTTGATCAACCTTGGGTGTTAAGGACTTCTATAATTTCATTAAATGTTTGTGATTGACAAAGTTACCTAAGTTACCTTTGGTCAAGTCATGGTGTTGGAGTTATTGGACAAGAGTGTTTACTAAAGCTTATAGCTCAACTATGGAATGGAATTTAAGAAGCTTAAACCATTCTAAGAGGATCCTCCAATATCCATGGCCATGATGTAGTGAGCTAATGATTCATTTTGTAAGATTTGTAGTAGTTTGTTGCATATTGTAGATTGTGTAATTGATCTCCCATTATCTATTAGGGAGTAGGAGACACTGATTAGGTGATTCTATTGATTTCTTTAGGCCGATTTGACATTTATTTTATATTATTTGGGTTTTCATATGGATAATTTGAGTACTGATTACGGCATATGTTGGTCGTGAATTGTGAATGTGAGGGTCATAATTCCCAATTGTATAACACAAATAGTGAAAATATAAAAACATCTTATCAACCCAAATAGTTATGAGAGTTGAACTTTAGGATAGATTTAGTTGTAAAGTTGATAATGAATTCAAATGATAAAAAAAATATACAAGGAATTCATGTTATCTTTCATTCTAGGGCAACAGAAGATCATGTACAATATATAAATAATTAGTTTTATATATATTTTAAATTTTCTCAAATCCAATAACAAAATATCCTTGTGATTGACCAAGCAAAGTGATCTAAACCTTAGAAACTAATAAACTTATCTTGATGTTTGCCAAAAATAGTGATTCAAAACCTTAAAACATTAGAAATAAATAAAAGTATATGCATTTTATCTATAAAGTCTGCAATTATTAACTAGAGAAATATGTATATATAGTGCATGGTATCTTTCAAAAGGAATTTAAAGTGTTCACCAAATGAGGAGAGGAAAGTTAGATGTACTAGTGCTATTAAGTTTAGAGCAATATAATTTTGGAGGAGATGTAATTCTAATATTGTGGTTTGGAATTCTCTATTCAGTAATGTTCATTTGGATTTTGTGTGTGTGATATGCTTGCGTTATAAATCTCTGAACTACAAAATGGATACAAAAATTCTGTGCACAATGAATAATGATAATAAGGAAAAGGAATACCTGAAGTTTTGCCTCAAACCCAACAAAGCTAGATTGATCAATATTCTTAGATCCATCCATGTCTACTAGCATCAATCTCCCTCCCACAGCAAGTGCATCCAAAGTTATCAAATAAGCATGATAATGGAAGATAGAAAAGAATGAACCATATGAAGATCTACTGGAATAAAAAAACTTAAAATAGTAAATATTGTATTAAAAATAATTGCCCACCTTGAGAGTGTTTTATTTTTCAAGAGCTACTCAAGTCCAACAATTTCAGACTCATTTCTTTGACTTTCCACTGGGCTGACTTCTCCCTCATTTGTTGGTATTTTGATGTTGTTTAGTTGTGATTGTCATTGATGGACACACACTTACTTGATGTATGAGTTATTCTCAACCAGTATTGTATATCATTAACTTGCATAGTCTTTGTTTGTCGAAGACTATCGATGTTTTGCAGAAGATGCTTACCAGTCAAAGACTGATCAAAGACCTCAAGAGGTATGAAGATCTCAAAGCAGAATGAAGACCCTGAGTGGTAGTTGATCATTTGATCGGAACACTATGTTCCAGTTTTCTAGTCTTCACTTGAAAACTAGAAATCGGTATACTTTGTGTAGTACCCCTACCCTAACCTATTTCTAACCTTGGTTTAATCGTGATTAGATTATCTTAATATTATGTTATGGTCAGATAGTTGATTCTACGCATAGCTATTGATGTGGTTCTCACACTAGTTGTATGCAAGTTTTTCGGTGTTCCTATTTCGTGGTATTAACATCGAGCTAACGCTTTCATTAAATTTTATATATGTATGCATGTATGACTCTTGGTTGCAGGAGATTTCAGGTACAACGCTGCAAGAGTGCGAGGTTCATCTTCACCTGGAATTGCAGGTTTGAGTGTACCCTTGTTAATCCTTAGAGTTGGATTAGGTGGTCGTAAGACCCTAGTTGACCTTAGTCGTGCTCAAGTGAGCATCGCCAGTTGTCGTCGGTCATCCCTTTTTGTTTGGGTTTGCGAGTCGTCTGGTTGGTTGACCTTCTCGATTTGCATGCTTGGTGTGCATGGTTAAATTGATTGATTAGTCCTTAGTAATTATCTTGATTAAATTTGCATTTGTGCATTGAAGATTAATGGGTTAAATTAATCTGCTTTCCGTTATGTGATTTCTGTTGATATTGGATTGCTTATTTTATATTGGGAATGAATTCGATTTAATGACTGATTTGGAATATTAAATGCATTTTATATATGCTGTTGAAAAAGAAAGATTTGTATTTAATTGCGATAGGTTTAATTGTATTCTGTTGGATTATTAAATTAGAAAGGTTAAATTGAATTGATTGAGGAAATCGATTTTGGAATTGATAAAGCAAGTTAATTTGTTGCTAGCTAGAAAAGAATAAATTTTTGAGAATTATTTGTAAATAAGAATTTTAATTCCAAAAATGGAATTTTTGGGTCAACTCTTCCATATAGCCCAAATTTGGGGAAAAATGGAAGGATGGACATATTTTTTTTGGAGAAGAAATTTGGAATGAATTTGGAGGTTTTGGGAAGGAATGATGCTGAATCTAGCAGGTGGGCTCTCCTTCAGCCATTCCAGGATTGCGTATTAAGGTAGGATTCCGAATTTGTTATTGAAAAATCAATTGATTGTCCATTTGAATTTGGCTGGAAATTTTCTTATTGAGGTGTGTTATTCCTCATTGCTGTATGGTGTTTGAAAACCCCTTTTTGTGTTAGGAATGGATGAATTCCATCAAGAATCTTGATGCCAAAACTGATTTCGTTGAAAACGGATTTTATATTAAACCGAATTTGTATTGAATCGGAAAACATTTATTTTTATGTCGAGCTGGGCGTTTGTGTTAAAATTTCGGACTGTGTGTATTTAAAAATATATTTATGTTTTTGTTCGAGCTAAGCGTTTTGTTTTATAAGCTCGAACTGTGTTAAAAAAAAAGAGAAAAGAAAACATTTATATAATTTTTTTGGAGCCTGTGCGTTTTTTTGTGTTTAGTGGACTGTGGGTTTGGGGTTGGAGGGCGGGGAGCGGAGCTCCACCCGCTCCTCCCCCCTTCCCCCGCGCGTCCCCCCGCCTGCTCCCCCGTTTCTCCCTGGTTCTCCGCTCGCAGACCGCAGCGCCTGTGGCTCATGGCGGTGGCCGCAGGGGCCGCGGTGGCCGCAGGGCGCCGCGGTACCTGCGAGCACCACCGTGAGCGCCGCTCGCGGGAGTTTCCTTGGCGCTAGGGTTAGGGCACGGCCCTAACCCTCGCCTCATTGTTTTAAAATGCATTTTTTTTTTTTGGTATAAAAGAAAACATAGTTATAAAATCATTTTTTTTAATGTATTTTTTTTAGTATTTAAAAAAAAAATGCATAGGATAGTAATATCATTTTTAAGGAAAGTTATTTTAATGTTAAGTGTTATTTAGTTGCTTAATTATGATTGAAGTGGTATATCCTGAATAATGTTGAATTGGTATTGATTAAGTCTGTAACGGAGCTTAAAGGTTGATCACTATTCAATTTCATTTCATGATTTTTGCTCTTTTCCTGATTAAGTTCTGAAACTGTGAATTTTTGCAATTGAATATTGCCATTTAAAATCTTATTGATCTTGGATTTATAAATCTAGATCTTACCTTCTAGCTGATTAGGGAAGTTGGCTAATTGAGGTAGTATTGTTTAAAAAAAATGAAATAGAATATTATGTTATTGGGAAATCGTTGTAATACGAGGTAATTACTACTTGATGATGTTAAATTTTATCATAGAACATATCATTTGAGTAATTGTAAAGTAGTGGAATATTTATCGTTGGGCATTAGAAATTTAACGATATGCTTTGGAAATGATTATCTCCATTTAGATTCTCTTTCTACATTTTTATTTCCGTAATCCGTATAATGTATCTAGAATTGAAATTATGAATCTGTAGAGATTGATTTAAGACTAGTATGTTAATGACGTTTTGATTGGAGATTAAATATCTTATTTTAGTTGATTTATGGTTGTCTGAATTTTATTAATATGAGTTGGTTTAAAACTCATTATGGTTTTATTATGTCTATTCGATGCTTTGAACCTTAGGAGTTAGAAAACCAAGAACAACTTATCCCTAGTTGAGGTAGATTACTGTAATCTGATTTAGATCTTGTAGAAATCTTGATCGACTTGTATGATTAAATCAATTTGAGGAAATATTGTCTTTTCTGATTATTGCCTTGCGAGTTTAATTTCTGTATTCGCCTTTAATTATGAAATGGCATGTTTTGCTTGTTTAGTAGGACCTTGTCGTATGGATTGACTTGGGGTACCTATTTTAGTCCTCAATTCCGAGTTGACTGTTGTATTGTGGTAGTGTCATTTTGGTCATATCCTCGTTGTATGAGTCGAATGATGATTCATGGTTGACCTTAGTTTGTCAGGTCTCTAGTTAGAGTACCGTCAGTAAGTGTTCATCCTTGAGTCGTGTTTGACCAGATGATTGTTCTTCTTCTTGAACTCCATTCGTCTGACCATGTGTATTCCTTGGTTTGAGTTCGTCCGAGTATAGTCTAGTGTCGTATGGGAAAGTGGCTTTCGATTGGGGGCCGCGCCCAAAGTGGCTGCTGGGTAACCCGTCGAAAGTGAGTCTAATAAGTGATAACCTAAGTAGATTAGAATGTAATCTCTAAGTAAGATAAATGTGCCTCACACATGGGACGAGTGCTATCATAGACTCGACATGCTATGAGAAGGCCTGAAATGGCATACCATCTTCCTTGTCTTCACGAGAGGATGTGTGGGTCCACATGAGACTTGGATGGGCCGGAAGCTAGGATTAGGTTGCCTGGGTAACCCAGTGTATGGGGCCGGGACCTATGAAGACTTGCCATGGTAACCATACCAGGTTGTGTGATGACACTTGTCCCTACATTCGCTAGTGTGTTGTCGTTTTGTCCTATTAGGAGTACCTTTGTGAGTCGTCCTTTTGTCTCTACCCTTGTAAGTGTCAGTTTCATGATAGACCTTGGGTGGTGATGGCTCAGTTATACAGATGCTCTCTTGGACCTTTGTATTAGCTTGATTTTGTTTAGCTGGATCCTGTTCTTTTCAGGGATCGTTTATGTATTAATTGACCAATGCGATCGTTTGTATATTGTTTATGTATCGCCTTGATGGCTAGATTGTATTTGGTGTAACCTCTTGTATTCTTAACTTTATTAATTATCAGAGGGGTCTTGCAGTTGAGCAGACCCGGAGATGTAGCCCTTTAGGGGTGAACTCCGAGATCGTTATGGTGTTATGTGATGTATTCTCTTATGTTTCCTTTATTCAGCTTTATCATGTATGATTAACTTATGTTAGAATGGTTAAGTGGATAATTGGAATTGACTTTAAATGCTTTTATGCAGTTCTTTCTTGAATGCCATGTTGATCAAATGCTTAAGTGGTTAGATGAGATTTATCGTAAATGCATGTGTGAAATTGTCTTTTAAAATGCAATAAGTTGGAATATGAAAGTATGTAACTTAGAGTAATGGATATACTCAATTGTTGTTAAGGAATTTAAATATGCTTGGAAAGATCTCTTATGGTTATGATGAAATTCTAGTGTGTTAGAATATTGGATTTATGGCTTGTAATTTTAAATGAAAAGTTTGAATGAAGATTATGAATGGATCTTAATGATGAAACTTGGTTTGTGATATATATTTCCATCTTTTGAAAGAAAATTATCCTGATTAAGAATTATCTCATTGTTAAGATAATCAGCTTATTGGATTAATTGTGTGAGTTAAGTGAATTGTGAAATTTAAGTAATCTCGTTGGGAAACTCTTTAGGTGTTAGTTGAAGTCTTCCGCTATGTAATCTGAATCTTTGATATCTCATTGTATCTTAATGTGGTGTAACTTTAAAAAAAAAAATTATTGCACCCTATTCTTGTGTTATGGCTTAATCCCTTCGGGGTTTCCTGGCGGGGCATTACATTTGGTATCAGAGCCCAAGTTGCAAACATTGGGATCTCTGGTGTCGCGTGTGCCCTCTATTGGTGTGAGGTGTATCGACCTTATGTGTATGCTTTTCCTCCTGTTGCATGTGAGTGATTGAGCAGACCTTAGCTGGTATGTAACGTGTGTGTTCACACCTGGTTTTCGCCTTCTTGATGTTGGTGTTTGAGTGTTTATATGCGCATTGTGTGCTTATTGATGTCTGGGTCTATGATTACTCTTATTCTGAAAGAGAGTCGTATGTACCTTTCCTTATTGAGTGTTGTACTCTTTAGACTAATTCATTTGGGTTGGTCCGTGCTTGTCTTGAAATTGAGAGTGCGAATTATGTTTGCTTAAAGATTATGATCTAGCTTAGTGTTGTCCACTTGAAGGACTAGTATGGCAATTATTGAATGCTTATTTTGTAGAAAATTAAATGATTATCACCATTCCTCTCTCTCGTTCTGGAAATTAAAATGATTAAGATATGTGTAATTATCTTTGATTTGAGTTTCTTGTTTGCAAGAGAAAAGGGTGTGACTTCTTGAGCCCTTGTGTGAGCCTTTTGACGCTTATGTTTTTTTTGGATTATTAAAAGGGCTATGGGTCTAAAAAAAAAAAAAAAAAATTTATTTGGGTGAATGGGAGAAAACTGTATGAGTATGTTTAAAGAATTCTCCTTGTGCATGTTGTAGGAGTAGCATGATTAAATTCTACCTTAGTAAGGTGCGTTGATATGCGAATAGTTGAATTATGTGAAACTGCTTGGGTTGTAGAAGAAGTATTAAATTGAGCATGTTATTGTAGCTTCGAGGAAGTATTAATGTGTTTTCTGAAAGATTGTCTTCTGTGTTTCATTAAACCAGTTTGATTGAAGATTTGTTTTAGCAAATGCTCCATTGAACTCGCTTTTGGGTATGTGGAATTACCTTAATGTGTTTAGAAAGTGCGAATGGAAAAGCTTGTTTTATGTGCATGCATTAATATGTTTTATTTGGGTGATAGCTCCTTGCTTATCCTTGATCGTAATGTGATCTTCTCTAATAGGTTGCAAATTATCACATGTGTCTATATTGTATATTATATGTGAGTGTGCTCATGAGGTCTTGCATTATCGAAAAGATTGCCTCTCTTGACCTCTGTTCTGTTTGGAAACTAGAACCTCTTGCTGCAACCATAATTATTGGAAATGGTTTTGTTAGGCTGATTGTCGTCCTTCTTAACGATAGCGAAATGAAAACCGTGTAATAAAATGATAGGCTTATAGTGAGAAAATGTATAATGTAGCGTGATCTTGTTTGATCTTGCATTTTTGTAGGAAATAGTTTGGTTATCAAACTCTCTTTCCCTTCTCCTTGCCTAATCCTAAGATTTTTAGAAATAATATTAAAGAGTGCATTGATTTAAATAGAATGTTTATAAAACATGTGGAATTGTGTGTTTGCTTTTGGCTTCATAGGGATAGATGAAAGTCTTAAGCTTTAGAAATGAATTTGCTTAGCTAGTAATTTAGTTATGAATGCTTAGTGAGATTCGAGAAAGCTTTAGGAATGATGTTAATTCCTTGTGTAATTGTGAATTGTTAATAATTTCAGTACTTGTATCTAGAGTAAACTTGATTCAGTTATTTATATAGAAAGCATAATTGGAATCTTCCTTGTATAGATGTTAGCGTACCGAAAAGTACTCCCCGTAAATGTGACTAAACCAGTACTGGTGTATTTGTGTGTGTTGTAAGAAACCAGTGCTTATTATATGTGCCCATGGATTGGTGAAGTAATCAGCCATGGAGGATATGCTGCTTATGAGTATGGGAAACCATACTGTTTATGTGATGTTTCTTATTTGTCTCCCTATTGAGTACCAAACCTCGGGTTGTGGTTAACTCAGTATGTTAAGGGGTAGTATTCGAAGCGACCATTCCTTGAATAGTATGGATTGGCGTACAAGTAATGTCGGCGCGAAGCGACTTTAGCTTCTCTACTTCGAGGAATGATATAGTTGTACTACTAAACTGTATCAAAGGTGTACTCAATACTTTCCCTTTTGATGAATCTATTTATAGGTTTATGTGTGCCAGCCTATTCCTATCCTTTTTTTTTTGAGCATATAGATGGCAGTTTTGAGCATATTGTTGGAATTCTATTGGAGCATCTGTTGCCTTGTCTTCATGAGAGGCGTGTTATTGTTCTTACATAAGTTGCCAACTGACTAGTGTTGGTAGACTTGTGGGTAGACCTTAGCCATGTATACCTCTGGCTTACGGCGAGTATCCATCTAGATACGTTGCTATGCGGAGTGTGACCAGCACGTGCCTTATCCGTGGGGTACACTGCCATGCGGGATACGTCCATTGCGTGCTTTGTCCGCTTGGAGTATTGCCATGCCATGCTGAGACATGATGCGGGATGTAGTAGACATTTCCATGTGGCCTACCGCTAGGTATTGGGTAGAGCCATGCCACGTGATGACGTGATGCAGGGTGATGTCGAGGTGCACACTGCCATGCCATGTGGATGTGTGACTTGGCCACACCACATGATGAGCTACTAGGATAGCTAGACGATTGTTCCTTCCTTCCTCGTTGGTGGCTAGCTATTAGTCACGCAGTGATGTTATGTGTAGTTGTGCTATTCTTTATATTTCTTTGGGGATCAGTAGTTTATTTTACTTTGACTGTGAAGGTGTAGCCACGATCTTGTGATCTTTTGCACTTTTGATTTGGTGTTGAGATTCCGGATCATTTTCTTGCCTTACTGTTGGAATTGAGGATTTATTATCTTTATTCTTATGTACTTTGGTGGCTAAACCGGTTTATCATTATTGTTTTCGGATGCTGGTCTTGTGTTGCAATGTGAATTCCTCTCCAAGAACGTAGGAGACGGGCTTGGATGAGTGTATACGAGGAAGTAGATGCAAGGAACCTTGAGGATGGAGGTATGTGAGGCTGTGATGCAGCTAGTATCCACTACCTACCTATGAGTGGTGACTATCTCTTGGAGGCTAAACACCTTACACAACAAGGGATATTCACAAAGGTCTTGTATGGAAGGTAGCACCACTATGGTGTGCCTAGCACCATCAAGCCTTTGAGTGAGATATTGGATATTTATGATCATATTGTTGTTCTGAGATCAGGCATAGAGATGTTGATCATGCATGTTATCCTTGACCGAGCATTAGATATGCTCACATGTGGCCTTTATGTTATGCATTCCAGTTGTGTGGATGGTTATTAATTGTATCATGGGGTAAATTGTGTTAGCTTGTCACTATGTTATGGGACATAGTCATTGGAAATGTTTTTATATACCTGGCAAGTGTAAACAATTGAGTTATTTTGTTGCTCTTATTTCATGAAAGTTATTTTGGCTGTAGAAATTGATATTTTAAGCTAGTTCTATTCAATAAAATCTTATGATAAAGATGGATTGGTAAAGGAAATTGATCTTGATAGCATGTTTTCTTGTCATGTTTGATAGACGATTTTGGTAATTGTTGTTTACCTCGTTGTAATGCTTTAATTTGGTGTAATGAAAGGAAGAAAATTCTTGTTGCTCTGCTATGATTGTGGGTAATTCCTAGAATATTTTAAGAAATGTATGGATTTAGATGTATCTTGCCAATGGATAATGGCATTTGAAAAGGATTTTGCAATAATATTTCATTTATTTATGGAAAGATTTCTATGTGCAATTTGATTTTTGTTGAATGAGTTTCAGGGCTGATGCGTACGACATGTTCTCCATCTAGCCTTACGACTTCCAGGAGTAAGTCGGAACCTAGGGGGGGAGAATGTAGTACCCCTACCCTAACCTATTTCTAACCTTGGTTTAATCATGATTAGATTATCTTAATATTATGTTATGGTCAGATAGTTGATTCTACGCATAGCTATTGATGTGGTTCTCACACTAGTTGTATGCAAGTTTTTCGGTGTTCCTATTTTGTGGTATTAACATCGAGCTAACACTTTCATTAAATATTATATATGTATGCATGTATGACTCTTGGTTACAGGAGATTTCAGGTACAACGCTGCAAGAGTGCGAGGTTCGTCTTCACCTGGAATTGCAGGTTTGAGTGTACCCTTGTTAATCCTTAGAGTTGGATTAGGTGGTCGTAAGACCCTAGTTGACCTTAGTTGTGCTCAAGTGAGCATCGCCAGTTGTCGTCGGTCATCCCTTTTTGTTTGGGTTTGCGAGTCATCTGGTTGGTTGACCTTCTCGATTTGCATGCTTGGTGTGCATGGTTAAATTGATTGATTAGTCCTTAGTAATTATCTTGATTAAATTTGCGTTTGTGCATTGAAGATTAATGGGTTAAATTAATCTGGTTTCTGTTATGCGATTTCCGTTGATATTGGATTGCTTATTTTATATTGGGAATGAATTCGATTTAATGACTGATTTGGAATATTAAATGCATTTTATATATGCTGTTGAAAAAGAAAGATTTGTATTTAATTGCGATAGGTTTAATTGTATTCTGTTGGATTATTAAATTTGAAAGGTTAAATTGAATTGATTGAGGAAATCGATTTTGGAATTGATAAAGCAAGTTAATTTGTTGCTAGCTAGAAAAGAATAAATTTTTGAGAATTATTTGTAAATAAGAATTTTAATTCCAAAAATGGAATTTTTGGGTCAACTCTTCCATATAACCCAAATTTGGGGAAAAATGGAAGGATGGACATTTTTTTTTTGGAGAAGAAATTTGGAATGAATTTGGAGGTTTTGGGAAGGAATGATGCTGAATCTGGCAGGTGGGCTCTCCTTCAGCCATTCCAGGATTGCGTATTAAGGTAGGATTCCGAATTTGTTATTGAAAAATCAATTGATTGTCCATTTGAATTTGGCTGGAAATTTTCTTATTGAGGTGTGTTATTCCTCATTGCTGTATGGTGTTTGAAAACCCCTTTTTGTGTTAGGAATGGATGAATTCCATCAAGAATCTTGATGCCAAAACTGATTTCGTTGAAAACGGATTTTATATTAAACCGAATTTGTATTGAATCAGAAAACATTTATTTTTATGCCAAGCTGGGCGTTTGTGTTAAAATTTCGGACTGTGTGTATTTAAAAATATATTTATGTTTTTGTTCGAGCTGAGCGTTTTGTTTTATAAGCTCGAACTGTGTTAAAAAAAAAGAGAAAAGAAAACATTTATATAATTTTTTTGGAGCCTGTGCATTTTTTTGTGTTTAGTGGACTGTGGGTTTGGGGTTGGAGGGCGGGGAGCGGAGCTCCACCCACTCCTCCCCCCTTCCCCCGCACGTCCCCCCGCTTGCTCCCCCGTTTCTCCCTGGTTCTTCGCTCGCAGACCGCAGCGCCTGTGGCTCACGGCGGTGGCCGTAGGGGCCGCGGTGGCCGCAGGGCGCCGCGGTACCTGCGGGCACCATCGTGAGCACCGCTCGCAGGAGTTTCCTTGGCGCTAGGGTTAGGGCACGGCCCTAACCCTTGCCTCATTGTTTTAAAATGCGTTTTTTTTTTTTTGTATAAAAGAAAACATAGTTATAAAATCATTTTTTTTAATGTATTTTTTTTAGTATTTAAAAAAAAATTGCATAGGATAGTAATATCATTTTTAAGGAAAGTTATTTTAATGTTAAGTGTTATTTAGTTGCTTAATTATGATTGAAGTGGTATATCCTGAATAATGTTGAATTGGTATTGATTAAGTTTGTAACGGAGCTTATAGGTTGATCACTATTCAATTTCATTTCATGATTTTTGCTCTTTTCCTGATTAAGTTCTGAAACTGTGAATTTTCGCAATTGAATATTGCCATTTAAAATCTTATTGATCTTGGATTTATAAATCTAGATCTTACCTTCTAGCTGATTAGGGAAGTTGGCTAATTGAGGTAGTATTGTTTAAAAAAAATGAAATAGAATATTATGTTATTGGGAAATCGTTGTAATACGAGGTAATTACTACTTGATGATGTTAAATTTTATCGTAGAACATATCATTTGAGTAATTGTAAAGTAGTGGAATATTTATCGTTGGGCATTAGAAATTTAACGATATGCTTTGGAAATGATTATCTCCATTTAGATTCTCTTTCTACATTTTTATTTCCGTAATCCGTATAATGTATCTGGAATTGAAATTATGAATTTGTAGAGATTGATTTAAGACTAGTATGTTCATGATGTTTTGATTGGAGATTAAATATCTTATTTTAGTTGATTTATGGTTGTCTGAATTTTATTAATATGAGTTGGTTTAAAACTCATTATGGTTTTATTATGTCTATTCAATGCTCTGAACCTTAGGAGTTAGAAAACCAAGAACAACTTATCCCTAGTTGAGGTAGATTACTGTAATCTGATTTAGATCTTGTAGAAATCTTGATCGACTTGTATGATTAAATCAATTTGAGGAAATATTGTCTTTTCTGATTATTGCCTTGCGAGTTTAATTTCTGTATTCGCCTTTAATTATGAAATGGCATGTTTTGCTTGTTTAGTAGGACCCTGTCGTATGGATTGACTTTGGGTACCTGTTTAAGTCCTCGATTCCGAGTTGACTGTTGTATTGTGGTAGTGTCATTTTGGTCATATCCTCGTTGTATGAGTCGAATGATGATTCATGGTTGACCTTAGTTTGTTAGGTCTCTAGTTAGAGTACCGTCAGTAAGTGTTCATCCTTGAGTCATGTTTGACCAGATGATTGTTCTTCTTCTTGAACTCCGTTCCTCTGACCATGTGTATTCCTTGGTTTGAGTTCGTCCGAGTATAGTCTAGTGTCGTATGGGAAAGTGGCTTTCGATTGGGGGCCGCGCCCAAAGTGGCTGCTGGGTAACCCGTCGAAAGTGAGTCTAATAAGTGATAACCTAAGTAGATTAGAATGTAATCTCTAAGTAAGATAAATGTGCCTCACACATGGGACGAGTGCTATCATAGACTCGACATGTTGTGAGAAGGCCTGAAATGGCATACCATCTTCCTTGTCTTCACGAGAGGATGTGTGGGTCCACATGAGACTTGGATGGGCCGGAAGCTCGGATTAGGTTGCCTGGGTAACCCAGTGTATGGGGCCGGGACCTATGAAGACTTGCCATGGTAACCATACCAGGTTGTGTGATGACACTTGTCCCTACGTTCGCTAGTGTGTTGTCGTTTTGTCCTGTTAGGAGTACCTTTGTGAGTCGTCCTTTTGTCTCTACCCTTGTGAGTGTCAGTTTCATGATAGACCTTGGGTGGTGATGGCTCAGTTATACGGATGCTCTCTTGGACCTTTGTATTAGCTTGATTTTGTTCAGCTGGATCCTGTTCTTTTCAGGGATCATTTATGTATTAATTGACCGATGCGGTCGTTTGTATATTGTTTATGTATCACCTTGATGACTGGATTGTATTTGGTGTAACCTCTTGTATTCTTAACTTTATTAATTATCAGAGGGGTCTTGCAGTTGAGCAGACCCAGAGATGTAGCCCTTTAGGTGTGAACTCCGAGATCATTATGGTGTTATGTGATGTATTCTCTTATGTTTCCTTTATTCAGCTTTATCATGTATGATTAACTTATGTTAGAATGGTTAAGTGGATAACTGGAATTGAATTTAAATGCTTTTATGTAGTTCTTTCTTGAATGCCATGTTGATCGAATGCTTAAGTGGTTAGATGAGATTTATCGTAAATGCATGTGTGAAATTGTCTTTTAAAATGCAATAAGTTGGAATATGAAAGTATGTAACTTAGAGTAATGGATATACTCAGTTGTTGTTAAGGAATTTAAATATGCTTGGAAAGATCTCTTATGGTTATGATGAAATTCTAGTGTGTTAGAATATTGGATGTATGGCTTGTAATTTTAAATGAAAAGTTTGAATGAAGATTATGAATGGATCTTAATGATGAAACTTGGTTTGTGATATATATTTCCATCTTTTGAAAGAAAATTATCCTAATTAAGAATTATCTCGTTGTTAAGATAATCAGCTTATTGGATTAATTGTGTGAGTTAAGTGAATTGTGAAATTTAAGTAATCTCGTTGGGAAACTCTTTAGGTGTTAGTTGAAGTCTTCCGCTATGTAATCTGAATCTTTGATATCTCGTTGTATCTTAATGTGGTGTAACTTTAAAAACAAAAATTCTTGCACCCTATTCTTGTGTTATGGCTTAATCCCTTCGGGGTTTCCTGGCGGGGCATTACACTTTGTTAACCAATATAATTGTAATGTGTGATGAGCTATCATCCACCGATACTATGATGGTGTTTCTGTGTCATGTTACCAAATATGTCTAGATGCATTGTACCTAGGAAATTGTAGTCTAATCTTATTGGACCGAAATGAAATTAGATTCCTATATGAGGACATCATGTCTAGGGTTTTAGGAGTTGATTTTTTTGTGTGAGTACTAAAGAGAAGATTAAGTCTATGCAAAATAGGTATCTCACTACAAAGATTGTGAATGCAAAGAATAGAAGAATGAAGTAATGTTGCGATGCATTAAGAGAGAAATATCAAGGATCTAATCAAGCATTTTGTGCTACTTTCTAGATCATTCACTTGTTGATTTCTAATCTCTTCGACAAGTCTGAAACCCCTAACTAGGTAGGCCCAACCAAACCTTTTGTAAATCCCCTAACAAGGTGGTTTACAATTATGGATCTGAAATCCTTTAACAGGGTAGTCTCTAATAGGACTTATCTCCTAACAAAGATCTGGATTCCTAACAAGATCTGTTCTAGTGAAGAACATTGTAAGGCCTTAACTAGTCTGACCTTAACCGGTCTGGTTACTATTATGCATATAGTTGTCTTGTGAGTTTTAATTACTGTGTTTTTCCCATTTGGGTTTCTATGTCAAAATATCTTGTGTTATGGTGATTGTGCTTTTGTGGGTGAATGCTTTATTAGCTATTTGGCTTGTTTATGTTTTAGTTGGTTTATTGTTTAAACTACTACACCGGTCTGCAGTAAATTTGTTTATGAATTTGGTTAAGTATTTAGGCATACTAATTCACCCCCCCTCTTAGTATTCATCATCTTTATCAATCAAATTTGTTAGCACAACATTCTGTAGACATATAACAAGTTATCAAACCAATTAAGAATGAAATACAACAAAAAACAAACTCAAAAAATATAATTTCACTACAAGCCATTCCAATACTCCAGCAAGTAGTACTGTAATTGACAACTCATCTAATAATCAAGTGTTGGAGTTGTATGTGATGTTACTCTAAAAGTTGAACATTAGAGTTGATTGGATTACATAATTGAATAGGACCTTCCAGTTGAATAAGATATTACTTTACACAAGTTCCAATATAAAAATTTATTGCATTACAAAGTTGAATAAGACCCTCCAGCTTCCAAAAATGCAGACAGTCAACTATACATGTTGTTGTCCAATTAAAGGATTCAATATTTTAAATGAGTTGGGGATCTATGACAACACAAGTTGCAAACCAACCTCAACAAATGAAATTTTGGCACCATGCAAATTTAGTTACATTATCAACCACTCTCCCATTCAAGTTGATCTTAAAAAAATTAAGGTGAGATGATACCTAGCATACCCATGCAAACTCAAATAATTGCACAATGACATGAGTATACATTAGGGAGGACCATACATCCATGAAGTAATCATGTTGAAAGAACAACAACATGAGTCAACCCCATAAAGGATGAAGTATTTACATAAAGTATGAAATATTCCTTTGACAGATATAGTGTGCAAGACACATGAATACACAGAAGATATCGATCAAATGCAAATCTTGGATCATACCAATAAAGAAGTACATATAAATATATGAATATACTTAAGGCATGATTTGAATAAGGATCATACATGTGAATATAGGTATCTTATAAAGCAAGGGATGTGTTGGCTCCCAAAACCATATTGGAAATCACAGAGTATTCCACTTCTCCTAATGATCTCTTAATCAATCTTGGCATGAAGTAATGCTCATAAGGCATGAAGGAGATATGTAAAGCACAAATCATACATATGAATACATGTAAACCATGAAGTAATACATAAATACACATAAGGTACAAGCATATATGAGAAAGGTTCTCATGGAGTGGACATGTTGAAGGCACATCGATCATGAAGCATACAAGAGAGAGGTATTCATGGAATAGACATTTGAAAACATCCCATTCATGAAGTAACACAAATACACATATGATATAAAATACATATGCTAGATACATGACAGACATGGTGCAAGCACAAGGTATGCATGAGGGAAGTGTACATATAAAACACCCATGGAGTAGGCATGCTCAAAATATATTAGATACTTAGCAGTTAAAGGCATACTCATAAGAATGCAATGCTAGCTAGATCAATTCAATTTTTGATTTATTTAAGAAGAGGGTTGAATCATTAGTTCTAATTGAGTAGTTGTTAAAGAAGGTTCGTCCAACAGGCTAGCAGGATCATGCTCTGAATATTGTCAATTACATTTGACAATATAATTTTCATGCTCTGCATCACAATGCTCCAATGTTGACCTTACCTAATTATTTTTTGCTCATTGAAGCTTATACAAATTCTATTGAGGATTTCATGGGAGCCATCTTATTATAAGATGGTAAAATAGTATACTACTATTCAAAGGTTGTATTTTCAACAATGAGGGACTATATAGCTTATGATATAACTTTATGCATTAGTCTAGGTGATGAGAAAGCATATAAAAAATAGTATGAGAAAGAATCAAATTATGGGGAATACAAATAGCAAGAAAATACATGATCATCGAGGGAAAATCTAAGATTGGTTGACAAATATAAGATAGCAACCATGCAGATCATACAATAGTGATAAGGAGAATACCTAAATAATAGTCCATATGAATCACCAAATAATAGCAGCATATAGTCATAATAATCCTAACACAGAGTAATTATGTAGTCAAGTAATAAAAACTAGAACAATAAATTCCATATAAAAGTGGTTAGACTTAAAATGATAAGGAAAATTTAAAAATGCTAAAGAAAATGTCAAGTAATAAAAAAACTTACAAGTATGAGGCATATTCATAACTATTATAGTCCGACCATGGATATCAACACTACAAGCAAATCGTAATGTTAGTGTACATAGAAGACAATATAGGAGTTCATTATACCCAACAACTTGTGGTGTTGTTGTTCGTGTTGGCTCTGTTGGACCCTATAGTTAAAATTCAATATACATTATTCAATAAGATTAATTGTGCAACATAATGAAATATTGAAAAGTGTGTTATCTTATTGATCTTCACTTGGTTTCGAGAATAGTTTAATAGTGTCTACTTAACAAGGCCAACCACATGAAGGTGGAAGCTCATTCGTCCCCTCCCCCCCCTAACATCACTCTAAATTCCCCTGTTAACATCTAACATTCATTCATTCTTTCTTTCTACCATTAATAAAACATAACATTCATTCATTAATATCACATAACTTTAATTAACACATAACATTGATTAACATTAATTAACATGCAACATTCATCAATATTAATTAACAAATATCATTCATAACCATTCATTAGCACATAATTACATTCATTAACACATAAAAATCAATCAATATCAAATAAGGTATATTGCAATCATTTCTTTTTTTCTTTTTCTTTGAAGTTATGAAAAGACTAAGTGGAACATTGTTTTATTCATCATTTCCTTCCTCTTCAGTTGTTCTACCCTCTGCTTGTGATCTCAATGTATGCCTAGTCCTATACTGAGGATGAGGACACTGAAGCGAAGGGGGGTCCTCTACAATAACAAAGAAATGGGTTAAATCAAAAGAAAAATTATTATTATTACAAGTATTTCATTAATTTAGAGAACATAACTATTGTGCTCTTTACTTGATGGGGCCACATCATTTTGTCTAGCCTCAACCTCAACATGCTGAACACCCTCTAGATCCTCTAGAGTTGAAATACTAAAGGTTACATTAATGTTGAACACCAATTACAATTAAATTTGTTTAAAGGAATAACAGTGGTCCTCTTTACCAAATTAGGGAACATCACATTCCTGATGTTGTGTACCCAGATCATGCTCCACTTGGTCACTATCGACTACATTCTCTAAAATATTAACAAGAAACGTTACATTACTTACTACTCTAATTACAAATTAAGATGTTTAGTTGTATTAATAATTATATAAATAAATTTGAATAGAAAATGAATGCCTCCACTACTGGGATGCACATCCAGACCTTCATGTGCAGGTGGTGTTTCACAATTAGTAGACTAAATCCTAATGTCATGCACATTGTTATCATTGCTTGCTTACTTAAAACAAATATAGTCACTTTATGTTGGAATGCAACATCAATTAGATTATTGTAGGTAAAGTATTCAATTTGAAACAATTTTCATTTAGCTTATTTACCTCTATGACGGATGCACCATAATATTGTGTTTTCCCACTCAATTCTCGTAGTCGATTAGCCATCATTGTATAGCCTTGCTGGTAGACAATTCTCTTTTCATCTTCTATGGGCACTCTATTGAATTCAGAGCCCTGCATTTTTGCTTGGTATCGAGAATTTTTATTGCATTTTTTGATAAAAATAAAAATCATTTGCAAAAATATTTTGATGCGATATTTCATTTACAAATACTTACAATTCATACAACAATTTTCATATAACCACCAGAGCCGAGTTTGTGTTTCCCATACTTTTCTTGTCTTGCCTTGGTTGCCTTTGATGTGTCACTTAGTCTATGAAAAGTTTGAAATGTATTAGATTATATAAATATAGTACATAATTACATTCTTAATAGTATCCCATACCTTCTTTTGGCATCTGGTGGTGTATTTCCTTTTTTCCTTTCAATTCTCTCCTTGGCATCCAAAATCAGGTCCTTCCACTCCCTCTCTAGAATCAAGGGGGGATACTCATACTTTACATTATTCTCTAAATGGGTCCTATATTGGTCCCTCACATACTTTAGATATGTGCCAGCATTTTCAAGGAGCTTGGTTTTGCCATTTCCAAACCACTCAACCATACAGTTTGTCAATTCATCTTTTAACCTTTTTTCTTGGTCATTCCACCTTTTAAATCAAAAACAAACCTATTAGATTCAGAAATTAACTGAAGATACATTTATTATAGTTCAATAAATGGATCAAATAAAAACTATTCTAGCAATGAAATGAAATCAAAATAGTGGATTAGGGAGTTCACATATGATGTTCCACCTTTTACATATGGTGGGCCCGAATATCTGCAATGCAATGTCATTAAGATTTTTATAAAAAGTATCATTTCCTGCAAAAAATTCATGGGATCATTAGTCCAAAACAAGTGATTAGAAAGTATATTACAATTAGACTATATATAATAATAATTTTAAAGTACCTGGAACCTTTTGTATCTTTAAGGGAATCATTTCTTCGTCGCTCACCACCAATGTGGTCTGCAACATTATCGTACTTGCAATACGAGAAGATCCAAGAAATGATGGTACGTTATTAGCAGTAGCTGCCTCTAGCACATCCTCATGTGCATCTCCTACTGCAAAAAATGAATCCATTGTGAAATGCCCCCAAGAAAGAACGCTTGAAGGGAAATAAACACATAACAGAAGATAGAAGAAAAAAGGGATCTACCAATAGTGGGCAGGCCAATATGACATGTAGTAGAGGATGTTTGCATGCTACGTGTTTCTGACATTGCATTCAGAAATATAGGTGGGCCTAACCTCTGATGAGGTGTCGATGGTATTTGCATAGGAAAATTGAAAGCACCTAAAGAATAATACATTAAATATATGAAAAGTGTAAGAATTGTAAACAAGGATGAACCTTTATTATGAACATTGACAATATCAAGTATGATGTATTTTGGGTACTCAAAGTGATAAGCCAAGAAAATTGTCATCACCTCAACTACCTGCAACACCCTAATCATGGCCACCAGTTTCATGAGGACGCATAAATTGCTGTAAAAACAACACGTACATATTTTAGTTAATGACATAAAAAAGTATAAAATATAAACCATTATTGAACTTTTGTTATAATTAAAGCTTTCATTACTACTTACTTGCAAGTTTTTTGTTGTCCAAATCAATTTTTGCACCCTCTCTCATATCTCATTAGTTAGAGGCTCCATGGATGCCAAAGCAACAATCTCTCTACTAATTTCTCTAATTGACTATTTTATCAATTCCATAGGGTTTGTGGAATTTCCAAGATCATCATCGCTTAATCATGTTGAGTCCACATCCCTAGAGAGGTGCTCAGGTACTGTAGCTCCATTTCCCTTTCCCCGAACATCCGTCTATGACAAGAATATCATTAATAATTACAAAATTAGTCTAAAACACTCAAAAATTGAACATAATAATCTAACAGTTTGCTTCTATCTATTTTGTATAATTATAATAAGATTTACCTACTCGATAGAAGTGTCACGACCTACATCCCTGTCTGTGCTATGTGATGGATCCATGTCGCCCTATGACAAAGAAAAAATATAAAAACATTAGCGAAATTAAACCAATAGACTTAGCAAAAGAACTTCATAATAAAATGGTATATTGGAGTCATTAATTGGAGGTTGGTTAATTTAAATGGTATATAGTACGTACCACCCCCTGATAGTAACTTTTTTTGTATCTATATGATTCAAATTATAATCGATTAGCAGCTCTTCCCTTGCACTTATTGATTTTATTGCACATATGAATACATGATTTCCCTCATGCACCTCAAATATGCAATTGGGTTGTTTATTAGCTGACCCAGGTCACGTACTATTTATAAAACCTACAATATTCCTTGTTGCTTTTGGCCTTCCATCAATGTATACAGACACTCGTTTACTTTGATCATTATCTTTATATTGTATATAATTTGCTGACAGTGCATACCTATGCATACTTTTTTTATATCGAACAATCTGCATCCAATTATTGTAATTGTAACAAGGTCCGACAAACTCCATCAATTCAACAACTTTGTTGTAATAGACCTTTAAGTCATCCATGGAAAATAGGCCCAAACCATGTAACGACGAAGGTTCTATGCAATATATCCTATTGTTAATAGAAAAAATCTATGTTTATTGGAGGAAGTTCCTTGGGTACCCATTGTTTTTGTAGATGTTTGTACCTCAAGGGCACCTCAATGTCTCCTTTGGTCTCATCATCATAAGAACACAACCCCCCTTGAGCAAGGAAAAATTTCATGTGTTTATTGAATTTTCTTCTAATCTTTTGACCTCTAGTTGATCTCCCTATTGTAGACCTACTACATGTCTCACTTTCATTTTCTATTCCTGCATTTCCCTCACTCGAGGAAGACACATCTGACAAATACCTATTTGGTGGTACCTGCACTCCATCAAATGAGAGAGTTAGTTGGTAATGAGAGAGATATTTTTCAAATGGTAATATTGATGAAGAAGTCGGCCCTAAAGTTGATGTTGAGATTAAAATTTTAATAAGTCCAACTAGGGCCTCAAGTGTTGATAACTGTATTAGATTTTCTTCTAATGTCGAGGTTTGAAAAACTGAGGAAGTTTGTTTTCCAAGTAATTTTTAAAAACTAAACTATTTCTATAGGGTGTATTGACTTATACCTGTCGATCCATGTGACTGTACAGGTCATCAAAGGGGTTCAGGTTCCTACACATGTAATTCAATTATCTTATGTTGCCTAAAAATTACATAGTACACAACATGAACAAAATGAACTTTGTAGACAAAAAGAGTATTAAATAAAAAGAAGATGTTGTCATCATAATCATTGTAATTTTTTGAATTCCTTACCTTTACTTTATGTAGACTATTTTTTGAATCAGCACTATCAATTGAGCATCATAAGCATTACTTTGTAAGTTGATAAACAATAAATATATATGTATCATAAGCATCACATGATGTATCATCATATATGTAATTGAGCATCATAATTAGCATCACATATGTGTCATCATAAACATGTAATCCATCACATATGTATCATAAATCACCATCCATCATATAGGTAATAAACAATCCACATTCTATAAATAAACACAAAGTTCAAAAAATGTCACATGTATCATCATAAACATGTAATCCATCACATGTGCATTTTAAATCAACATCCATCATATAGCTAATAAACAATCCAAATTCCATAGATAAACACAAAGTTTAAAAAATGTCACATAAATAGTCACTCTCCCTATCTCCATCTCCTCGGGGTGCATAGTTCTACTATAAGGACTTGCTAGAGGTCATGGAACATGAATTAAAAAACATTAAAAGGTGCATCATGAATTAATTATGTAATGGAATTATAATTCAAAACATAATGAATTAATTATGTAACCATATAAGTCAAATAAATTTCTATCAAGAAATCAATATTAAATAGATAATATACTAATTGTATACCCCATACATTTCATTCATCATCATGACCATCATGATCATCATCACCATCATCATCATCATCATCATCATCATCATCATCATCATCATCATCATCATCATCACCACCACCACCATGACCATGACCATCACCATCGCCATCACCATCACCATCATCATCAGCTTCTTCTTCTTCATCATCATCGAGTAACTATCGATCGTGATCATCATCTACATCATCTTCTACTTCTTTGGTATCTTCTTCTCCCATTACATTATACTTTATCGGCCTTCCTCTTTGATCATGTCTAACAACAAATGACCAACCTAGTTTATGTGGAACCTCTAACTAAAATACCTGCTTACATTGGCTTTGAAGAACATAGGGCTCATCCCCAACTCGTTCAAACTACCTTATATTAACCATTCTAAAACCATATCATGTTCAATAATAGTTCTATTAGGATCATTTTTATTCAATCGTAGCCTGTACCATTTGACAATGAACAAAACTAATTTGAAGGAATTAAAGTCACACTCAAGTATATCATCCAAAATTCCATAGTATTGATTTTGAGACTCTTGAGGATGCATGTCATTTCTTGATGAAATATTTGTCACCTCAAAGACTGTAGTTATCCTAGAATAACAAGTTTTCTTTTTTTCATCCAACTTTTCGATGCGAAATTTATGACCATTGTAGCACATAGCATTGTGGTGTTTGACCTGCGATATGTCAAACATGTAAAAATTATTGCATCATGAGTTGATAAACATATGGGTGATTAATAAATGTATACATACATGTTTATCTCTTAAACCATATGCTGAATCAATTTCCCTTTGCGTAACATTGGAATCTCCATTACGATGAGCTTCTTTAACCAATGAAGCCACACCTTCCCATGTTAATGTGCGAGCATAATGTTGACAACATTCAATCCATACCGTCATCCAATCAAGATTGTTTGCAATATACAAATGTAGTGCAACCCACTCTCGACCAGCTGTACAAAAAATAAATAGACGTCTTACAACTGATTTATTTTGAAGATTAAGAATTAATTAACTATAGTAACATCTTATAATTACCTCTCACTTTCCTCAATCTATGTGAGGCCCTACCCCGACTCATCCTAGCATTTCAGTATTTTTCATGTTGAGACTATTATGGATGCTTTATTTTTATGCATTATGGATTTGGAACTTATGTGATTCCATGATTTGGATAACATTGATATATATTGATGTTTCATTTCTATGCATTATAGATATAGAACCCTATATGATTCTAGAATAGGATTACTTTGTGATGATGTATGTCATTATTGGAATTGCAGGACTTTACTATGATCATAGAAATAGGATGCATGTTTTATGTATGGATCAGAATTATGTGGATTATGATAATTGCTTATGTGAATTTATTTGGATATAAGATATATCGATTTGTTTAAATGTAAATAGTATGTAGAGTGTTTGATGTGTAATCTTATTCATGTGCTTAATATTATATGAGGTTATTGGAATTACTAATGTGTAATTGAGATGTGCAGGAAAATTATCCATGTGACAATGGAAATATTATGGAGAACCAAACCTAGACCTATGAACATTCGTAAAGCCAGGGGTTGTCTATTTGGAGAGACAACACCCTATATGTATTGTATTTTATTTGTAATAGTAAATGATGCATGTGTGTTAAATTTTATTATTGATTTATTTAAATCCAACAAGAGACAATTTTCATGTGTAATTTTGTAATGTATTTTATTGTGTCACTTGACATGTGTTGATTTATGTCTTGAATTTTGACTTGTCTCTTGAAGGGAGTTGTTCAACTATAGCTTTTTCAAACATTTGAATGTGGTTCTAAATTTTCCTTGGGTAGAGAGTCTTTGGAGTGGTCAACACAGGTTGGACCCAAAATTTAACTTCAAATGGGTTTATAAGGGGTCAAATGGACTCCTAGGGGTAGTTTAAAGGTGTTTCCTAAAGCCCATAAGGTATACCTATGAGTTAGGAGTGTTTTTAGGCATGTGTCTACTCCCATGTGACAGTTTAGTCATCCCAAAAAGTGGGTTTTCTAAGATGTGTGAAAGTTCAAAATTAGAAGGTGCCATCTAGGTTAGATAACCTTCCCTTTTGATGAGAGATCTTTTTTTTGATCTTTTTCTTACTTTTTCCTTTTTCAGTTTTAGAAACCTGTGAGAACTCTCACTAAGGTCTTCTTAGGCAAGAATGAGAAATTTTGTGGGTAATTACCCACTCTCCATTTTTGGAGACTATGCATTTTGAAAAGTTGGTTTTTGGATTCAAAATTTGGCTAAGTGTAAAAGGGAGGATTGTGGATTTGGGCTGCTCATCCTCAAACTAGTTCTAGCATACCCTTGGGCAGGTTGAAGGTTGGTTTAACTTCTCCTTGTGTTTCTTTCACGTTGCATGTTATTTTGAAAAGATTTGCTTGTATGTAAAGGTTGGTTTTCTTGTATTTTCCCCTTATGAAAATTATTTTGTGTTCTATATTTTACTTCTTGTATGTATTTTTTTTTCTATGCTTTGGGAGTAACCAAGGCCTCCTACTCTTGAGAGAGAGGATGGTCTTGTGGGTGGTAGAAGTTTGATAGCCCTTGAGTGAGAGGCTCTTGTTCTGAGAGTGATCTCAAGGGATATATTTGTGACCCTTGCTGCATGGCCTGTTTATGCATTTGGGGGTCATAAGGAGGGAAATAGGGCATGAATGCCTTGGGGGGCATAAGGATGTGGGGTTATTTTACTTATGATATATCTTTGGTTACCATGAGGTGGCTTGTGTTCTACCAGTCTTGCAGTCTCCTCGGGGTATTTGGTCCACTACCACCCTTGAAAAGACATCACATTGCATGGTGAAATGTAGCCTTGGTTGGGAATATGTTGTTGTGTTGTTTTCCCCTGCTTGTTGTGTTTGCATGTGTGTAACCTATCTAGGGCTTGGTTCTTCAAGCTCGGGGGTGGCTTCTAGTAAGCCTAGGCTGGGAGGTGAGCACTCCATGGTCATAGCCTTTTGATTTATTTGCAGGTTGTTGGAAGAAATGTAAAGGACAAGTAGAGGTTGCTTGAATTATTTGTGTGCAGAAAAACAATTTGGAAATGGAATATTTTATATTTTAAAGTGCAGCAATGTGAAAGGGAAACTATATGTTGTAATTACTTTGAAAAGAGAATGTATCTATTTTAATTGAAGTCCTCATTTAATAGAAATGGGGGACTAGTTTGGGTATTTCACCCTCATGTAATAATAACTATATTGTATTCTAAAAATGCCTTAAATAAATGCATTATTTCTGTTAATTTATTATTGCATAAATGAAATAATTCTGTTGGGTTTAAGCTTGTATTGTTCTTAAAAGTTTAATAATTGCATGCATGTCACTTTGAAATTAAATGTTCAGTTTATTTCCTCATGCATATATCTAAGTTTAATTAAAATAATCTAGGTTAATGTAGTTGTTGAATATATCTTATTAAACTCTGTCATTTATATATTTGTTGATTAGATTTATTGAACTCTGTCAATCATTTACTTATCTGCGGAATATAAAATCTAAAGTTAAATAGCCTATCTAATTTAATTAATATCTTTTTTATTTAGATGTTGTTTAAATATTGAATTCTGTCATTGTTTAAAATAAATCTAAGGTTAAATAATTTATCTCATATTATAGCAACTTGGAATTTAAAACAAAGAAAAAAAAATAAGACCTTGATTTAAATCTGAGGATTATTAATAATCTATTCTATGTTTTTTTTGAAAATAATATATATTTGCTTAAAAGGAAATTTAGCCCTGAATCTAATGAGTATCCAATATATATATATATATATATATATATATATATATATATATATATATATATATATATATATATATATATATATATATATATATATATATATATATATATATATATATATATATATATATATATTAAAATATATGTATATAAATAAATAAATATATATATATTTATATTTATATTTAAAATATATGTATATAAATAAATAAATAAATATATATATATATATTTATTTATTTATTTATATTTATATTAAAATATATTTCTATATATAATATAATTATATATATATATATATAATTATATTTTTATATAAAAAAATAATAAATAAAAAAAATAGAGGAAAAACATATTTTTTTTAACCTAGGGTTTCGGGGGGAAAAGGGCCAAACCCACTGTGTGTAAGCACAGTGGGCCGGCAGTGGCTCGGGCCACCACTGTGACTTCCCACAGTGGGCAGCACGGAGGCCGCCACTGTGGGCAACCACAGTGGAAGGACCTAGCCCCACCAATGTGTTTCCTCACAGTGGGCGGCACCCGGCCGCCACAGTGGGAAACCCAGTGGCCCCTGATGTTCCACTAACTCGCCTCCACTCCTCCTCTCCTCTACCGTATCTGCCATGGCCACCACCTCTAGAACCTGCATAATCAAACACACACACACACACACACTTCAAAAAAAAAAAATAAGGATAAAATCATAGTTAAGCCCTAACCCGAAAATAGGGTTAGGGCAAGATAATAGAATGGACGAGAAATAGAGTTTGAGAGGGATCATTTTTATAACATTTTAGTTAGGTTAAATGGGTATTTGTTAATAATGTATGTTTTAAAAAAAAAAGGGATTATCCTCACATATAAATATAAAGGTGTTTAATAGATGTATATATATATATATATATATATATATATATATATATATATAGTTTTAAGCTATGGATGTATAAATTTGACTTTAATTTAATTGGTTTATTTAACATTCATAATTTATATATGTTAAATAAACAATTAAATATGAAGTCTTAAATTTTAAATTATATTGGAGTTAATCATTTAGGAAATTTAATTATGTTGGTAGTTATTTGACTATGGGAAATATTTGTAGTCCACATAAATATAGGTTTTTGAAGAGATTAAACTTTAAAGGAAAATATTCATTATGAATTTAATTGACCCTTTAGTCGATTTAGTTTAAACACATTTTAATTATTGTTAAAATAATATATAGACATTTATAAACTAAGTGCTAAGACTAATTTAATTAGATCCTAAAAATAATTAATGGTTATAGGAGATTAATTTTATCTACGTCAATTAACTGACTAAATTAATTTATTGATTGAAATCAATGAGATAATATATTATTCTTTTAGTATTCTGCATTTATCTAAATTATTTTTGCTTTCTTAAGATTGTGGTTGAGTTAACTCGAAAACATAGTCAAGACAAAACTTGCTAGTGCTTTGCATTTTAGTAAACTTAATGTTATTAAGTTGTGATTTTACAAAAAAAATTATTTCGTTCGTGCCCAAAAGTTTGGGCATGACATTTTGGTATCAGAGCAAGGTTTCCAACTCTAGGAACCTTTCTCTATTACGTTTCTCTTTAATTATTTAATTAATTATATTATATTAATTTTCTATGATATTTAAATTTAATTAATTAAATATTCTCCCAAAATTTTATTTATTTTATTTTATTCTTTCTCATTAGGATGCCTCCGACTACACAACAAGCTCGCAAGCATGGAAGGGGACCTAGGCATGTACGCATAGCACGCGAAGAGGTCGATAGGGAGGAATCGGTCCCAGAAGTGAACGCAGAGGCTCCTCCCAAATAGTCGGTTGACCCAAACCGAGGTATCTTAGAGGCACTCCAAAACCTAATAGGAATAGTCTAGGATAGGTTTCCAGTAAAGGATCATCATGTTGAAAACCAGAACTCAAGGAGCCATAGATCGATAGATAGAGAACGGAGTAGGAGTCCACCTCCTAATCCCTTAGAGAGCCAGGCTGGGCATGAACCTGAGTCTGTGCATCTACCAGGACCACCTCCAACGATAGAGCCAGTGTATTATGAGAGATCGTGTCAGGATCTAGGGGATTTGATCAGAGAGGTTATGCACCTTCGGCCACCATCTTTTGGGGGATCTACCGATGGGGTAGAAGCTAAGGCTTGTCTATTGAGCCTTGATAGGTGCTTTACATTGCACTCTTACAAGAGCAATCTAAAGGCATGTGTAGCAGTCCACCTATTGAGAGCAACGGCCTCCACATGGTGGAGACAGGAGGAATACAAGTGTGGTTTAGTTGCTGATACCCTCACATGGGAGATTTTTACAGAGAGGTTTAGCGAGAGGTACTTGTCAGAGCATTATAGACAGTGTAGGATAGACGAGTTCCATGACCTCCAACAGAAGGGTCTCTCAGTGACCCAGTATGAGAGTAAGTTCTTTGAGCTCTTGCCATACGTGGAATACCTAAAAGATGAGAATATTCTCATCAATCATTTTATCAAAGGGCTGAATGCTGACATAGCAAGACCAATGAGGATGTCCGCTCCAGAGAGCCTTTGGGTTGCCATGGAGAAAGCCTTGATAGTAGAGGAGATTCAGGTCAGGCCATAGGATACAAGGGATCGGTTCCAGAACTGAAACCCTATACCCCAGACATATGGATTTCAGAAACCTCATTGGAAAGGTAATAATAGGAACATACCGAGGTTCTCCAAACCCCCTACTCTACAATAGTTGCAACAGAACTAGAGGCAGAGGCCTCCGCAAAGTCAGCAGGGTGCAAAGCCCAGGTAGTGGCAGTCTTAGAGTCAGAGGCGAGATCAGCGATCTCAGGTTCCCTACACACCTCCAGCGAGGACTCAATAGTCCTCCAGGGGTGGGTATAGTGGTTCTAGTAGGGCAGGGGGACAGTCTTTCTCTAGGCCTCAGGGCGTCTAGTTTCAGGCACGCGGTGCTTGTTTCACATGTGGAGCCATGGGGCACATGGTGAGAGAGTGTCCTCAGGGTTAGATGGTAGGGAATCAGAGGATGGAAGCATCAGAGCCTACAGTTGGAGATATGGGCAGGTCCCATAGAGTCTTTGTAGTAGTTGACAACTGCCAGGTAGAGCACTAGGCCATAGTCATTGAGGTTGTAGGTATGATTAGAGGTAATAGTGTATCTATATTATTTGATTCAGGAGCTACTGAGGCCTTTATATCTCCATTGGTTGTGGAGCATTGTGGGCTAGTGGTAAATAGACAAGGTGTCAGTTGGGAAGTGGAGTTAGCTTCAGGGGCTAGAGTGTCAGTGGAATCAGAGGTTAGGGCATGTCAACTTCAGATTGGCAATACCACCACCCTAGTAGACCTTAGAGTTACACCACTTGGATCATATGGCTTTGTACTTGGCATGGATTGGCTTTATGCCCACAGAACCAAGATGGATTGCCGTCGGAAAGAAATCAAGTGTGAGGATGATCAGGGTTCACCCATAGTAATCACAAGGATTTAGAGACCCGTGTCTCTTCGTATGATTTACACAATGCAGCTTAAGCAGAGCATGCAAAAGGGATGTCAGTTATTTTCCATCACCATCAATGATAGAGGGGAAGAGGATGAAAAGGAAACATTGATTGACGACCATCCTATCCTTAAGGGATATTCAGACATGTTTCCTTCAGAGCTACTAGGAATTCCACATCGTAGAGAGATTGACTTTCATATAGACCTTGTACCAGGAGCTGAGCCAGTTTCAAGAGCACCTTATAGGATGACCACAAATGAGCTTAATGAGCTCAAGATGCGGCTTGAGGAACTCCTAGAGAAGGGTCACATACGTCCTAGCATATCCCCATGGGGTGCACCAGTCATCTTCGTGAAGAAGAAGGATGGATCTCTTTGGTTATGCATGGATTATCGTCAGTTGAACAAAGTAACCATCAAGAACCAATATCCATTACCCAGGATCAATGATTTATTCAACCAACTTCAGGGTGCCAAAGTATTTTCCAAAATTAATCTGAAGTTAGGATACCATCAGTTGAGAATAGTGGAAAGTGATATCCACAAGACCATATTTCACACTAGATATGGCCACTATGAGTTCATCGTGGTTCCATTCGGTCTTATGAATGCTCCAGTTGTTTTCATGAGCCTCATGAATGGGGTATTCTACACATTTCTTGACCATTTTGTGATTGTTTTCCTCGATGACATATTGATATATTCTCATAATGAGAAGGAGTATGAGGAGCACCTGAGGCAGGTTTTGCAGTGTTTGAGGGACAATCAGTTGTATGGTAGTTTATCGAAGTGTGCTTTCTTTCGTTCTGAGGTCAAGTACCTTGGGCACGTTATTTCTAGTGATGGGATCTCAGTTGACCCATTTAAGATCAGAGCTATTATGGATTGGCCAATGCCAACTAGTGTGATAGAGGTCAGAAGCTTTATGGGCTTAGCAGGTTATTACTGACACTTTGATGAGGGATTCTCTAGAGTCGTACATCATATTACTTCTCTTCAGTGTAAAGGAAAGAAATTTGAGTGGACAGAGAAGTGCGAGAGGGCCTTTCAAGAACTCAAAAAGGAACTTACTAGTCCACCTATCCTTGTAGTACCAGATCCCTCAGCTAACTTCATGGTTTGCACAGATGCTTCCCTAGAGGGTTTAGAAGTAGTCCTTATGCAGGATGGTAGGGCTATAGCTTTTGAGTCTAGGAAACTTAAGACTCATGAGCTTAACTACCCTACTCATGACCTTGAGCTTGCAGCAGTAGTGCATGCACTTGTGAGGTGGAGACACTTCCTTTTGGGTCATCATTTTGAGCTTCATTCAGACCATCAGAGCCTTCAGTACATATTCACTCAGCCAAACCTTAATGCATGTCAAAGGAGATAGATGGAGTTCTTGTGCGAATATGATTTTGATGTTCACTACATCAAAGGGAAAGAAAATGTAGTTGCAGATGCCTTGAGTAGGAGATGTCATGAGGTATACACCATATCTATGGGCACGAATTTGAGAGATCAGATATTGCAACAGTTGCCAGAGGATGGATGGTATTTAGAGGTTTGTCAGGTGATATGATCTTAAGAAACTCTAGAAGGGAAATATGTGGATTTTTCCTTGGAGTCTGATGGACTATTATGCCATAGAGGGTCTATGTACCTTCTTCTGGGGGATTGCATGAGTTCATTATCATGGAGGCTCATAGAGCCCCTTATGCAGCATATCCCAGAGTTAAGAAGATGCATGTTGACTTGAGATAGTTATATCATTGGCTAGGAATTTGGCAGCTCATTGCTAAGTTGGTAGCCCGATGCCTTGAGTGTTAGAGAGTCAAGGCGGAGCACCGCCATCTAGGTAGGTTTCTCCAATCTCATGCTATAGTAGAGTAGAAGTGGGATACTATATCCATGGATTTCATCATTGGTCTCCCTATGTCATCTCATCGCCATGATGCCATCTTGGTGACAGTTGACAAGTTGACCAAAGTGGCCCACTTTTCACTAGTTTGGACTACCTTCATAGCACCAGCAGTAGCACATGTGTTCTTGTGAGACATTGCCAGACTTCATTGCATTCCACGCAAGATTATTTCTGACAGGGATTCCCTCTTCACTTCTTCCTTTTGGAAGGCATTACAGGCAGCTATGAGCACCAAGCTCAATTTCAGTATAGCTTATCATCTAAAAATGGATGGTTAGATAGAGAGGGTTAACCAGGTGTTAGAGGATATGCTTCACATGTACATCATGGATCATCAGACCAGATGGGAAGAGTACCTTCCCTTAGTGGAGTTTGTCTATAACAATGGGCATCACACTTCGTTGGGGATGCCACCCTATCAAGCATTATATGAAAGGCCTTGTAGGACACCGTTGAGTTGGGACTGCATAGAGGGAAGAGTTGCTATTGGTCCTAAGATAGTTCAGGATATGGAGCAGTAGGTGGATTTGATTAGGCAGTGTCTTAGAGAGGCACAAGATAGACAAAAGAAGTATGCAGATGCGAAAAGGATAGATCGTAGCTACTTGGTTGGAGACAGTCTTTTTGACAGTGTGACCACATAAGAGTCCAATCCATTACGAAAAGGGTTCTAAGCTCGCACCTCGCTTTGTAGGACAATTTGAGATCCTTGAGAGGATAGGACCAGTTGCGTATCATTTAGCATTGCCACCTAGCTTGTCACAGATCCATGATGTGTTTCATGTATCAGTTTTGAGGAAGTATATCTATGATGAGTCTCATATTTTAGATTAGGATGCCTTGTAGGTGGAGTCAGACAGGTAGCTAGCTTTGGAGCCCATTCACATTTTGGCACGTCGGATGCTGGCCCTTCGAGGTTGAGAGCTAGACTAGGTTAGGGTCCAGTGGGATTGCTATGATGAGATTATGGCTTCATGGGAGGACACAACACATTTGAGATCACAGTACCCCCATCTTTTTGATGAACTCCAAGAGGAAGTTCATGCCTAGAGGGGGAGGGTATGAGGCCCTACCCCAACTCATCCTAGAATTTTAGTATTTTTCATGTTGAGACTATTATGGATGCTTTATTTATATGCATTATGGATTTGGATAACATTGATATATATTGATGCTTCATTTCTATGCATTATAGTTATAGAACCTTATATGATTCTAGAATAGGATTACTTTGTGATGATGTATGTCATTATTGGAATTGCAGGACATTAATATGATGATAGAAATAGGATGCATGTTTTATGTATGGATCAAAATTATGTGGATTATGATAATTGCTTATGTGGATTTATTTGGATATAAGATATATCACTTTGTTTAAATGTAAATTGTATGTAGAGTGTTTGATGTGTATTCTTATTCATGTGCTTAATATTATATGAGGTTATTGGAATTACTAATGTGTAATTGAGATGCGCAGGAAAATTATCCATGTGACCATGGAAATATTATGGAGAACCAAACCTAGACCTATGTACGTTCATAAAGCTAGGGGTTGTCTATTTGGAGAGACAACACCCCGTATGTATTGTATTTTATTTGTAATAGTAAATGATGCATGTGTGTTAAATTTTATTATTGATTTATTTAAATCCAACAAGAGACAATTTTCATGTGTAATTTTGTAATGTATTTTATTGTGTCACTTGACACACGTGTTGATTTATGTCTTGAATTTTGACTTGTCTCTTGTAAGGAGTTGTTCAACCATTTGAATGTGGTTCTAAATTTTCCTTGGGTAGAGAGCCTTTGGAGTGGTCAACATAGGTTGGACCCAAAATTTAACTTCAGATGAGTTTATAAGGGGTCGAATGGACTCCAAGGGGTAGTTTAAAGGTTTTTCCTAAAGCCCATAAGGTATACCTATGAGTTAGGAGTGTTTTTAGGCATGTGTCTACTCCCATGTGTCTGTTTAGTCATCCCAAAAAATGGGTTTTCTAAGATGTGCGAAAATTGAAAATTAGAAGGTGCCATCTAGGTTAGATAACCTTCCCTTTTGATGAGAGATCTTTTTTTTGATCTTTTTCTTACTTTTTCCTTTTTTAGTTTTAGAAAGCTGTGAGAACTCTCACTGAGGTCTTATTAGGAAAGAATGAGAGATTTTGTGGGTAATTACCCACTCTCCATTTTTGGAGACTATGCATTTTGAAAAGTTGGTTTTTGGATTCAAAATTTGGCTAAGTGTAAAAGGGAGGATTGTGGATTTCGGCTGCTCATCCTCAAACTAGTTCTAGCATACCCTTGGGCAGGTTGAAGGTTGGTTTAACTTCTCCTTGTGTTTCTTTCACGTTGCATGTTATTTTGAAAAGATTTGCTTGTATGTAAAGGTTGGTTTTCTTGTATTTTCCCCTTATGAAAATTATTTTGTGTTCTATATTTTACTTCTTGTATGTATTTTTTTTTCTATGCTTTGGGAGTAACCAAGGCCTCCTACTCTTGAGAGAGAGGATGGTCTTGTGGGTGGTAGAAGTTTGATAGCCCTTGAGTGAGAGGCTCTCATTCTGAGAGTGATCTCAAGGGATATATTTGTGACCCTTGCTGCATGGCCTGTTTATGCATTTGGGGGTCATAAGGAGGGAAATAGGGCATGAATGCCTTGGGGGGCATAAGGATGTGGGGTTATTTTACTTATGATATATCTTTGGTTACCATGAGGTGGCTTGTGTTCTACCAGTCTTGCAGTCTCCTCGGGGTATTTGGTCCACTACCACCCTTGAAAAGACATCACATTGCATGGTGAAATGTAGCCTTGGTTGGGAATATGTTGTTGTGTTGTTTTCCCCTGCTTGTTGTGTTTGCATGTGTGTAACCTATCTAGGGCTTGGTTCTTCAAGCTCGGGGGTGGCTTCTAGTAAGCCTAGGCTGGGAGGTGAGCACTCCATGGTCATAGCCTTTTGATTTATTTGCAGGTTGTTGGAAGAAATGTAAAGGACAAGTAGAGGTTGCTTGAATTATTTGTGTGCAGAAAAACAATTTGGAAATGGAATATTTTATATTTTAAAGTGCAGCAATGTGAAAGGGAAACTATATGTTGTAATTACTTTGAAAAGAGAATGTATCTATTTTAATTGAAGTCCTCATTTAATAGAAATGGGGGACTAGTTTGGGTATTTCACCCTCATGTAATAATAACTATATTGTATTCTAAAAATGCCTTAAATAAATGCATTATTTCTGTTAATTTATTATTGCATAAATGAAATAATTCTATTGGGTTTAAGCTTGTATTGTTCTTAAAACTTTAATGATTGCATGCATGTCACTTTCAAATTAACTAAAGTTTGATTTCCTCATGCATATCTCTAACCCAACATGCATTTATATATTTGTTGATTAGATTTAATGAACTATGTCAATCATTTACTTTTGTATAGAATATAAAATCTAAAGTTAAATAGCCTATCTAATTTAATTAATATCTTTTTTATTTAGATGTTGTTTAAATATTGAATTCTGTCATTGTTTAAAATAAATCTAAGGTTAAATAATTTATCTTAGATTATAGCAACTTGGAATTTAAAAGAAAGAAAGAAAAAATAAGACCTTGATTTAAATCTGAGGATTATTAATAATCTGTTCTATGTTTTTTTCAAAAGAAAAAAAAATAATATATATTTGCTTAAAAGGAAATTTAGCCTTAAATCTAATGAGTATCCAATATGTATATATATTTATTTATTTATTTATATTTATATTAAAATATATTTCTATATATAATATAATTATATATATATATAATTATATTTTTATATAAAAAAATTTTAAACAAAAAAAATAGAGGAAAAGCATTTTTTTTAACCTAGGGTTTCAAGGCTGGCGGCGGCTCGAGCTGCCACTGTGGCTTCCCAGAGTGGGCGACACAGTGGCCACCACTGTGGGCAATCGCAGTGGAAGGGTCCAGCCCTACCACTATGTTTCCTCATAGTGGGCGGCGCCCAGCCGCCACTATGGGGAAACCCAGTGGCGCCCGGGAAGGTCCCTGCCTCCGCTCCTGCTCTCCTCCATCGTATCTGCCATGGCCGCCACCTCTAGAATCTGCACAATCAAACACACACACACACACTTCAAAAAAAAAATATAAGGATAAAATCATAGTTAAGCCCTAACCTGAAAATAGGGTTAGGGCAAGATAATAGAATGGAAGAGAAATAGAGTTTGAGAGGGATCATTTTTATAACATTTTAGTTAGGTTAAATGGGTATTTGTTAATAATGTATGTTTTAAAAAAAAAGGGGATTATCCTGACATATAAATATATATGTGTTTAATATATATATATAGTTTTAAGCTATGGATGAATAAATTTGACTTTAATTTAATTGGTTTATTTAACATTCATTATTTATATATGTTAAATAAAAAATTAAATATGAAGTCTTAAATTTTAAATTATATTGGAGTTAATCATTTAGGAAATTTAATTCTATTAGTAGTTATTTGACTATGGGAAATATTTGTAGTCCACATAAATATAGGTTTTTGAAGAGATTAAACTTTAAATGAAAATATTCATTATGAATTTAATTGACCTTTTAGTCGATTTAGTTTAAACACATTTTAATTATTGTTAAAATAATATATAGACATTTATAAACTAAGTGCTAGGACTAATTTAATTAGATCCTAAAAACAATTAATGGTTATAGGAGATTAATTTTATCTACGTCAATTAATTGACTAAATTAATTTATTGATTGAAATCGATGAGATAATATATTATTCTTATAGTATTCCGCATTTATCTAAATTATTTTTGCTTTCTTAAGATTGTGGTTGAGTTAACTCGAAAACATAGTCAAGACAAAACTTGCTAGTGCTTTACATTTTAGCAAACTTAATGTTATTAAGTTGTGATTTTACAAAAAAAAATTATCCCGTTCATGCCCAAAAGTTTGGGCATGACAATCTACCTTTCCCTGTCAAGTACTCCCCTTTGAATTTGTTAATGGGGTTGGGATCCCAAATGCAATCCATGTGGATCTTTGCTGCAAACTTAGGAAGATATTCATCAATGTACACCATATTCTAGTATATCATATATCCCTCCACCATAGAACCCTCAAGATGTGCTCTTTGTCAAACCAAAGCCTTCAAAAATTTCAAGTGCCTCTCAACCATCCACATTGACCTAGTGTGTACAAGTCCACACAATTCAGTCTCCTCAACTTGGTGTATGAGGTAGTGTTCTTGTGCATTTCACACATTAGATGAGGAATTTTTCTCTTCCTGTATTTTATATCTTCTTTATGGATTTTTGTACATGGCAACCACCTACAAGATATTCAAGACGCAAAAAATATATTACATAATAAGTAAAACAAATCACAAATATAATATCTATACAACAAACTGAACAAATATCACTACTTACCTCATGTATTTTCCAAGATCATATATGACTTGCTTGACATTATTGTCAAATTTATCTAGGAAAGATAGAGGTAGAACGTTCTGCAACAATTATAAAATTATCTTTTCATTTTTTTCTAACATAATACAATGAAAATTACATGCACAGTTACAAATATAGAGTAAAAATACAAGAACATGAATTACCTTAATGAAGGTATGTCAATCATGTGTTTTCATCCTTGGCCCAAATTCACTCTTATTGTATATGTGATTGTTTATGTTCACGGCAAATCCTGTGGAAAATCAATTTTTTCGTATGACTTCTTTTATAGCATTGCTTTGCTAGTCTATTAATAACCAAGGAAGGTCACTTATATCAATCTGGTCTCCATGGCTATTTGATTGAATGACATTTTTCATTACATGATTGGATTCTTAAATGTCACTACAAATTTTAACAATTTTTTCTTTGTCACGCCTTCCATCCAATATTATCCATAATGTCTCTATTATATTTTTTCCAATACACATAGTATCAAACAAATGCACAATTTGTAACTGCTCATAGTAGGGCAACCTACTAAATTGTCAGGGATAACTTTTTAGTCCCTTAGGAAGGTGGTCATTTATGCCTTGATGACCTTCATGATTATCAATCACATTATTAGTAAACACAACACAATAGAAAAGATGTTTTATGACATAAACCATTAGATGGAATGGTATTACCTTGACAATTAATTTTATTATATTCCAACTTCCATAGGTGAGGTGTCATTCTTTGTGGCTTTGATGTATTCTCTTCTTTCCCATTGAAAAGATATTTTTTAGTATTTCGTTACTTGTGATTTTTGTGGATAAAGTGCTTATACTCATCAAACACCTACTTTCCTAAACTTTTTGAATGACGAGATTTCATCTTTGGACCACAAACTGGACATGCAATTTTTCCCTTTGTTTGAAGACCTACAAGATAATGTATAATTGGATTAAATATGTTAATTTTTTTAATTATAATTATCATGCACATCTTGAACACTATATCATACCACAAAAATGTGTTAGCCCTAGGGCATCGTGTATTGTCCATACAAGCATCGCATGGAATTGAAATTGTCTTTGTCCTATTGGTCTAGAGACATCATACATAGTGACAACATTCCATAACTCCAAAAACTTATCGATAAGAGGCTCAATATATACATTCATATCTTTGACTTGGTACTTACCTAATCGAATGAATAAAAACATTATATAATTATTATGACCATTTTACTCCAATATTTATAATTAAATGTAGATGACTATTAAATGATGAAATACCTGGAACAATCATTTCCAACATTATGTGCACCCTCTTTATTGACATTCATGGAGGAATGTTATTGTTGATAACAAAAACAAGCCACACTGAGTAAACAAATCTCATCTCTCCAAATGGATTGACACTGTCTGCTGCCAATCAAAACCTGAGATTACGAGGTTCTTCTTTATAGTGTGGCCACTTTTCCTCTATGTCCATAAAAGTTGAACCATCCGTAGGCATTCAAATAATGTCATCTCGACTTCTATTGCATGCATGGTAATCCATAAATTATGCCAAGCTAGTGCACT
Source organism: Cryptomeria japonica (assembly GCF_030272615.1). Taxonomy (NCBI): domain Eukaryota; kingdom Viridiplantae; phylum Streptophyta; class Pinopsida; order Cupressales; family Cupressaceae; genus Cryptomeria; species Cryptomeria japonica. The sequence continues at coordinate 588,177,956 of NC_081409.1, forward strand.
TGAATAATCATTGCATAGTGGAATAATGGGAATATAACAAAGAACCTTGCAAGGAACCCTTTTTGTTATTTTATTTGTTTGATATCTACTGATATGACATTCAAGGCATTCAGTTCAAAATTCATGTTGTTTGTGATATATAATATGATCATTGGGACAAACATCTATTACTTGATACCCCATTCCAATATCTTTTATAATGGAAGATAATTCTTGGTATGAGCGAGGTAGAATATTTGATGGTGGTAACAAAAACCCACCTATCAATCTATAGAAAAAAAATATAATTTGTTAATATAAAGAATATTAATGGTACATGATTCACCAATTATTAACTATAATGACATATATGACATACATTAACATACATGAGATTGTTATGTTGGATAAACCATTCATAACCTTCAAGTTCACCAACAACAATACAACGAAGAGAAGAGTTATCTGGGAGCCATCGTAAAGGGCCTCAGTTGCCTTCTATAGTAGAGGGACATCATGAACAACATCAAGGTCATCTTCATCATCATGATCAGTTGCACCAGTACTAAATGTGTCATGGATCAATGTATTTGTACCATCATCTTCAATTGTGTTTTGTGGCTCATGATCATCATCTTTCATGGGATCATTATCTTTAGCTTCGATATTGACACCTCCATGTTACTCCAATTCAAATACCATATACTCTAGGTTGTGTTGATCCATATCATGTGCTTTGGGGTGCTCGACCTATATAAAATTGATAAACATAAATAAACCATGATCATGATCTCATCATCAAGTGATTTCTTATGTATATAAATTGTTAAAATGTTATAATGAAAAACTTACCAATGGATGATAATCATGTCCACCTTCAATGTACAATTTTTCTTAGTTGTTTTGATTAGAATTCTTCTATTATTTAACCCCTTACAAATTTTGCAGGGACAATAACATTTTCCATCACCTTTTCTTTTCAAGTTAGACCACAATCTAGCAATTGTCTCCTTATTTTGTTGTTCACTGATATTGTTTGACATGGTCTTTCTTCACAGGCAAAAAAATCAAGCTATAGAACTAGTTATATAGAAGTTGAAATGTTAGTTATGAAATCATGTTTTAGTATAATATAAAAAATTAAATTACTTGAACATAGAAATTATGCAAATTGAACCAAAATCATTTCTCTTCTTTTTCATCTAAAAACATATCTAATGGCTTTATGGTGATTTAGAGAAAGTGATATGCTAATGGCTTTGTGTTATGCAATCCTTGTATCATATCTTAAGATTACTAATGTCTAATTGGGGTAATCCATGAGTGTCTAATGTGAATTAATTATCAATGTTGTGAATTCATCGAGAGTATGGTGACAAGTAAGACAAAATTCTCAGTCACACCTTGGGTACAAGTGAATGGTATTACATATAATTTTGGAATGAACACCAATAAGAGTCATAGACCCAAGTTAGTCTAAAAGGAAAGTAACTATCCATTCCCATGTTCATGCATACTTACATGACTAATGCTTCCCTTGTATATCCTAAACATTGGAGAGACCTTATTTGGCTTGCCTAATTAATGTGGTTGTTGTCCTAATATGAAATACTGAGTTCTACCCTTGCCTCTGCATCAAACTTCTCACATCATGTTTCTTCACCAAAACACACTATTCCCAATCTTCCTCAATACCCTCAATGGAGGGGCATGTATAATGGTTTCAACATACAAAGTCAATGATCATACACTCCATTCTTCTAGACACCCTTGGATACATTACTTGGATTCTAGGCTTGGGAAAACTAATATTAATTGAGATAACACCATGAGGATAGGGTCAAGTATCATGGAAAATGATCATAATTTGTGAAGACAGGGTTCACACCTAAATGTTGGCTCTCAACAATTCCACACTTCCAAAATTGTCAGTCTTAAGACATCTCCTATTGGGTCAACACTCATTGATGGCCACAAGGCCAAATCAATGTATCTAACTCCTTACTCTAGGCTTGGAGGACCCTACAATAGGTCTATTAATTTTACCATTATAAATTTTACCACTATAATTATTTTTTAATGGATGAGGATCTATATTATCATTTCCAAAATAGTGTTATACATATTCACAAAAATAAAGGTAAGTGGAAAGAGTGACGTCCTATTATGATGTATTCACACATCTCCCCATTGCTAATGGGGACCCCCACTTTTTTTCTTTCTAGGCTAGTTGTCTTAGCTTAGTTGGTTGTTGTCGAGTCTTTGTTGTTAACCTTTTGTTCATAGTTTCTCAAGAGCTGACCAAGTCTTTCTCTTTGAAATGAAGTGAGGTTTAACATTCCCTTTGCCCAACCAAGGCATAACCCCTTCCACTTTTATCGATCCTATTAGTGGGTGCCCAAACCCAATCACTCCCATTTCCATTTCCTCCCATTTCCACCTCTCCTAACACTCTTCACTTCCATTTACCATATCTTATAACTCACCTGCCTTCATATCCTCTATCCTCCATCCACCTTTCATACCCCATGCCTTAACCTCCTTCACATCTTAACTTAAACCTACCCTTCCTTCTTACACCCTCACCTCCCTCCACTAACTTCCTTTCCACCTTACCCCTATTGGAATTATACACTCAGATGAGAATGGTTGATGTTGTCATTAATGGCAATTAACTGGTAACATGGTTCACGGGTTACACCGGTGACAAACATCATCTACCGGCACCGACAGGCACTACAAGTTTATTCACACCGACATCTAGTCTACACCGAGAGTAGATCACACCAGCACTTTAAGCCGACTTGTAAATAATATTGTTTTGTATTGTCATTATATTTTATAGCTAACATGATGTATTGTAAAGACTCATATATGTATGAGATCTTGTAGGTCATTTTCATACGTAACTAGGTAATGAATGTAAGCGGTATATGAGAATGTAATATTGTATATGCATTATGATGTAATTATTCTATGAGTGAATAAGAGCAAAGTAAAGCAAAGCAAGGTTTATGGCAGAGGTATCTGACAGAGCTTAAACCAGTACTGAATCCAGCATTGTAGATGCTATTTTGAGCAGTACATTGTCATTGGATTTAACCATCCAATTGTAGTCAATGGGACTCCATTTTGTTGTTGAGTAGTGAGCTCTAGGATGTTGGCCTTCCTACATGTATAGGCCCCTATTGTATAAGTAATATTTATTCATATTGGCCAGTGAGTAAGTATTGTGGGTCACAAATCCCACCGAGTTTTTTCCCCTACTGGGTTTCCTCGCCAAAAATATTTGTGGTATGGTGTGCATTGATGGTTATACTTTTGTTTTTCTTTACTGCATTATTATTTTCTTACCAGTATATTAATTTGGGTTATAAAGTTGCAAACAAGTTTAAATCTTTTGTTTACCGGTTAGACATTGATTCATCCCCCCTCTCAGTGTCTTTGGGACTGATCAAGTATCTAACAATTGGTATCAGAGCCTAGTCCTCTCTTTGCAGAAGCCTAACAACTTGAGGAAGATTTTGAAACCGGTACCGATGGAAAGTTTGAGACAACAGTTGGAAGGAGCTCTTGAAGATTTTGATGCAGAAAAATTGAAGAATATCAAACTGGAAGATGAACTCAGTATTGCTTGGGAATTCATCAAATCACTTCAAGATAACCTGGTTATAGCAAAGAATAAGAGAAAAGAATTACATATGCAATTGCAAAATCAAGATGATGAAGAAAAGGAAACTCTCAGAGATATTGCAGAGAAATTGAGACAAGAGAACAGTAACATGAAGAATGAGATGCAAGATTTAACCATGAGATTATGTAAGGATATTGAAGATAGAAAGAGGAATGAAGAAGATTTGGCCAGAAGACTTAATGAAAGATCAGATGAATCTCTAAGGCTTAGTTATGAAAATGATATGCTTAAAAAAAATTTGATTGACATGTAACATGACAAAGAGGAACTTATGAGACAAGTTAGCACTTTGGAAGGTGAGTTGGTCACTGCAAATGAATACAAAGACAAATTCAAGAAGAGTTCATATAATCTTGATGATATGTTGAAAAGTCAGAAACCCGATGGAGAAAGTTTGAGGATTGCAAACAATCATGATCATAGAAAAATAGTAAGGCAACCTAATGCTTATAAATTCAATGGGAAATGTTTTAATTTTAACAAATTTAGTCATAGAGAAAATCGGTGCAGATTTAGGAATAATCAGAATACAAACTCATCCACTGGTCAATGTTCCAAATGCAATAAAAATATTCATAACTCAGATAATTGCAGAATGAATGTGAAATGCTATGTTTGTGGTAGATTTGGACATTTATCTAATCAATCCAGAACTCAAACTAGTCAAGATTATGGAAAAGCTATTCAAAGAAACAATATAACTTGTTATGCATGTAACATGATTGGGCATATTGAAAATTTTTGTAGAAGCAAGAGTGTACCAGTGAAAATTAAAAGATCTAATGACAAAGGAAAAGAAAAGATAAATGAAATCAAGAAATAATTCACTAAGGAATGGATCAGGAAGAGAGATCAAAGGAATGATGAATCTGTCATTGCATCGGCAAAATAGGGTAATCCTACACTAATGGGAGATTCTTCATCTAACTAAGGAATAATCCTTAGGGGTAAGGCAAAAAATATAAAATCATGCATTTACCCTCAGTTGGTGGTAGGAAGTTATAATTTTTCTTTACTGACAGATATGTGGAGTTTTCACTTCATCGGTGAAGCATTTATTATGGCTGTAAGTTAACTTTTTTCATTATAAAGGCACTGTAACTTCCCATTTCATCTCACCAAGCATCCAAGCATTCGAAGAGAGTGAAATTGAGCAAAGGCATTCTAAAGGCAAAGCAGCAAAGGTCTTTCAAAGAATTCAAGGATTTCTCAGTTAAAAGGTATTTATCTTTCGCAATGGCTTCTTCATCCTTCGTTCCTGAATTCGTAGCAAACCCTACCATTGTGGAGAACATAAAATGACCTAGACCCATTTTCAAAATCATTCCTAAGATAGCAAAACTGGATGACTCCATTGGTGTATTTTCTAAAATCTTGAAGGGAGTTACATTTGCTAAAGACCCTAGGGCATACATACATTGTAACATAGAGAGTTTAGGGTCCGAAGATTTGAAGAACATGTACATGAATGTTATCACTAACAAGAATGGGGTAGTAAAACTGGAACACAGGGTAGTTGAGGATTTAGGTTTCATTGATATCCTCCATATACCGAAATTCTCATATGCAACCATCTGCTATGTTCTTAGCAGGGTTCATGGTGAATTTATGTGGTTGGACTTAGTTTTTAAGATTATTAAGGAAGCTATAAGGGCTATTACTAGTTTACCATCCACCAGCACTAGGATTGACAAGAAGAAGAAAATCCCTAATAAAGGTTATGAGCTTAACCGGCACAAAATTTGATAACAGGCCACTTAGGGTCACTGATATAAAAGATAACTAGGTTAAATTTGCAATTATGGTCATTGGTTATAAAGTTTCTTATACTAATAGGTTGAATTTTGTATCTAGTTCTTGTATTCATAGTGCTCATGAGATGATATTAAACAATGCTAAAATTGACATCTGTGAATGGTTAAACGATGAACTGTTAGAGAATTTGCACAAAATTAGAGGTGATAAGAAAGAAACCTTTAAATTTGGAAGTCTGATTGCGTGTTTAATGCTTTACTTTTCAAAACAGATTCTCGATATAGGACATAAGGATTTTGCCTATGATATTTCTGTTGGAAAATAGATAAAGGAGGCAATTACTAGTATGGGATCTGATGGTGATGAGTTGGTAAAAGACTATTTCAAGAATTTCCAAGATAAAATGAGACAAAGGGAAAGCATTCCCTAGAGTATTGTGGATAAATATGATAAATAGATATGCTTTGTAGTGAAAAGAGATGAAATTTGGATGGAGGCAGTTAGACCTAGAACTGTTTGGATTACAGAGATGGGCTATGAGGTGGATTCACACATCTTGGATTCATATGCTAAAATACTCCTAGATGCTCCACCGGAACCAATAAAGGAGATATTTGGTAGTGTTGAAACTATTGAAAGTGGTATTGCTATGATGAAGCAGAGAAAGAAAAGAGAAAAGGACATGAAAGATGCTTCTAAGTTTGTTGAGATTGTCAATAAAGGCTTATTGAAACTAGATCTAATGAAAGATGTTGTTGAACAAGAAATAAAATTAGAATAATAATCGGTAGCTCACATTTCCCCTATGGCTACTTCATTTGATTCTAACACTGATCAGGCAGCCGAATTCAAGAGAGTGGATAGGAAGAAAAGAAAACCCTCACCGACACCTGCTTCATCTCCCAAGAAGTCAAGGACATAGAGAAAGAAACAACAGGCTGTAAGAGAGCCTAGTGGTCCGAAGAAGAAAGTGACTCCAAAGAAGAAAACTAAACCTAAGGCATGAGATACTCTTCCATCGGAATAGTTGATCAATGAAATCACCCAAGATGGTAACCTTGGTAATGTGAGTAAATTTTATCATTCTTTCAATGATTCAGATAAGGAAACCATAGAAGAAAGTATTATTTTATACCTAGATATATACAAGAATGTTCTCATAGAGGTCATAGATGTTTTGCCAAATTATTTATACTTATGATTAGAGGCTAAGAGAATGTCCATCATGGAGCTTGACAAGAAATTAAAGGTAGAATCTCTATTAGCTGCGCATCCTGTTAATTCCAAGCTAGAAATTGATGACCTAATATCTGAAGCCACTAGGATTGTTTTTGTGAGTGGTTCGACAAAGTTAAAGAAATAGCAGATGAAATAGCAGATAAGTGTATATTTTTTGTTGAGAGAGAGAAGAAAGAAGAGAAGGACAGACAGAAAGTAGATAAGTCTTTTGCTAAGGTATATCAAAAAGTTGATAAAGGGAAAGGGAAAATTGGAAGTGTGCCTGATATCATGATCAAGGATAACCTTCCTCCACTGGCATAGGACACCCCACCAATAACTGTAGAGGCACCGACAAAAACTAATAGTCAACCTGAAGAGAAGGAAGAGGAAATGACAAAAGATGACATAGATCCGAAGTCAAAAATTATTTTTACTATGAAAGTGGACACTTAGGACTTTAACATTGTCATGGATAAGGAATCAAATAAAGTTAAGAAAATAGAAACCATCCCTGATGATACTCAACTTAATATTGAGATGTCGGTAGAAGCAGAAATAGAACAGGAACTAGAACTGTAACAGGGCATGAATAGAGTATATCTAAACTGATAGTCAGTAAGGCAGACAGTAAGGATGATAGTAAGGATGAAAACCTGGGAGTTGAAGAACAAACTTGGTCCTAGATTGGACAACATATTAACACACCAGAATGAGCTATCTAAAGAATCTATTCAAGGAGAGAGAACACCAGAGCAATAGATGCATTATCTGACTGGGATGATCTGACAAACGGAGACCATAATTTTTTAGAGTACTAAGTTTTTGCAAGGTCTTAACTTGGTTTTGGTAGACATTTTTTAGATTGTACATAGTCGGTTATAGGTTTCTAGGTAAATTTTGAATTTTTTGATTCTTTTGACATCATTTGTCATTGATGTCAAAGGGGGAGTAGTGGTGTATGAGAAAAATGTACAGGAGATCATTTGCTCAAGGAGAGCACACTCAGTTTTTGGATTTCAAATTTTGGATATCAGTTTTTGGATTTGTATCATGAGTGTTGCCATCAATGCCAAAGGGGGTATATTGTTGGTATTATACACTCAGATGAGAATGATTTATGTTTTCATTGATGGCAACCAACTGGTAACATGACTCACAGGTTACACCAACAACAGACATCATCTACTGGCACCAGAAGGCACTACAAGTTTTTTCACATAGGCATCTAGTCTACACCTACAGTAGATCACACAAGAACTCTAAGCTGACATGGAAATAAAATTGTTTTGTTTTGTAATTATATTTTATAGCCGACATGATGTATTGTAAAGGTTCATATATGTATGAGATCTTATAGGTCATTTTGATATATAAGTAGGTAATGAATGTAAGCGGTATATGAGAGAGAATAACTATATATGCATTATGATGTAATTATTTTATGAGCGAATAAGAGCAGAGCAGAGTGAAGCAAGGTTTATGGCAGAGGTATCTGACAGAGCTTAAACTGGTACTGAATCTAGCATTGAAGATGCTATTTTGAGCAGTACATTTTCATTGAATTTAACCATCCAATTGTAGTCAGTGGGACTCCATTTTGTTGTTGAGCAGTGAGCTCTAGGATGTTGGCCTTCCTGCATGTGCAGGCCCCTATTGTATAAGTAATATTTATTCATATTGGCAAGTGAGTAAATATTGTGGGTCACAAACCCACTGAGGTTTTTCCCCTACCAGGTTTCCTTGCCAAAAATATTTGTGTTATGGTGTGCATTGATGGTTATACTTTTGTTTTTATTTATTGCATTATTTTCTTACCGATATATTAATTTGGGTTATAAAGTTACAAAAAAGTTTAAATATTTTGTTTACTGGTTAGACATTGATTCACCCACCCTCTTAGTGTCTTTGGGATTGATCAAGTATCTAACAACCCCTACCCCTATTCTATCCTAGCATCTCCCTTCCCCTCATACCTTATATCTCACACTCCCCTCCACACTACCTACCCCTTTACCCCTTTATTCCCCTAATATCACCCATTCTAACCCACATCCCATAAGTCTTACTTCCTTTATTTCCCTAAGCTTACCTCTACCACACACCTATTAACCTACCCTTTCCATCTTATCACCTACCCCCATCCTAACCTACCCATATCCTATCCCTATCCTAACATACCACCCTACCCGTGTTAGGTCCCGGAGACAATTGAGAGAGGGGGGTGAATCAGTTGTCAACTAATTTCAAACCCAAAACAACTTAACCAACTTAATGCTTAATACCGGTAAACCAGTTAAGTATGTCGGTAGATAGTTTTAACAGTTAATAGCTATACTGGTAAAGATTAATGCATGAAACATAAACACAAAGCCATCCACAACACATGACACCAATATTTGTACGTGGAAATCCTGTAAGGGGAAAAACCATGGTGGGAAACCTTACCCACAATCAGATGATACTACTACATATAGTAAGTATACATAAATGGGGCTTGCACATGCCGAAAGGCCAATAGCCTAGACCTCACTACTCAATCAAAAAATGGGAGTCACACTAACTATAGTTGGATGGTTAAATCCAATAAGAATGTACTGCATAAAATAGCATCTTCATATGCTGAATTTAGTACTAGTGTAATGATGATATGCTTTCACAAAAACCTAGCTTCATCTTCAAATCATGTCTTTGTGTATAGCTTTGCTTAATCTCACATATACCTTCACACAAATCTTTTTTGCATTCCACATTTGATCTTACAAATAAGATCTTACATTTATACCATAACCTAAGACCAATTTCAGTAGGTCGGCTCTACAAGATATGACAATAAAAACATTTTACAAACAATATAATATCTGATGCATAACCAATTGAACATCTCAGCTTAATGCATTTACAACAATAATTAATCATTTCCTTAGCGTGCCATGTTGATCTGGAAAAGATAAACCTGTCGGTGTAACCCTAGGTAACCCTAGACCTATCTGCCAGTAAAAGCAAATATGCAAATACGAATATACCAATGAACAAAAATCCAGGACAAAATGTCCAAAAGATGTCTTCAACATTACAAAGTGTCTTCCACATAATTTCGAGTGCCAGTGATCATTATATCTTGTCGGTGAACCATATGCTAGTAACTGTGCAATAGTTACTTGCTTGTCGGTGAATGCTATTGGATCTCCAAAGTGCTAGTGTTTTAGAAGGTGTTGACATCAACGACAAAACCATACCAAAATACCAACAATCTCCCCCTTTGGCATTGATGGCAACACAAGATGGAAAAACCATCGAAGTACCAAAATAGAAATGCCAAGTATCAAAAACCAACAATCTCCAAAAAGATTATAACGAGAAATCAGAGAGTAATAATCTCTCCCCCTGGGAGCAACATGTGTTTTCCAAAGTTTCCATACCAATTTCTCCAAAAGATAATGTGTTTTTCCATAGATATCTCTCCCCCTTTGACATCAAATGCCAAAGTTACAATAATACCAAGTTCATATACAAAACACCAACTACTCCCCCTGAGAAGTAGCTTCCTCATCAAAGACCGGAGTAAAAGTTTTGTCTTTTAATTCTACCAGTTGATGACAATTATCAACTGTCTAAGTCTCTACCGGTGGTGGTATGACTCCAAGCTGGTCTCTAAGATATTCAAAAGTCTCCTTAAGCAAAGGTTTTGTGAAAATATCTACAAGTTGTTCTTTAGTGTTCACATAAATCAGTTTTATCTCCTTTTCTTCAACTTTTTCCCTTAGAAAATTCAGTTTGATAGAAACATGTTTTGTTTTAGAATGTAGTACTGGATTCTTAGATATATCAATTGTTGCAGTGTTATCACAATATATGGTAATATGTTCCTTGCATTTTACCTTTATGTCTTTCAACATCTGCTTAAGCCATAGTACATGTGTACAGTTAGTTGTTGCTGCAACTTATTCTTATTCTGTTGTTGATAAAGATGTACAACTCTATTTCTTACTCAACCAAGAAACTAATCTCTTTCCAAGAAAGAATGCTCCGTCGGTGGTGCTTTTTCTATCATTCACATCTCCTGCCCAATTTACATCTGTGTATGCACATAATTCAAAGTTTTCATCTCTAGGATACCATAATCCAATATTTATAGTGCCTTTTAAGTACAGAAAAATTCTTTTTACTGTTGATTCATGATTTTCTCTAGGATTACTTTGAAATCTTGAAACAATACATATTGCATTCATAATATCATGTTTGGTTTGTGTTAAATACAGTAAACCTCCTATCATAGATTTGTATCTAGTTGGATTAACAGGTGTAGATTCATCCCTTTGAGATAATTTGTCATTTGTAGTCATAGGTGTGCTTACCGGTTTAGAGTTCTCCATCCCAAATTTCTTTAGTAACTCTTTTAAGTATTTGGATTGACTCAAGAATATACCTTTGTTAGTTTGTGAAATCTACAATCCTAAAAAGAATTTTATTTCTCCAATGATAGACATTTCAAATTCTTGCTACATTTTAGTAGAAAATTCCTTACATAAACCATCTTCTCCTCCAAAGATTATATCATCAACAAATACTTCTATAATCAAGACGTCATCATTAGTTATTTTGTAATATAAATTGATGTCTACATTACCTTTAGTAAAACCAATCTTCAAAAGATACTTATCCAATCTTGCATACCAAGCTCTTGGGGCTTGTTTCAGTCCATAGAGAGCTTTCCTTAACCTGCAAACCATATCATTGTCATCTGTCAAAGAAAATCCATCAAGTTTTTCAATGTATACTTCCTCTTCAAGATCTCCATTCAAAAATGCACATTTAATATCCATTTGATAAACTTTGTAGTTCTTGTGTGCTGCAAAAGCCAAGAATAATCAAACTGCCTCAATTCTAGCTACCGGTGTAAAGGTTTCATTGTAATCAACTCCTTCTTTCTGAGAATATCCCTTACATACTAGTCTTTCTTTATTTCTAACAACTTTACCATCTTCATTAAGTTTGTTTCTGAATACCCATTTGGTTCCAATTACATTTTTATCTTTAGGCCAGGGAACTAATGTCCAAGTGTTATTTTTCTCAATTTGTTCTAATTCTTCTTCCATAGTTTTAATCCAAAATTTATCTTCACATGATGCATTAATAGATGATGGTTCTATTTGAGAAATAAGACATACCTCTTCATTTGCCAATCTTCCTCTTGTCATAACTCCTTTAAATTTATTTCCAATTATCTGATCTTCAGAATGATTCAATCTTACATACCAGGGTGTCTTTGTTTGTGGTTGATCTTCATTTATTGTGGAATCCTCAGATGGTACTAGGGTAATTGGATCTTCATTTTGTACTAGTGGATTTGGTGTAGGTTCATTTGTCACAATTTCTATTGCTAGTTCAAAGTCTATATACCTTGAAGTTCCTCTGAATTGTTCATCAATTTTTACATTTGTACTCTCAACGATTTTCTTCAATCTCTTGTTAAAACATCTGTATGCCTTGCTCTTAGATGAATAACCAAGAAATATTCCTTCATCACTTCTAGGATCAAATTTCCCAATATACTCATCTCTTCTAATATAACATTTACTTCCAAAAATTCTGAAATATTTAAGAGTAGGAGTATTACCAAACCATAGTTCATAAGGGGTCTTATCGGTTTCACCTTTGATGTGAACTTTGTTGAATGTATAGACCATTGTGCTGACTACTTCTATCCAGTACACATGTGGTAAATTTGCTTTTGATAACATACTTCTTGCTGCATCCAAGATAGTTATGTTTTTCCTTTCAACAACTCCATTCTGCTGTGGTGTCTGAGGTGTTGATAGCTATCTTATGATTCCATTCACTTCACAGAATGTATTAAAGTCCTTAGATGTGAATTCTCCTCGTTGATATGATCTTAGACATTTGATTTTCTTACCGGTTTCATTTTCAACCATTACTTTGAAAAGTTTGAATTTTCCAAGTGCTTTTGATTTTTCTCTGAGAAGAGTAACCCAACATATTCTAGAATAGTCATCAATGATTAGCATGAAATATCTATCACCTTGTAAGCTTTTAGTTCTAGCTGGACCACATAGATCAGTGTGAATAAAATCAAGAGAATTATTGGATTTTTCTGGAATACTTTTGAAACTAGCTCTAACTTGTTTTCCAAATTGACATTCCTTGCATATTGTGTTATGAGGTTTGACAGTTTTAGGTAGATCTCTAACTGCCTTAGAAGTATTGATCTTTACATGCAGTCAAAGTTTACATGACAGAGTCTCTTATGCCATAACCAACTTTCATCTATAATTGCAATCAAGCGTGTTTTTTCACTGTTATTCAATTGAAAGATATTACCTCTAGTTTGATTACCGGTTGCAATTTCCAAACCAGTTCTATTCATGATTTTGCACTTTCCAATTTTAAATTGTAACTAAAATCCTTTCTCAACTAATTGACCAACACTTAAAATATTATGCTTCAATCCTTCAACATAGTAGACATTGTCAGTGTTATGCATACGATCAAGAGATATTGTACCCTCACCTTTGATTGAATAGGCTTTGTCATCGCCAAATCTTACTAAACCTCCATATTACTCTTGAAAGTTCAAAAATTCACATTTGTCTCCTGTCATATGATGTGAGAATCTTGAGTCAATGATCCATTCATCCTTTACTTCAACTTTAGCTGCTAGGGCTTGTTCTACCGGTTGAATAGTAGGTGTCGGTTGATCTTCTGTTATAGCAACAAAAACCCATCCATTGTCTGTTGGATCCTCATCAGAATCATCAATCACACCTTCATCAGCAATGTAACAAGATTTGTCTTTGTTCTTCTTGAATCTGTATCTCTGATATTCAGGATTAGGCTTGTATGTCCTTCTAGCTTCTTCTCTTAGTCTAGCATGTCTATCAGGGCATCTTGAAGCCATATGACCAATCTTATTGTAGTTAAAACATTTAAAAGGTGCTTTACCTTCATACTTACTTCCAATTGGACCTTTAGGCATTTTCCTTGCAAATAGTGCTTCAAGTTCTTCAAGTTCTTCATTTTCTTTCCTGCTTTCTTCAAGTTCTCTTACATAAAAGGATTTCCAATCAAATTTGTCAAATGATGGAGCAGATGATGTTGATGATTTAAAGGCTAAATCTATCTTTATAGTAGCAACAAGACCAAATTCTTCAATTTCAAAAGCTGAAAGTTTTCCAATCAATGTATCCCTAGTTACTGATGTATTAGGCATTATTCTTAACTCATGTCGGTGACAATCCTCTTAAGATTTTTGAAACAATTTCATCCTCACTTAAGGTTCTGTGTAGGGGAAAAAGCGAGACTAGGTTAACATGCCCTAATCCTACCTTTTGACACACATTACGGAATACAAAAGAGCCTAGAGATATCGCACAATTGGCTACTTCTTTTTGTGAAAGAGAGAGCCACGGGATATCTATTAGGATTTCTATTCCTTTGTTGAAATTGGAAGATCAAATGATGCAAGTTCAATCCCTAACCCCAAAGTGCAAATATGAACTATTAACAAGATTACAGAATTGAACTTAAATGATGGAAAGCTGTAAATACAAGGATGAAATAAGAATGCAAGTGCGTACTCGGAGTTAAAATCTGACTGAAAATGTTCGGGACAGGGGCGCGGGCGCCATTGTCCTGATTCGTCCCCTAAACCTGCTCCGAAAACTGTTGTTTTTGCACTTTGGAAAAAGCTGTCAAAAATGCTGAAAATGCTGTCAGACCAGGGCGCCCAGTAGGGACCAGGGCGCCCAGAAGGGACCAGGGCACCCAGCGCCCCTATCCTGGCAGGACCAGGGTGCCCCACGCCCCTGTCCTGGTCTTTTTCTCTGAAATTTGGTGGGGAGGTCGGTCTCAGTCTGCTTCTCCCGGATCTGCAACCTGCGGCGTCGTCCGAGTCCCGAAACCTGCACTTATATCTGAAAAGGTGTTTGGGTGGCTATATAGGGTTTTGCCTTAGTCAAACCCCCACTTCGGTGATTTCCACCTCCACGAATAGCCAAGTTGTATTGTAAAATGTATTGTGTGTGCAAACCTAGTGTGTGTGCAAGGTCCTTAAATGCAAGAAAGCAAACTAGAGCAACCTAGAAAGTAAACCCTAATTGCTTGTAAATGATAATGTAAATGCTCTAAATCAAGATGCAAAGTGATCTAAAGCATGAATAAAGGATATATTGAAGCTTATGCAAAGACATGAAAACAACATGAAATCATACCCAACCCTCAAGGGAGGAGTACAAGCCAATCTTCAGTCAGTAATTTCCTATTGTTCTTCAATGTCTTCCAAGCCCTAAGTGGATGAATGAATTTGATAAGTGCTTGATAGAGGAATGTTGAATGTTGTTGAAGTCTTCAAAGATCTGCTCTTTCGCTGCATAGAAGGTCCTTGAAAGCCCAAAAATCGGATCCTTTCAAATGAAGAAAGAGAGCTCTTATGTATGAAACCCTAGGTCTTAATTTCGACTTTTGGCCGACCTAGAGATTGAATATCCCACCAATTTCTTGGGGTTAAGCTTTATTTTATGATTGGATCGTGCTCCCAAAATTTCGGAAAAAATGTCCGGGACCATGTTGCACGGGCGCCATGGTCCCGACAACTTTTCACCAAATTTTCAGGGCCGTCAGATATGATGATTTTAGAGAGAATCCCGGAGTTACAGGTGATTTCGAGATGTTTTGACCCCCGAAATCAAGCCCCCAAGTTCAAAATAGGACCTAATTAGGGTTTTTGATTAAATGATGTATTGGAAGAATAATATGAAAGGGGCACACTTTAATAAAAGGGCCCAACTTTATGATATGGGAGATGATAAAATAGGACCTTAGACCTAATTAATTTAATTAATTAAGTGCTAAAGGGGAAATGCAATGCAAAATGCAAAATGCGTCAAGGCGAGTGCTAAACTAGGTGTGAAATTGTACCACCCTAGCAAGTGCGTACAATTTACGACGCTACATTTAGCCCCCACTTTAGCGGTCATATGAACACTACGTGCATATGCAAGCTAAAGTACAGAAAAGTAAACATTATTTGAAAAAGGATATATCCATAAGTCTGTCGAACGAAGCCCCCAGCGGTATCTGCAGTACACAGTTAGGAACCACACCCTACAAAACACACGTTAGATCACAAAATCACCTAATGCTTACTAAGGAAGGTGATGAAAATTCGAGGGTAGCTATATGCCCCCCCCAGTTTCGGCTTGCTAATTTTAGTGAGTTGAAACAGGGTATCATGTTTACCACTTCGAATTGTTAAAGAATATTGATGACAAATGCTCACAAGAAGATTTGATATGAGATCAAAAACTAATGGAGAATCATTTGGTAAGAAAGAGGACTAAATCTCAATTTCAACACAACAAAGAGTGTGAGGATTTGAGAGTTCTCTAACACAAGATGAAGGATGTACATGGAAACAAAATGCAAAGAGAAGAAAAAGAAAGGAAAAAAAGGCATGAATACACACATTGGTGATCCATGAGTTAGACAAATATAACATCTTCTAGAATAAGACAAAGAAGAGAATAAGAATGCAATACTTCCTTCTTTTGCGAGGTGAAAGTGATTCTTAATGAAGGATGACGCTCCTTTTAACGCAATTAGGAGAGTGAATTCATTATAGATGTATTTTACCAAGTGCAAAAGAGGTTGTAGTCAAGGACTTACACCTCTTGTAAGAGAGAATCCTTGAACAAACAACAAATGCCTACAAGGAATAACATCAAGTAATAAAGTTCACACCATCCACGAAATAGGAAAAAAAGTGGATCCTTAGATAAAAATAAGGAAAGATTATTGCCTCAATGAGAAGGACTTACACAATCTTCTAGGGAGAGATTTAGACATAAGAAAAAGAAGAGATGTATGAAATCACTCTTGTCCCCATAGGAACAAGAAAATTAGGCTATTATGTTGCTTCAAAAAAAAATATGATTGCACTTGACATTGTACCATAATGAATGACAATGAGCCCCCAGTAAATGAGCTACCAATGTCACATAATGATGAGCAACATAATAGCCATTAATGTTATTTAAAGACATGATAGATTGAATGAGGTATTTGAATATGACATGCTAAATGCTCAATTATAAGTGAGATCAAAAACATGTATAAAATTCAAGAAGAAAAGTCACAAGAACTCTTAGAAGAGGGATGAGTGTAATTTATTAGAGCCTTATCCCTGGAGGAAAGGACTTTATGATGAATAGGAGATAAAGATTCATAAGTGGATTTAGAAATTTGAGGGGATTCATAAAGAGATTTGTTCATTGCCAAGATTTCCTTATGAGGGGAATGAGAGTTGATAGAAGTAGAAGATGATTTAGTTGAAGTGAGATCATCATCACTACTAAATATAGCATTCACATTGAGAGATGGTCTTTTAGATGCTTTAGTGCGTTTGCAGGGATTATAGCCAAGTCCAAAGGCATAATTGTGAAAATTAGTCTCTAGAGGAACTTTTATCCCTTGTTCATGAGCGCCACAACCATTTCCATGATACCCATGCTTAGCAAAAATGCGAAAACCACGACCATAACGATCAGCCATTTCAGGAAGAGAAGGTGGTTTTTCATAAGACAAAGAATCAAACTCTTCATAATTAGAGGTGTGAGGAGAAGAAGTTTGAGAAGTGGCCACAAAATTATTGCTCATAGATTCAGGTAAGACTGATTGATCTCTAGTTTCTTCCTTCTTTTTACCTTTAAGATCTCTAGGAGGAACCCTATATTCACCTACAAAGGTGGGATTAAAATCAAGAGATCCCCAATCGTCTTCCGCGAGAACCTTCTCAGGATCAAAAGCCTTTTCATGTGTAGACTCAAGTCCAGAAGGATCTTCTTCAGGAGCTTTAGGCTCATCCAAAGAATTTTGATTATTAGAGGGTGATGATTTATCCATAGGTATCTTGTTCAAAGATTCATTACTAGAAGAGGAAGGCTTAGAAGAACTCCCTTTGGAAGTAGATGTTTGTAAACAAGACTGAAGATTAGTATCACCTATCAAGGTATATGTCTTATTGTTATAAATGAATTTAACTTGTCTATGCAATGTAGAGGGGACAGCTTGCATACTGTGAATCCAAGGTCTCCCTAATAGCAAGTTGTATGATAGATTTCCTGACCTAACATGGATAGGAGTAGGCAAAGTAACAGGTCCCACTGTGACGGGTAAGGTGATAATACCTAATGAAGACTTAGCCACATTATCAAAGCCTCGAATGGGATGAGAGTCAGGCTCAATAAGGGATGTATCCACATTCATCTTATGCAATAGATTAATGCTACACACATTAAGGCCAGAGCCATTATCTACCAGTGTTCGTCTTATAGCAGTGTCATTTATGATAACCACAATCATCAAGGGATCATATTGTTGTTGAATTTCACCAGTAGGCAACTCATCTTGGGTAAACACAATTTGAGCTTTAGGATTCATCACAGAGTTAACCAAAGACACTATATTACTAGATGTATTAGGTGGAGGAACATTTAAATCTTTCAAGGCATCTTGTAACATTCCATGATGAACAGAAGAAGTTTGTATCAAATCCCAAAGAGATATCTTTGCCGGAGTAGTTTTAAGTTGTTCTATGAGATCATAGTCCTTACTAAGCATTTGTGAAATACGAGGCGCTTGAGGAAGAATAGGTTGGGAAGGAGGAAGTGAAGTGGGGATAACTGAAGGAGGATTAGGTTGCGTATTGTTTCTTGTATTATAGGTATGGGCAACCGCATGATAACTCTCTCTAGTCAGTTGCTTAGCATACTCATAAGGGCTCTTAGAAGAATAACCTCCTTGCACAGTAATAATAGGTTTCTTAGGAGTGCAAAAAGAATCATTAGCATAACCACCTTGAACCACTAAGATAGGCTTATTTAAAGGTTGAGAATTTTGAGAAGGACAAGCACCTTGGACAGTGAAGAGAGGTTTGTTAGGTGTCTCATTCACATGTATCAAATTGATTGAGGATGGTTTAGAGGAATGAACAAAAGTGTTGGAAGAATTATTGATAGTCTTCTCTTGCACTAAAATCTTATCACGGATTAAATCAATTTTAGGAGAGAGACAAGGGGTAAGCATTGATGTTCTAGTAGGAAGAGGAAAGGTCATATCATCCTCTATCATCATAGGATCTACATGGGGAATAAACTCTCTAGGAGAAGGATCAACACTGCTCTCTAAAGTCTCACTTTTGAGAGGGAGATCTTTGAAAGAAATGTTAACCATCTTGCTTTGAACTAGGGTTTCCTTATGAGTAGAACCAAGTTGAGGAGAGGGAGATGCTTTATTTTTAGAGGGAGAATAATTGAGATTCAAGGAAGGGGAGAAACTATCAAGGGAGTTTCCAATCTTGATTTCATCCCCTTTGGCTAGGGGTAGAGAATAATCTATACCTTCTTCTAATGGTTCATCCCAAATAGTGAGGTTGTCGAAAGGAATGTTTGAAGTATTGTCAATTTCGGGAGAGGAGATAACATTGTTTATTAATTCCTCATCCTTAGGAGGGAAAGCATCAATAGATGTGTTAAACTCATCCTCTTTCCTCAAAATATGTTCAATATGATCTTTAGGGGAGAGAGAATTAAGGAAATTGCTTATTATTTCATCTTCTTTCTCTAAGGGATGCTTATGGGTAAGACCAACTTTAGGAGAAGGGTAAGCATTTATCATTAATTCATCATCTCTAGTGGGAATTTTGTTGGAAAAGGAAAGGCCATCACTAGGAAATGTAGGGATAATGTCATCTTCTTGCACAAAAGGATCCTCATGAAGGGAGTGTTTTTTAGGAGACACAAAGGCATCAAGGGCATCATTCAACAAAGCATGATCATATCTATTAAAAGGTTTATCTTTTGATTCAAAAGGAGATATCTCTTCATAGAGGGGATCATTGAAAACAACCATGTTACTAGATTTAGTGGAAGAGCTGATAGGAATGTACCCTTGAGAGGAATCATTCGACTTATCTTTCTCATCACAACAAAATGGCATAGTAACAATGTTTATGAGTTTTTGGTAAAATGAAGGTTTGGTATATTTAGGTTTCAAAAATTCATCTAAAGCTTCATCTAACTCATAATCATCACAAATATGAACATCTTGCAAATAAAAATCTGACATTTTGAAATTGCATAAAATTTAAACACACAATGCAAAGAAACACACTTTTTTTTTTTTTAATGAAAATGAAATGAAAACACACTAAATCTAGATCTAGATCTAACAAATGCAATGCAAGAGGAAGCAATGATAGATTCACGTCGGGTTCACCAAAATGTGTAGGGGAAAAAGCGAGACTAGGTTAACATGCCCTAATCCTACCTTTTGACACACATTACGGAATACGAAAGAGCCTAGAGATATCGCACAATTGGCTACTTCTTTTTGTGAAAGAGAGAGCCACGGGATATCTATTAGGATTTCTATTCCTTTGTTGAAATTGGAAGATCAAATGATGTAAGTTCAATCCCTAACCCCAAAGTGCAAATATGAACTATTAACAAGATTACAGAATTGAACTTAAATGATGGAAAGTTGTAAATACAAGGATGAAATAAGAATGCAGGTGCGTACCCGGAGTTAAAATATGACTGAAAATGTTCGGGACAGGGGCGCGGGCGCCACTGTCCTGATTCTGCCCCTAAAACTGCTCCGAAAACTGTTGTTTTTGCACTTTGGAAAAAGCTGTCAAAAATGCTGAAAATGCTGTCGGACCAGGGTGCCCAGCGCCCCTGTCCTAGGGACCAGGGCGCCCAGTAGGGACCAGGGCGCCCAGAAGGGACCAGGGTGCCCAGCGCCCCTGTCCTGGCAGGACCAGGGCGCCCCACACCCCTGTCCTGGTCTTTTTCTCTGAAATTTGGTGGGAAGGTCGGTCTCAGTCTGCTTCTCCCGGATCTGCAACCTGCGGCGTCGTCCGAGTCCCGAAACCTGCACTTATATCTGAAAAGGTGTTTGGGTGGCTATATAGGGTTTTACCTTAGTCAAACCCCCGCTTCGGTGATTTCCACCTCCACGAATAGCCAAGTTGTATTGTAAAATGTATTGTGTGTGCAGACCTAGTGTGTGTGCAAGGTCCTTAAATGCAAGAAAGCAAACTAGAGCAACCTAGAAAGTAAACCCTAATTGCTTGTAAATGATAATGTAAATGCTCTAAATCAAGATGCAAAGTGATCTAAATCATGAATAAAGGATATATTGAAGCTTATGCAAAGACATGAAAACAACATGAAATCATACCCAACCCTCAAGGGAGGAGTACAAGCCAATCTTCAGTCAGTAATTTCCTATTGTTCTTCAATGTCTTCCAAGCCCTAAGTGGATGAATGAATTTGATAAGTGCTTCATAGAGGAATGTTGAATGTTGTTGAAGTCTTCAAAGATCTGCTCTTTCGCTGCATAGAAGGTCCTTGAAAGCCCAAAAATCGGATCCTTTCAAATGAAGAAAGAGAGCTCTTATGTATGAAACCCTAGGTCTTAATTTCGACTTTTGGCTGACCTAGAGATTGAATATCCCGCCAATTTCTTGGGGTTAAGCTTTATTTTATGATTGGATCGTGCTCCCAAAATTTCGGAAAAAATGTCCGGGACCATGTTGCACGGGCGCCATGGTCTCGACAACTTTTCACCAAATTTTCAGGGCCGTCAGATATGATGATTTTAGAGAGAATACCGGAGTTATAGGTGATTTCGAGATGTTTTGACCCCCAAAATCAAGCCCCCAAGTTCAAAATAGGACCTAATTAGGGTTTTTGATTAAATGATGTATTGGAAGAATAAAATGAAAGGGGCACACTTTAATAAAAGGGCCCAACTTTATGATATGGGAGATGATAAAATAGGACCTTAGACCTAATTAATTTAATTAATTAAGTACTAAAGGGGAAATGCAATGCAAAATGCAAAATGCGCCAAGGCGAGTGCTAAACTAGGTGTGAAATTGTACCACCCTAGCAAGTGCGTACAATTTACGACACTACAGGTTCCTCCACAACATTTAATACCCAAAACAATTTCATTTACTCTTTCCATAAAAGCAAAAATCCTTTCATCTTCTTCCATTTTCAGATGTTCATACCTGACCCAGAAGCTTTCACGTTTTGCAATTTTGACTATGGAATCTCCTTCATTCAGTGTTTCCAAATGATCCCAAATAGCTTTAGCAGTAGACCTATCTGATAATCCCATGATTTGTTGATCTGATAATGCACTCAAAAGTGCTTCTCTTGCTTTGCAATCATTTTTCTCATCTTTAGCCAAGGTAGTTGGATTGGGTTGACTAGGTACAACAGTAGTGCAACCTTTCTTTGTAACTTCCTAGATGTCTTTGCCAATACAATTTAGACGTGTCTCCATTCTGATCCTCCATATGCCATAGTTGGTTCCATAAAGTTTAGGACTGTCCTTCCTAAAATAATTAGTAGACATTGGATCTCCTCAAGTTGTTAAACTTCTGCAAAAGAGGACTAAGGTCTAATACCAATTGTTAGGTCCCGAAGACAACTAAGAGGAGAAGGGGGGGGGTTGAATCAGTTGTCAACTAATTTCAAACCAAAAACAACTTAACCAACTTAATGCTTAATACTGGTAAACCAGTTAAGTATGACGATAGATAGTTTTAACAGTTAATAGCTATACCGGTAAAGATTAATGCATGAAACATAAACACAAAGTCATCCTCAACACATGACACCAATATTTGTACATGGAAACCCTGTAAGGGGAAAAACCACAGTGGGAAACCTTACCCACAATTAGATGATACTACTGCAGATAGTAATTATACATAAATGGGGCTTGCACATGCAGAAAGGCCAACAACATAGAGCTCACTACCCAATCACAAAATGGGAGTCACACTGACTACAGTTGGATGGTTAAATCCAATAAGAATGTTCTACACAAAATAGCATCTTCATATGTTGAATTCAGTACCAGTGTAATGCTGATATGCTTTCACAAAAACCTAGCTTCACCTTCAAATGATGTCTTTGTGTATAGCTCTGCTTAATCTCTCATATACCTTCACACAATTCTTTTTCGCATTACACATTTGAACTTACAAATAAGATCTTACATTTATAAAATAACCTAAGACCAATTTTAGTAGGTCGGCTCTACAAGATATTACAATAAAAACATTTTACAAACAATATAATATCGGATGCAATAACCGATTGAACATGTCGGCTTAATACATTTACAACAAAAATTAATCATTTCCTTAGCGTGCCATGTTGATCTGGAAAAGATAAACCTGCCGGTGTAACCCTAGGTAACCCTGGACCTATTTGCCAGTAAAAGCAAATATGCAAATATGAATATACCAATGAACAAAAATCCAAGACAAGATGTCCAAAATATGTCTTCAACATTACCAAGTGTCTTCCACATAATTTCGAGTGCCAGTGATCATTATATCTTGTTGGTGAACCATATACCAGTAACTGTACAATAGTTACTTGCTTGTCGGTGAATGCTATTGGATCTCCAAAGTGCTAGTGTTTTAGTAGGTGTTGACATCAATGACAAATCAATACCAAAATACCAACAATCTCCCCCTTTGGCATTGATGGCAACACAAGATGGAAAAACCATCAAAGTGCCAAAATAGAAATGCCAAGTATCAAAAACCAACAATCTCCAAAAAGATTATAACCAGAAATCAGAGAGTAATAATCTCTCCCCCTGGGAGCAACATGTGTTTTCCAAAGTTTCCATACCAATTTCTCCAAAAGATAATGTGTTTTTCCATAGATATCTCTCCCCCTTTGACATCAAATGCCAAAGTTACAATAATACCAAGTTCATATACAAAATACCAACTACTCCCCCTGAGAAGTAGCTTCCTCATCAAAGACCGGAGTAAAAGTTTTGTCATTTAATTCCGCCAGTTGATGACAATTATCAACTGTCTAAGTCTCTACCAGTGGTGGTATGACTCCAAGCTGATCTCTGAGATATTCAAAAGTCTCCTTAGGCAAAGGTCTTGTGAAAATATCTGCAAGTTGTTCTTTAGTGTTCACATAAATCAGTTTTATCTCCTTTTCTTCAACTTTTTCCCTTAGAAAATTCAGTTTGATACAAACATGTTTTGTTTTAGAATGTAGTACTGGATTCTTAGATATATCATTTGTTGCAGTGTTATCACAATATATGGTAATATGTTCCTTGCATTTTACCTTTATGTCTTTCAACATCTGCTTAAGCCATAGTACATGTGTACAGTCAGTTGTTGCTGCAACATATTCTTATTCTGTTGTTGATAAAGATGTACAACTCTATTTCTTACTCAACCAAGAAACTAATCTCTTTCCAAGAAAGAATGCTCCGTCGGTGGTGCTTTTTCTATCATTCACATCTCCTGCCCAATTTGCATCTGTGTATGCACATAATTCAAAGTTTTCATCTCTAGGATACCATAATCCAATATTTATAATGCCTTGTAAGTATAGAAAAATCCTTTTTACTGTTGATTCATAATTTTCTCTAGGATTACTTTGAAATCTTGAAACAATACATACTGCATTCATAATATCATGTCTGGTTTGTGTTAAATACAGTAAACCTCCTATCATAGATTTGTATCTAGTTGGATTAACAGGTGTAGATTCATCCCTTTGAGATAATTTGTCATTTGTAGTCATAGGTGTGCTTACCGGTTTAGAGTTCTCCATCCCAAATTTCTTTAGTAACTCTTTTAAGTATTTGGATTGACTCAAGAATATACCTTTGTTAGTTTGTGTAATCTGCAATCCTAAAAAGAATTTTATTTCTCCAATCATAGACATTTCAAATTCTTGTTGCATTTTAGTAGAAAATTCGTTACATAAACCATCTTCTCCTCCAAAGATTATATCATCAACAAATACTTCTATAATCAAGATGTCATCATTAGTTATTTTGTAATATAAATTGATGTCTGCATTTCCTTTAGTAAAACCAATCTTCAAAAGATACTTATCCAATCTTGCATACCAAGCTCTTGGGGCTTGTTTCAGTCCATAGAGAGCTTTCCTTAACCTGCAAACCATATCATTGTCATCTGTCAAAGAAAATCCATCAAGTTTTTCAATGTATACTTCCTCTTCAAGATCTCCATTCAAAAATGCACATTTAATATCCATTTGATAAACTTTGTAGTTCTTGTGTGCTGCAAAAGCCAAGAATAATCAGACTACCTCAATTCTAGCTACCGGTGTAAAGGTTTCATTGTAATCAACTCCTTCTTTCTGAGAATATCCCTTACATACTAGTCTTTCTTTATTTCTGACAACTTTACCATCTTTATTAAGTTTGTTTCTGAATACCCATTTGGTTCCAATTACATTTTTATCTTTAGGCCGGGGAACTAATGTCCAAGTGTTATTTTTCTCAATTTCTTCTAATTCTTCTTGCATAGTTTTAATCCAAAATTTATCTTCACATGCCGCATTAATAGATGATGGTTCTATTTGAGAAATAAGACATACCTCTTCATTTTCCAATCTTCCTCTTGTCATAACTCTTTTAAATTTATTTCCAATTATCTAATCTTCAGAATGATTCAATCTTACATACCAGGGTGTCTTTGTTTGTGGTTGATCTTCATTTATTGTGGAATCCTCAGATGGTACTAGGGTAACTGGATCTTCATTTTGTACTAGTGGATTTGGTGTAGGTTCATTTGTCACAATTTCTATTGCTAGTTCAAAGTCTATATACCTTGAAGTTACTCTGAATTGTTCATCAATTTTTACATTTGTACTCTCAACAATTTTCTGCAATCTCTTGTTAAAACATCTATATGCCTTACTCTTAGATGAATAACAAAGAAATATTCCTTCATCACTTCTAGGATCAAATTTGCCAATATACTCATCTCTTCTAATATAACATTTACTTCCAAAAATTCTGAAATATTTAAGAGTAGGAGTATTACCAAACCATAGTTCATAAGGGGTCTTACCGGTTTCACCTTTGATGTGAACTTTGTTGAATGTATAGACCATTGTACTGACTGCTTCTCTCCAGTACACATGTGGTAAATTTTCTTTTGATAACATACTTCTTGCTGCATCCAAGATAGTTATGTTTTTCCTTTCAACAACTCCATTCTTCTGTGGTGTCTGAGGTGTTGATAGCTATCTTCTAATTCCATTCACTTCACATAATGTATTAAAGTCCTTAGATGTGAATTCTCCTCGTTGATCTGATCTTAGACATTTGATTTTCTTACCGGTTTCATTTTCAACCATTACTTTGAAAAGTTTGAATTTTCAGAGTGCTTTTGATTTTTCTCTGAGAAAAGTACCCCAACATATTCTAGAATAATCATCAATGATTAGCATGAAATATCTATCACCTTGTAAGCTTTTAGTTCTAGCTGGACCACATAGATCAGTGTGAATCAAATCAAGAGCATTATTGTATTTTTCTGGAATACTTTTGAAACTAGCTCTAACTTGTTTTCCAAATTGACATTCCTTGCATATTGTCTTCTAAGGTTTGACAGTTTTAGGTAGATCTCTAACTGCCTTAGAAGTATTGATCTTTACATGCAGTCAAAGTTTACATGACAGAGTCTCTTATGCCATAACCAACTTTCATCTATAATTGCAATCAAGCATGTTTTTTCACTGTTATTCAAATGAAAGATATTACCTCTAGTTTGATTACCGGTTGCAATTTCCAAACTAGTTCTATTTATGATTTTGCATTTTCTATTTTTAAATTGTAACTGAAATCCTTTCTCAGCTAATTGACCAACACTTAAAAGATTATGCTTCAATCCTTCAACATAGTAGACATTGTCAGTGTTATGCATACGATCAAGAGATATTGTACCCTCACCTTTGATTGAACAGGCTTTGTCATCTCCAAATATTACTAAACCTCCATATTACTCTTGAAAGTTCAAAAATTCACCTTTGTCTCATGTCATATGATGTGAGCATCCTGAGTCAATGATCCATTCATCCTTTACTTCAACTTTAGCTGCTAGGGCTTGTTCTACCGGTTGAATAGTAGGTGTCGGTTGATCTTCTGTTCTAGCAACAAAAACCCATCCATTGTCTGTTGGATCCTCATCAGAATCATCAGTCACACCTTCATTAGCAATGTAACAAGATTTGTCTTTGTTCTTCTTGAATCTGTATCTCTGATATTCAGGATTAGGCTTTTATGTCCTTCTAGCTTCTTCTCTTAGTCTAGCATGTCTATCAGGGCATCTTGAAGCCATATGACCAATCTTATTGTAGTTAAAACATTTAAAGGGTGCTTTACCTTCATACTTACTTCCAATTGGACCTTTAGGCATTTTCCTTGCAAATAGTGCTTCAAGTTCTTCAAGTTCTTCATTTTCTTTCCTGCTTTCTTCAAGTTCTCTTGCATAAAAGGCTTTCCAATCAGATTTGTCAAATGATGGAGCAGATGATGTTGATGATTTAAAGGCTAAATCTATCTTTATAGTAGCAACAAGACCAAATTCTTCAATTTCAAAAGCTAAAAGTTTTCCAATCAATGTATCCCTAGTTACTGATGTATTAGGCATTATTCTTAACTCATGTCGGTGACAATCCTCTTAAGATTTTTGAAACAATTTCATCCTCACTTAAGGTTCCTCCACAACATTTAATACCCAAAAAAATTTCATTTACTCTTTCCATAAAAGCAAAAATCCTTTCATCTTCTTCCATTTTCAGATGTTCATACCTGACCCGGAAGCTTTCATGTTTTGCAATTTTGACTATGGAATCTCCTTCATTCAGTGTTTCCAAATGATCCCAAATAGCTTTAGCAGTAGACCTATCTGATAATCCCATGATTTGTTGATCTGATAATGCACTCAAAAGTGCTTGTCTTGCTTTGCAATCATTTTTCTTATCTTTAGCCAAGGTAGTTGGACTGGGTTGACTAGGTACAACAGTAGTGCAACCTTTCTTTGTAACTTCCTAGATGTCTTTGCCAATGCAATTTAGACGTGTCTCCATTCTGATCTTCCATATGCCATAGTTGGTTCCATCAAGTTTAGGACTATCCTTCCTAAAATAATTAGTAGATATTGGATCTCCTCAAGTTGTTAAACTTCTACAAAAGAGGACTAAGGTCTGATACCAATTGTTAGGTCCCAAAGACAACTGAGAGAGGGGGGGGGGGTTGAATCAATTGTCAACTAATTTCAAACCAAAAACAACTTAACCAACTTAATGCTTAATACCGATAAACCAGTTAAGTATGTCGATAGATAGTTTTAATAGTTAATAGCTATACTGGTAAAGATTAATGCATGAAACATAAACACAAAGTCATCCTCAACACATGACACCAATATTTGTACATGGAAACCCTATATGGGGAAAAACCACAGTGGGAAACCTTACCCACAATTAGATGATACTACTGCAGATAGTAAGTGTACATAAATGGGGTCTGCACATGCAGAAAGGCCAACAACATAGAGCTCACTACTCAATCACAAAATGGGAGTCACACTGACTACAGTTGGATGGTTAAATCCAATAAGAATGTACTACACAAAATAGCATCATCATATGCTGAATTCAGTACCAGTGTAATGCTAATATGCTTTCACAAAAACCTAGCTTCACCTTCAAATGATGTCTTTGTGTATAGCTCTGCTTAATCTCGCATATACCTTCACACAATTCTTTTTCGCATTACACAATTGATCTTACAAATAAGATCTTACATTTATACCATAACCTAAGACCAATTTTAGTAGGTCAGCTCTACAAGATATTACAATAAAAACATTTTACAAACAATATAATATCCGATGCAATAACCGATTGAACATGTCGGTTTAATGCATTTAAAACATTAACTAATCATTTCCTTAGCATGCCATGCTGATCTGGAAAAGATAAACCTGTCGGTGTAACCCTAGGTAATGCTAGACCTATTTTTTGGTAAAAGAAAATATGCAAATATGAATATACCAATGAACAAAACTCCAGGACAAGATGTCCAAAATATGTCTTTGACATTACCAAGTGTCTTCCACATAATTCTGAGTGTCGGTGATCATTATATCCTACCGGTGAACCATATACCAGTAACTGTGCAATAGTTACTTGCTTGTCGATGAATGCTGGTGGATCTCCAAAGTGCTAGTGTTTTAGTAGGTGTTGACATCAATGGAAAAACCATACCAAAATTCCAACAACCCCCTTACCCTTTTTCCTTTCCCCTTATAACTCCCATTATAACCTACATCCCCTTTACCCTTTCATTACCCCCTTATACCTCCCACTCCACTTTATTTCCCAACATATCCTAGCTCCAACCCCTTCTACCTCCCACATCCTAAACCTCTTTCCCCCCCACGTATCTCCTTCTTACATTATTTATATCCCTTATGTCCCACTTACCTCACACATCCCATTCCATCCTCTTTCTCCACGTAGCAACTTCCCTCAACATTTCCTACCACTCCCCCCTCATATTTCTCTCTAGCATATCATATCATCCTTTTGGGCAAGAGCACCTAGCACAAGATGGCCACCATGAATTCAATTTAGTAATAGGTCAATGTTTTTTATTTTGGTTATGAATAAGGTCTTAGAAGACTATATTTTATGTAACAAATGTCATTAAGACCATTAGATGGTGTATTGAGTCCTAGTGGGGGTCATGATCATCAATATTATCAAAATTGTCACTATGTTGCAAATATCTCAATGTGTCAAATGTGATTTTTAATGATATTTAAAGGTTGTATAGACCTATTTTAAACTATTTCTATCATTTTTGAGTCATAGTGTTCTTGGGTTGAGTCTAGGAATAATTTTTGACAAAGTTGCTAATATTTTCAACATTGTTAAAGCAACGTTTTGTGCATTTTATGAGCAATTAGGTGTTAGTTTGTTGAGAGAAGTTTAAAAGGTGGTTGTAAAAATTTAGGAAGGATTTTGAGTTCTTTAATAAGGAACTCTTCATGGCTAAGGGTCGATTGAGTGTTGTAACTAAGCACAATTAACAAATATCTCAGTTTTACCCTGCAATTTCTAAGTTCTTTAACGTTGCAAACTGCTATATTGGAGTTTGGCATTCCTTAGAATGTTTTTTTTCTTGATAAATATCTTTAATGTGTTATATAGGTCAATACTCTTCAATATCCCTTTGGTTTCATCTTGTTTCATTCTATATTGCAAAAGTTATAGCCAAATTGGTGAAAACTGTCAAAAACCTAGTCTAGGGTAACCCAAGGCAAACTAAAATGCATTAGGGGTCATTTCCATGTTTATAAATCCATTTCAAGGCATGGAATGACTCATAAAATCATTTAGTTTATTTTCTTAATCATGGTAGGGTATCATGAGCATTTTGGCAAGTGCAAATATGTGGAAGGTGTTGATTTTTGTGTCTTAATCTGAGTTTACAGTGTATGCATGGAGTTTAGATGGTGTAATTGACTCAAGGGTCCTTGAATGGTATTTTTAAGGGATTGGGGAATTTGTGAGGGATTTATAAACATAATCCAAGTTTTTGGTGACCAAAAAAGCCCATCAATCCATGAGGGTGTATGAATGTCCTAAACCTTGCATTGACTATCACAATTTGACAGTGAGTTGAGTTAGTCCATTAGCGAGATTAGGAATGAGTTTGGTATTGAGTTTGGTATTGGTGGAAGGTTTAAGGAGGTACACTATCATCATAATTAATGTTAGAGATTTTTGTGAAGCGAGATTGGGATTTCATCTATTGAATTTCATTGGCTCTTTGTGTAACTGACATCTTCTTTTGGTGTTTGGCCTTCTATCTTTCTTCTTCGTGAGCCATATCGGGTCATGTCATATGTTATATATATTATGAGGGATGTGATGTTTAAGGTGATCGATATTCTGATGTATTTGATGATTATCAGTGAAAAGCTCAAGACTTTACTACTACGACCTTGCATCATCTTCAGTCTTCTGATATAATTATTTATGTTTTTTTGTGATCATTTGTGTGTGAAGATTTGATCTCTTGTCATCTTCTTCAACTTTATTTGTAAGCAGTATTTTGGTAGTCTTCTTCTAATTTTAAGTATTATCAATCATTGTTAGATGATTGACTATTAAGTGTGAGAGTTTTGTACTCAATTTGAGCATTCAATAAAATTCAACTTTGTGTGGCTAGGTTTTTTCACCCTCGGGTGGAGGATTTTCCCAAGATAAATTATGTGTATCTTGTTTTTGTGACATTTTCTAAGTTGTATATTTCTGTGTCTCATGTTTTTGGTTCTAACATTAACAAATGTGACCTACAATAGTGAGAAATAATTGCTACCAAAATGAAACCAATTGTACATCTCATTTCACGCTCCTCAAGATCTAAACAAGAAACTCAAGCCTCCAAGTGGTTACTCCAATCTCTACTCACAATGAGCAAATAATATAATGAATAACCTCAATCCAAAGCTCCTATTATTAGACAAGTTAACAAGGAAAATACTAAATTGTGTTTCCATTATTACTATATGCACCCAACCACCAATAATCAATGAATTAAGCATTTCCAAGTTGGGTTTCCAAGTTTGTACAAACTCTAAGGCACCCCAATTGCATCACCAAACCAAGTTGGACTTCACATGACCCAAGCACTTAATGCACTTTACAATGGACTTCATAAATTAAATGTAATCCCACCATTTAGCACTCAATTGCACCATCAAACCAAGTTGGACTTCACATAACCCAAGGATGTAACATGCTTTATAGTGGACAATAAATTAAATGTATTCCCTCTATTTAGCATCATGAAGAATGTGTTCATTAATCCATGATACCCAAAAAATTCAATGCATTTATCTAATGTGTCACTAACAAGTGCATTTGTGATGTCACAACATCTTGTAAAATACCACTCTCCCAAAACAAGATTCTCTACACATAAATAGATCAAAACTTCACAAAATATTTGTATACAATGTACAACACCTTTCCAATCCCGCCACTTGTATAAATTTCATAAGAGACCAAACCTATGAAGATCCAACCAAAGACAATATCATTGCAAAAAAAAACATCTCCATAACCATCCTACATCATTTGTGCCTCTACATCACAGGCTCTAGCAAAGCAACTACAATCTCTATAACTACACATTAACGTGTTTAAATCATACATGAAAAGTATGGTTCTTTTCCATTATAATAACACTTTGACTATCACATTGAACCATTTTTCTAGCTCAATATCCAAACATACTCCTCAAAACCAATTTTTCTCTAACACACCTAAGTAGCTACCATATATGCTCAATTTGAAAGTGTAGTATAAAAAGCGACCAAAATTCATCTATCACGTGCAAACAACCACACCACAAAATAGGGTAACTAGAAACAACATCCATAATCATTGTTTTGTTCATTGCATTGCTGAAGGTATATCCTCCCTAGTGGCAAATCAAACCAACCTATCTCATAAACTACATGAAGACCATTACACTATGGTCTAATTCATAATAATTGTGCAACATGGGCACATATACCTTAAGAATCCCATTACTTGGACAATGTTCAGTCTACTACAAAACATAGAAAACTACTAACTACACTCCCATAAAAGACCTGACTAATTATCTTCTATCCCAGAAATACAAACCATGCCCTTACAAAATGAACAAATTAGTCTACCTATTTAATTATAGATCTCCTCCACCAAATACCCATATAAAAAAGATTTCTCCATATCCTTCAACCCCAAAATCAAAGACAATAGCAACAAACAAAGAATAAAAAAGATGTAGCTTCTCAACATGTCGGAAAATCTCAATAGCATGCATTTTAAAATCTAGGAAAACAATACATTATCATTAACCATGTTTTTTACTTCTATAACTCATCCACATGACTGACTCCATTATCCTAGACACAAAAGACAAAGCAAAACCAAAATATGTCCCAAAGCCAAGTGGCTTATAGCTATAAAGGTGTATTGATCATCAAGTGGACCTCCTAGAGTGAAGTATGAGATTCTTCACTTTCTTGTGGCCCTCCAAGACACTCTTAACTCTCTATTAAAAATCTCCCCATCAAATTCATTTTCAATTCATGTGAAGTCCTTTAAAAAAACCAAACTAGCATGTACATTTAAATAAGAATAATAAAGCATGCTTCATAAATTCAACGAGAGAGGGACTAAAGCATCAAATATAACAACAAACTTGTCTAAAACAAAGGACTTGATTTTCATTAAGATTGAGAAAGTCATTACCTTAAAGAATCACCATTTCAAGCATCACTCAAGGCAACCAAAAGATTATGCACATAATCTAAATAGAGTCAATACATTGTATTTGAGCCACTCTTTAAAGGCCATCATCAACAAATTAGTTGGTCACAAAAAATCATATGTTGGATTCTAAATTAATTTGATGTTTTCTCCTTTTAGGGTATAATCCCATTCCACCCACTTTTTTGGTATGATTCACAATGCAATTTTGTATGATAGAATACACTATTCAATTAAAAAATAAATAAAACTGTTATACCTAATTTTGGATTTATTAGTTTATCCAAGGTGAGCCCGAAAATGTCATTTTGTAAATTATTAAAACTATCTATATAAGGAATCTTAGTCTACTATTCTAACTTATGACTCATCCTAATGATGAATCATGTGTTACTAAAGATGATAATTTAAAAATCTTCAAATAGGTTTCTACAAAAATTCTTTTAACAAAAATGAGAAATTCAATGGATGGAAAGCCTCCAAATTCAAACGTAAATAAGGAATGTCACACCTCTAGGATGTCACAACTGAACATGTTCTTGTGGTAGCATGAAAACATTTTGAGTGTTGACACTAGATACTCTAGGTTCCACATCAATGTAGTTGTCAATTCATGTAGACACTAGCAAGCATGCCTCTTTTTCTACGTTAACATTCTTGGCTATTTGGCCCCAACTAGACTGATAAATTCTTCAAATATTAACATTTTTGGCTTGCCAATGTGCTAATTTTTTTGAGCTTAAATCAAAGAGAAAACAATCTTATGAAGACCTACATGGGATTGCAAATCCGAAATTAAGGTGAAGAATCTACCTCCTATGTGAGATTGCAATGCACAAATGCCTTAGACACGGGTTTGATCTTGTCAGGGGTTGAAGCCGACATGGACGCCTGTGCGGGATTGCAATGCACAAATGACTTGCCCTTTTTTGTTGGTTTTTTATAAGTAATGCTCATTGTCATTGGAATTCTGACAAATGCGGACACTTTTTTGAAAAAAAAAAATTCATTACTAATTCCTTCTCCGTCGAAACCAAATGTCAAATTACTGTTGGAATTTTGATGAATTCGGGCATTTTTTCAAAAAAAAATCAAATTTGGTCACAATATACCTTCTTCTTCAGAAACCTTCATCAGAAATCTAGACCAAATGTATTAGTGAATGGGCCTTTGAAATTCTTCTCAGGAATCAAATCAAACAATGCCTCCACCTTATAGGGATATTTCAAGGATTTTCAGAAGGCAATGAAACAAAGAGAAAGAGTTCCTAAGCACATTGTTGATAAATACTCTACGAAGATATGATTTATGGTTAAGAAAGATGAAACTTTGATGGAAGAAGTGCAGCCTAGAAAGGTATGGATAACTGAAATGGGCTATGAAGTTGATGCGGAGATCTTGGATCTATATGCCAAGACACTTATAGATGCCCTGGTAGATGAGTCAGAGAAGACTTTTGGGACAACTAAATAGAAGAAATTGGAGGTGAAAATAGGGTTCAGTAAGAAGAAGAGGGAAGGTCAGATAAAGAAGGTAGGATGGGTTGTTGAGAAGATGTCTACTGAGATCAAACAAATTATTGGACTAGCAGAGTAATCCTCTCCGGCACTATTTCAGGCCTCACCGGTAGCAACAACTAGTAAAGGTGTGATAAAAAGGAAGAAACCAAAAACCTTTTTTGCCCCTGTTGCTTCTAGATCTAAGATTGAAGGTGAACCTCCTAAGATACCCAAAATTTACATGAGAATTCAGAGGAAGAAGCCTGAGGAAGGAAAGCAGCATAAAACCAAGGCCATCCCTCTGACAGCTCATAAGCAACCTTTGAAGAAGAGGAAGCCTACATAAAAGAGGAAACTGGTAAAAGAGACAGCTCCCACTCTCGATAAGAAGAAGAAATCTGATTTAGATATGGCTCTTGAATCCAATAAAAGTGTTAAATTTATCCCTCCTTCATTTGTAGATGAATTAGTAGAACAAATTACTAAGGATGGAATTTTGAGTAATATACAATATTACTATGACCATATGGATGATATAGAACAAAAGGAGATTGAGGAAGCAATTTTTTTATATTTAGATATATATAAGAAGGCCTTAATTGAGATAGAACAAAAAAATTTGGTAGCGTTGTATAAAAAATTAGATGCTTGGAGATTATTAAAAATTGAGGAAGATAGGCATATAAAGATTCAAGAACTGTTAACTATATGTGGTGCTATAAGTGAAGAATAGATGCAAAAATGTCTTGAATTTTCTAATAAATTTTTTTTGGAGTAAGCATAGGCATATGAGCTTAAAGGTGGGAAGACTAAATGAAATAGTTAAGGAGACACATGAGGCATGGGTACAATTCTTTGTTGATAATCCATGATTCTTTACATCACCAGAAGTTCCTCTTAAGTTTGACATTCCAAACATCCTCGTTGATGCTAGAGGAAAAGGTATATTAGGTGAAGACCCACTGGTTTTGGATAAGAAAATAACTGAGGATATTCCTCTGGGAATCACAGATGTACAAGATATAGAGGTAAATAAACAGACAGATAATACTGAGCATAATTTTCTTCTGATTATTGATGTAGATATAGTTGAGATTCATGATGTAGTGGCAGAAGAAATATCTACACCAAGTGGAAAAGCCACCGGTTCTATGTAGAAGGTACAGGATAAAAAGATCAGAAGGTCCAAGATAAAGGACAAGAATAGATTGAATTTAGGGTACCAGCACCATCACTGGTTGTTGGTGCCTCCTTGTTGGCACTTGACTCATCCAGTCAAGTAGATTTTAGTCATTTTGAGAAGAAGAATATTGAGCAGTAGAGCAGTTTTGAATTGATGATGGTTGTGTTGGTAGTGGGCCATTGTCCCTCATGGAGATTTGTGACATGTTTTAACAGCCTCGTGTGGATTCTATAAGTCTAGTGGTTGCATAAAACATTGACAGGTTGATCTTTTGGTGCAACGACAACCCTAGCTTGTAACAAGTGGTATCAGAGCTTGGTCATAGTTTTGAATCATGCAAGCCATTGTGAGTAACATTGGGAGGGGGATTGTTGGAAGTGGCCAAAATCCCTCATGGAGATTTATGACATGGTTTGATAGCCTCTTGTGGATTCTATGTCTATTGGTTGTATTAGACATTGACAGGTCAATCTTTTGGTGCAAGGGCAACCTTGGCTTGTAACAGGTTGTAGCTCAAAAGCTTATGAAGGAAAGATCAATGAATAAGAAGTTAATTTAGTAAGACATTCTAGTTTTGCAATAGCTTGCACCGAAATGTAAGATTATTTAGGTAGTTATCCCTTCTGGTAAGCTTAAGGGTTTGACTGAACATATTGCCAAGGAGTTTCAAATTGTACAACAAGTATCAAACCAGCAGTTGGTGGAGAGGTATAATGCATCTAGGAAGGTCACTTGTGACAACATGATCACATCAGACAAAGCCAAGATAATAGATGAATTGACAAGGATTGATAAAGCTCTTCATCAATGCAACAGCATATACCGATCTTGCACTAACACAGCCAAATTAACAATAGAATTTGATGTTAAAATAAACGTGGATAAAGTTTGATTGGAGCATTTTACAAATAATTTTGATGGTACTCAGTCATTGACCATCTCTGTTGATGGTCAATTTTTTATTTTTGAATCAAAAATTTCTATTTTGGAGAAGGATATGGATAGGTTAATCCAACAGGCCAGAGAATTGAGAGGTTTGGTCAGTCCTCGGCTTAACACTTTATTGCTTCATAAAAGGGAATGTATAAAATAGATGAGTAAGCCCACACCAGTAGCATTAATAGAAGAATAACTACATGCATACATTCTTAATGGGTTTGTATCAATTTTGAGGACATTGAAATCTAGCTAGGACACTTACTTTGGATTTTTGAAGAGTGCTTACACTATTATATTCAAGTACATCTAGATCCAGTAAAAACAATTTTTTATTCTTTCATTTATTTGCCCTAGCTTTGGCATTGTTGTCAAAGAGGGAGAGGTTGGATGTGAAAAATGTTAAGGGACATAAGAAGTAATGTATAGCTCAGGGGGAGCAGCTTTCAGAGATTAGTTTTTGGAAAGTTTTTGGACATGAACCAAAATGAAACTTTAATGATCCATTTTCACATGAGTATTTCCATCAATGTCAAAGGGGGACATTGTTGGAAATTGACACTCATCTAGAATCATGGTGTTGTCATTGATAGCAACACACATCATTTTGGGTTGGATACTTATTCGGTATTCGAGGTTTAACATCTGGCATTCAAGGAAACAGGCAAGCAAGAGAAACCAACAAACTAGGAACCATTATTTGGAGGTCGACATAGAAGATTGATCCAGAAAAGGTTTTAGCGGAAATGACCGCGAAGATTAATGTTTATATTTTTGTCTAGGATGACATGTATTTATCTTTTGTAATATGATTGTAAGTTGACATAAGGAAATCAAGTTTATGTATGTAAAGGGTATATAAGTCATTCTAGCTAGGAAATTTTGGAATATAGATGTGATAGGTTATGTGATATTATGTGAGCGAGATATTGATTGACAGAATGTGAATGTAATAATCTGTTGTCGGCCTTGGTTATTTGTCAAGTGGATTGGGAAGTGAACAAGATTACTGGTAAGGAAGGAGATAGTGTTAACCAGTATAGTCAATACTTAAACTGGAACTCATCCAACATATCAGATGCACACTCAGAGTTGAGAATTTAATTTTTAATTCAGTACTTTATATATGTAGTCATTGAGGCTCCTTTGTGATGAGTAGTGCTCTCTAGACAATGTTCCTTCCTGCACATGCAGGCCCCTTTTTTATATAATATTTATTT
Organism: Cryptomeria japonica; assembly: GCF_030272615.1. Classification (NCBI taxonomy): domain Eukaryota; kingdom Viridiplantae; phylum Streptophyta; class Pinopsida; order Cupressales; family Cupressaceae; genus Cryptomeria; species Cryptomeria japonica. The sequence continues at coordinate 588,215,680 of NC_081409.1, forward strand.
AGCTGGCCAATGGATAGATATTGTGGGTTACAAATACCACCATGGTTTTTCTTCTTTGAGATTTTCCACCTATAAATTTGTGGTGTTATGGTGTTGATCTTTGTGGTTGCTTTATTCGTCTTTATATCTTGTTTATATGCTTACCCGTTGTTAATTGGAAAAGTATCTAAAGCAATTAAATTCTTAATTATTGGTAGAACACTGATCCCCCCCCCCCCTCTCAGTGTTCTTGGATTCCAACACATAAAACATCATGACTACCTCTACACAAAATATCATACCTACAAATGTTATTTTGGTAACAACAATGAAGAAAACTAAGAGGGGGGGTGAATCAGTTTTCACCGAATTAGAAAATTTAAGCACAACTTCAGATCTAATTAATAGTAGAAACAATGAAGATAAACATAATAAAAATAACACACATAACACAATGAATTTTGATGTGGAAAACCCGATTAAGGGAAAAACCACGGTGGGAGCCTACCCACAATAAGATGATTCTTTGTAGTAGTATGTAAAAATATTACAATGGGGAATGCACATGCATTGGGGATCACTACCTAGATCTCACTACTTAAATACAAGAGGCCCAAAAGGCTACAACCTTAAGGGAAGACTAGCTTCCTTACAAGAAGATTCAGACTACAATCTGGATTATATGAACTACAAAGATAGCATTTGTAAATGCCTGATGACAGTTTCGGTTAAGCACAATTGTCTGCTTTGCGACACACTCTACTGTACACTATTTACTAAATGATAAGTTAACTTGTTCATACATAAACAACTCTATAATAATGCAAACACATCACTAACACCCCAATTACATGACTATTACACTCATTTATACAAACCATCAACCTTGACTACAAGGTCAGCTAAGCCCTCAAAGCCCAATTACAAAATTTTATCCCATGATACATAAATAATCATTGGAGCAATACAAGATCATGATAACATACCATGGACCCAAACCAAGTCCTTGAACACACTGCACCACCAGAAATTTTGCTAAGATCATCTGCAACATGCTACACCACCGAAAATGTCAGATAACATGAAGAATATCACCGGACCCATAAGATCTTCAATAACTCACACAATGATCAATACAAACTAGCAAAACAAATAGGACATACTTAGGAAACACCAACAAGCATGTTAGAAGCATCTGTAATAACTGCACCAACACCACTTAATCAAAGCATCATCTATCACCACACTAACACTCAAGACCACTTCAACAATGACAACTAGGACTTAGAAAGATAACTTGTGGAGTACCAAATCATGAACCATATGAATTTAAGACACACATGAACATCTCAAACACTCCCAAATACACAATACTAGATATAATCATTCTAGAGAACAACTAATCAAATACTAGAATACTGCAAAATATAATATTGAAAAAGAGATCCTCATCAGAATCCATAACTCGATCAAATCACCATATATCATCATGAAATGAACACTGAATCAACTAGAGATACTTAATTATTGAAATCACAAATCTGCATGAGCACATCTACAACATATCAACTGAAACAACCAAACCAACTCTACAATCACTAGAACACAAGAATATGTTGACATCAATGACAACATATCCTATCAGCAACAATATCCAACAATCTCCCCCTTTGGCATTGATGGAAACACATGAATGTGAAAAATAATCCAATGCAAAGAAACCAACAAACTCGCCATAAGATCAACACAAGATATAGTAGTTTTTCACACGCTTTGAACTCCCTTTGACAACAATTCCAAAGACATGGAAAATCCTCACAATCTGAACATACTTACCAATCTGAACAACTAAAACACACATTGAGTACTCCCCCTAAGTAGCAGCACCTTCTCAACAATCTAGATAAGAAGATAATACTATGAAGTCCATCAGATCAATGCATCTCAATTCATCTCAGTGCATCTAGTTCTCACCAGGAGGGGCAAAGACCCCTAACTTGTCTCTCAGATATACAAATGTATCTGCAGGCAAAGGCTTTGTAAAAATATCTGCAATCTAATCCTTAGTAGATACATATTCCAATTTAACTTGTTTCTCATTGACTTTATCCCTCAAGAAATGATACTTAATTAATGTATGCTTTGTTTTAGAATAAAGTACTGGATTCTTGGAAATGTTAATAGCACTTGAATTGTCACAATAAATAATAGTAGGGTCATCAAAAATAACTCTAATGTCTTTCAACATCTGTTTCATCCAAATTACTAGAGTACAATTACTAGAAGCAGTATTTTATTCAGCTTCAATAGTAGATAGAGAAATAGAATCTTGCTTCTTACTTGCCCAACAAACCAACTTCTTCCCCCAAAAAAATACACCACTGGAGTTACTCTTTTGGTCATCTACATCACCTACCCAACCAACATCAGTAAAATAACATAACATAAAATCATCATTCTTCGAATACCACAGCCCATAATCAATTGTCCCCTTCAAGTATTTGAAAATCCTCTTCATAACAATAACATGACTTTCTTTAGGTTCAGCTTGAAATTTGTCCAATCTAGCATACCAGGCTCTAGGAGCTTTTTAAGACCATATTGTGCTTTCTTCAATCTACATGCCATGTCTCCTTCATCTGATAATGAAAACCCATCTAGTTGTTCAATGTAGACTTCCTCTTCCAAATCATCATTCCAAAAGAATGATTTCACATCCATCCGATATACCTTAAAATTATTATAAGCAACATATGCAAGAAGTAATCTAACAGCTTCAATCCTAGATACTAGAGAAAATGTCTCCTCATAATCAATTCCTTCCATCTGAGAACATCCTTTACATACTAACCTTTCTTTGTTTCTTACCACTTCATGGGCTTCATTCAATTTGATTATGAATGCCCATTTTGTACCAATCATATTCTTGTCTTTAGGTCTCGGAACCAACTCCCATGTGTTGTTCTTCTCTATTTGATTCAATTCTTCTTTCATAGCTTTTATCCAACTCTCATCCTTACAAGCTTCAACAACATCTATAGGTTCAATCTTGGAAATTAAGCATATTTCTTCAGTGAGAATCCTTCTCCTAGTTATCACACCTTTATTTTTATCACCAATAATCTAATTTTTAGAATGATTTAATCTTTCATACCTTAGATTCTTTTGATTATTTTGATTCACGGGTTCTTGAACTTCTTCACCGGTAGTAGCAATATCTAGATTAGATGTCTCTACTGGACCATTATTCTTTTTTGAAATGACATCTTGATCATCAAACTCATATCCACTTGCTTTGATCAACTTACCATGACATTCATCAACCTTCACATTTGCACTTTCCATTATCTTTTTTAACCTCTTATTATAACACGAGTAGGTCTTTCTCTTAGTAGAATAACCTAAGAGGATACCTTCATCACATCTTGCATCAAACTTTCCAATATCCTCATGTCTTTTAATATAACATTTTCTTCCAAAAATTCTAAAATATCTAATTGTAGAAACATTACCAAACTATAACTCATAAGGAGTCTTACCAGAATCACCTTTTATATGCACCTGATTCAATGTGTAAATAATAGTCCTAAAAGCTTCTCTTCAAAATTTCTTCGCAACATCTCCTTCAATTATCATAGTCCTAGCGGCATCCAAAATGGTTATGTTATTTATTTCAACAACTCCATTCTACTGAGGGGTTCTAGGAGCAGATAAGTGTCTCTTAATTCCATGCTTCTCACAAAATGAATCAAAGTTACCAGATATGAATTCTCCTCCTTTGTCAAATCTCTGATGTTTCACCTTCAGTCCCATCTTTGTCTCCACCTTACCTTTGAATATCTTGAATTTCTCTAGAGATTCTGATTTATCCCTTAGAAAAGTCACCCACATCATTCTGGAATAATCATCAATAAACAACATGAAATATCTATCACCCTGCACACTTTTTGTTCTTGTAGGACCACACAAATTAGTATACACAAGATCTAATAATCCACTAGATGTATACTACTTACTCTTAAATGAAATTCTTGTTTTCTTATCCAACTGACATTCTTTACATATCGGATTAGAAGATTTTACAATTTTGGGAAAATATCTAATAGCTTGAGTAGAATTGATCTTAATCATGCAATAAAAATTAACATGACACATCCTCCTATACTACAACCAACTCTCATCTATCTATGTAATCAAACAACTTCTCTCACCAGCATTCAAATGAAAAATGTTACCTTTAGTCTTAGTACCTGGTGCAATCTCTATACCGGAGGCATTCAGAATCTTGCATTTACCATTTTTCAATTATAGATCATAACCCTTATCCACCATCTATCCAACACTCAAAATATTATGCTTTAAACCTTCAACATACATGACATTATCAATATTATACATACCATCAAAATAAATGGAACCTCTACCATGAATCACACAAGATTTATTATCACTAAATATTACTATACCACCATCATACTTCTCCATATTCACAAATTTACTTTTATCACTTGTCATATGATGTGAACAACCATTGTCAATTACCCATTCATCTTTAACTTCAATCTTAGTAGCCAAAGGTTTCTCCTCAACAATGCAGCTTGTAGAATTCACTAGTACCAGGTCATCTTCCTTGATACCAATAAATACAAATTCATCTTCTGATTTCTCTTACTCTTCATGTGTAACACCTTCGTGAGCAACATAATGACATTTCTTCTAATATTTGTACTTCTGGTTAGGCTTATAGGGATTATCATACTTATTATTTCCTCATATCTATCATACCTATCATACCTTGACATTCTTTCAGGACACCTGGAAGAAAAATGTCCTATCTTATTACAAGAGAAACATTTCAAGGGAAACCTACCATCATACTTACCGACTCTCTTAAGTAATCTCCAAGCAATAAGTGTGTCAAGCTCTTCCAAATCTCTTTCCTGATCTTCCATATCTACACATCTTATATGAACTTTCTCCTAGATCATACTTCTTCTTCTATAATACATAGGCTCTAAATGTTGTGTCAGATTTACCGTGTGATTCTCCAAATTTTCTCTCAACTAAAAAGTAGCAAGTTTACCAACTAGCATGTCTCTTGTTATAGTGGTCATAGTTTGAATTCCATTGATTGCAGCAACTTTATATTTATATGCAGGAGGCAAGGATCTAAGAACTTTAGGAACTATCTCATCTTCATCAAGAGTTCCACTAGTACATATAATGTTCATTACAAATCTCATTCACTTTAGCCATAAAGGATGTTATATTCTCATCATCACATGACTAATGTGTTGGGACTTAAAACTACATCTCATTTTCCCTTTCAAAGTCTATGGCTTAGCAACTTTGACATGTTTATCTCCTTCACTCAGAGTCTCTAACTTTTCCTAGATCTCATGTGTAGTTTTAAGTCCCATCACATTAGTCATCTATGAATCGGTTAGGGCACTAAGAAATTCTTCTTTAGCTCTTATATTATGTTTTACATCCTTGATCTCATTCACAGTAATCGAACCATTCAGAGGAATATTGTAGGTATTCTTTGTAATCCTCCAATAATCATCTCCAAGACACTTCAAATGACATTCCATCTGATCCTTCCATACGGTGTAATTGTTTCCATCAAACCTCATACTCTCTTTCTTGAAAATATAGGTTTCCATTTCAAATCATGTGTTTGTTGTTGAATCTCAAGTAAGCCTTCTACCAGATTCTCTCAAATCATGTGTTATAGCTAGATCCTTCCATGCAGTGTAATTGTTTCTTGAAAATATAGGTTTCAAATCTCCTCAACTGATCAAGCTTCTTTTGGAGGATCTAGCTCTGATACCAATTGTTTGCAACAACAATGAAGAAAACTAAGAGGGGGAGGTGAATTATTTTTCACCATATTAGAAAATTAAAGCACAAGTTCATATTTGATTAACAACAACAAAAATTAAAGATAAACACAATAAAAGAAACCACAATGGGAACCTACCCACAATAAGATGATACTTTGCAGTAGTATATGAAAATATTACAATGGGGAATGCACATGCATTCAATCTCATTGCCTAGAGCTCAATACTCAAATATAGGAGGCCCAAATGGCTACAACCTTAAGGGAAGGCTCACTGCCTTACAAGAAGATTCAAAATACAATCCAGATTATATGAACTGCAAAGATAGCATCTACAAATGCCTAATGATAGTTCTATTTAAGCACACTTGTCTACTATGATAAGTTCACTTGTTCATACATACACAACTCTCTAATAATGTGGACACATCACCGACACTCCAATTATATGAATAGTACACCCATTTATACAAATCATCAACCTTGACTACAATGTTGGCTAAACCCTCAAAGCCCAATTACAAAATTACATCCCACCATACATAAAATAATCACCAGAGAAATACAATGTCATGACAACATAGCATGGACCCAAATCAAATCTTGAAACACACTTCACCACCAAAAATTTTGTCAAGATTATCTGCAACATGTTACACCACTAACAATGTCACATAACACAAATAATATCACCGGACCCATAAGATCTTCAATAACTCACACAATGATCAATGCATACCAACAAAATAAATAGGACATAATTAGGAAACACCAACAAGCACATTAGAATCATCAACAATAGTTGCACCAACACCACTTAATCAAATCATTATCGATCACCATGCTAACACTTAAGAAGACTTCAACAACAGGAACTGGGACTTAGAAAGATAACTTGTGGAGCACCAAATAATGAACCATCTGAATTGAAGACACACATAAACATCTCAAACACTCTCCCAAATCTGCAATAGAAGATATAATACACTTAAACATAGAATACTGAAAAACCAATCCTCATACTAGAATCCACAACTCGATCAAATCACAATATATCATCATGAAATCAACACTAAATCAACTAGAGATACTTCCTTACTAAAATCACAAATCCACATTAGTACATCTACAATATCACCTGAAACAACAAAACCAAATCTGCAATCACTAAAACACAGGAATATATTAACATCAATGATAACATTATATCCTAATAGTATAAATATTCAACATGTTAGTCATGGGGGCAATACCTCTTCTTTCATTCCTCCTACCATGAGTATTCCCTTTGTTACCCAATCACACTCACCACCTATAAATGCTAGTCAAGGGGGCAACTCCTTCAATACAATTCCTTCATTCCTCCTATAAGTCTTTCATGTGTTTCACAACCTTCTTCATTACCTACTTATCATAGTGTCCCACCTCCTTATTCTCAATCTCTTCCTTCAATCAATAATGTTACTACTCCTTCTCAATCCAACATGCCTAATTTCAATCCTTCTATCGAAGCTACAATCAATAGTCTAGCCCAAACAATGTCTTCCTTACAACAACAAATATCTTCTATGAACCAATCTAAGTATAGTGTGCCCACATTTGATGTAGTGAGCCCATTATCCAATGACATTGTTAGAGTTGTCCCTCCTAAACATGTAGAAGTCCCTTAATTATAAATTTATAATGGAAAAGGTGATCTCTTAACTCATGTTAAAACATTCCAAACTTTGTGTAGTGACTTTGCTCATGATCAAAGATTGTTAATGAATTTTTTACTAGAACATTAAGGGATAGAGATTTGCAATGGTATTATTCTTTTCCTCCTTATTCTATTACTTCTTTTCAACAACTGGATAATTCTTTTATTCAACAATTTCACAATAATGTTGGTCCTAAAGTTACTCTGACTGATTTGATGCATTGTAAAAAAGGTGTTCAATAAAAAGTGACTGATTTTATTGGTAGATAAGAATTTGTATTCTCAAATTTTTTTTCATGTGTCTGATCAAGATATTAAAAATATTTTTATTGCTAATTTACAAAAAGACATTAGGAATAAACTTTTTTTAACTGATTTTACTTCCTTTTCATAGTTGTGCACAATACTTCACAATTATCAAGTGATTGTGAGTCAATTGGAAAAATCATCTCCTTCCATGGATCCAAGTGATAAGGGTGATAGTGCTCAACAACTATTTGCTAATTTCAAACCAAATAAAATATGCACAAATTTAATTACAACAACAACAACAATCAACTGGTAGTTTCTACAAGTGTGTCTCCTTTGTCTAAATATTTTAAAAGAGAAAAAAAATGTAGTCCTTTGAATGAATCTTTGTATAGAATTATGTCTCAAGCGTAAATGATAATTATGTACAAAGACTCATTCAAGTGTAAATGATTCATTCAAAGGAGTAAGATTCAATAATTGATTGATAACAATACCATATTTGTGGCAAGTGTAAATGATAAAGGAAACAAATTTGTAGCTCCTCCTAATCAAAATATCTATTTTTTCACTGATCCTTTACCATCTCATTCCACTAATGCGATTGGGACTAATCATCTTGCTTTCTCTCCCAATGATGTTGGCCTTGAATCTAAGAATATGGTGAGCCTTGTAGATAAATTAGGAACCCCCTAAGGATTTGTGCATCACATTTGATCCTAGTGAGACCATTAAAGCACCTGATGGCCCATTATACATAAGTGCAAAAATTAAAGGTATACCCACTAGAGGAGTGCTTATTGATCCTACTTGCATGGTTAATGTGATAACTGAACAATTTCTTTATACTTTGCAATTGCATAATGTTATATATGAAGATATTGATGTGGTATTTAATTTTTTTGATGGATTTTCTTGTCCTACTATTGGTTCTATCACACTTCCTATTGATGTCAACACTAAATTTTTAGATGTTTAATTTGATGTGATTCTTACATCTGATCAATTTCGTGTCAAGTTGGGACATCCTTGGCTCTCTTCCATGAAAGCGATCGCTTCTACTATTCATAAGTGTTTAAAATTTCCTCATAATGGTGAAATCATAACTGTTAATCATAGCATGAATCAACCTATAAAGAGGATGGAGATATTTGTCTTGATTACTTTTGGTCCGAATGATTCCAACCTATTCAACCTAGAAGTGATTCTCTCTTTAGATCATATCAAAACTAGAACAATGAAATGATTTTATCCATGAGTAAACCTATAAATCTAGCACTTAGCATTCCTCTTGATGATTATATACCCTTCCTTAAAGATAAGATTATTCTTCCTCCTAAGGAAAGAAATAATCTTCTTCCCAAAGAGGCACCCATTCCTTCTCCTAAAGAGAAGAGCATACTTTCTATTAAAGAAAGTGATGTTCTTTTTCCTAAAGAAGAATCTATTCCTTCTCCTATAGATGAGTCCACTCTTCCTCCCAAAGGTAGAAAAACTCTTCCTCCTAAACATTACTATCCCACCTAAGAGTAGACATATCCCTCCTCCTTCTGATGGACTTCGTCTCCTTCCTACACCTCCTATGCCTCCTTTGTATGGTGTGGTTCCTCCTCCTTCATCTTATAGAGAGAAACAATTGGCCTCTCCTATTGTCCACCCTAAAAAACCTCAACCTAATCATCCTTTTGTAAAGGAAGAGAAGAAGCCTATACTTGATGAACCTAAACCTTATCAACCTTTAGCCAAAACTAGAAGGAATTGTTGTGCGAAAGAATGACAACGAAGAAATCATGCTAGAGCTCATGAAGTTGCTTCCCAAACTATTTGTTCTCCTAAAACACCAATTATTGACATGATTCTATTTTCTCCTAAACAAGATGTTCAACCTAATTCTCCAAGACGCAAAATACTTTAAAAAATGATGGTTCAAGTTCTATTCCTATTAGAGCTCCTATTCTTATTAATCTTGATGAAGAAATAGGTGAGAATATTGTTAACGATGAAAATGTTGTGTTAGCACACATTTTTGCAAAATATTTTTATGCTATTTAATGATGCAATCTATGTATATCTCTATCATAAGAGCATTTACTACTAGGTTGTATGTGCAGGAGCTATGTTGCAGCATCAGAAAAATCCAACTGTGACTTGTTTATTGAATGGACAAATATCACTTGGGCATGTTAAGGGCTGGCACCGAAAGGGGACTACATGAAGCTTTTTCATTATGATAGTATTGGGATCCTTATAAGATCTTTTTTTCATATGGTAGAGATTGGGCCTATGTGATAGAATCTAACATTTTATTAGCACATATGAAGTCTCTGTGGAAGATTGGAAGCATCAGCATTCATGAAGAGTAGCTTAATCTCCATGATTTTCAAATTTGAGTTATTGGCATAAGTTACCCTAAAAAGACTGCCTAGTCAAAATAATGGAAGGATCTATCAGCATAACCTAGACCGATCACTCCAAAGGAGAACTAAAAAGAAGTTAATAATGAAGGGTTCATTGGCATAACATTCACTATCAGAGGCATGAGAAAAGTGTTATGCTGATAGCCGATGAGTCTATTGATATAACTTACACCAAAGAAGGAGAATGTAGAGAAGATACTTTGAAGTCATTAGGATATATAAAAGTGTAAAAAATAGCTACCCTGATACCTGATAGAATGAATATCATGGCAGATGGAAATCAGGTTTCATTGGGATAGCCTACACCGAAAGAAGTGACTAGGAAAGTAACAAGGTGAAGTCATCGGGATAACATTGGCTAATCAGAAGAAGACATTTTCTGCTACGTCAATAACCAATGAGGAAGCTAAGGTAGTTGCTAAGAAGGAGACCTCATTGAGGGAACATAGGCCGATAGACCATAATAACATAAAGATAGACAAGATGGAGCCCGATCTCATTGCGTCATCAGAGAAACATAAGATAGGTTATCCCGACACCCGATAAGATTTGCAACATGATGAAAAAGAAGGAGGATTCATCGGGATAGGTTAGGTTTAGTGGAATGAATGAAAAATTACTACGCTGAAGCCCAATGGATTGATCGGGGAAACCTATGCTGATCAGAAAGACAAAAATCTGCATCATCATTGCATGTATAAATTGGAAAAGCATACAATATGAGTGGTTCCAAGTGATTAAGTCATCGCTAGGAGTTGTGTTGATTAACCATTGTAAAATCTGATTTTAAACAGACTGGCCTACCATTATTAAATGCAGACAATGGGTAGGTATGTGTTCACACAAGGCAAATCATAGAAGGATTTCAATTGAGTAAATCTTTCTAATGTGTCAAATCTATATATGGGAGTTTGTACAATGAATTGGCATAACATATTGAAGCGAACAAAAAGATTGAAGTGCAATTGAACTGTAGAGAGTTGAATTTCAGAAGGATTGAAAGATTCAAATATAGAGGGTTCTAGTTCTAAAGGCAAGAGGAAGGTCATTGAAGTTTCTGACAATGCCTCGAAGAAATCTAAAGGTGGAGAAAGTGTGCAGAAGTGAAGGTTGAATCAGGACATGATTGACCAGATGAGCTCACCAGGAGCCAAGTGCCGAAGGTCTAAGGTTAATTTTCCTATTCATGATCAACTAGAGGATGATTATAAGGAAATTGGTGATGTCTGGACTAGGTTTAGGGGGCATGAATTGTTCCTCTACCACTACTCACAAAGACAGAAGGCGATGCTGATATCTAACCCATGGATTACCGGTCTGGGTAAGCTCGTATTTCCAAATGTATTCGTGACTATTGAATTGTTGAAAACCTTGGTTAAGAACAAAAATGCTATGAAGAGATGCATCCAATTTCCAAATGGTTATGCATTTATTCGCTTAAATACAACCACAATATACAAAGTGTTTGATCTAAGTTATAAAGAAGATGTGCCTCTTGATGATATGATGAAATAATAAGTATCTAGTAGAAGACTGAGAAGGGGGGTGAATCAGTATACTCAAAAACCGATACAAACTCCCAAACTCAAAATAAACTTATCAACAAAATAGTTCAGTCAAAATAATATCTCAAAGATTACCAACATCAACCAATACCAATCGGTTTGACTGTTATACCAACTTAATAGTAAACAACTTCAATCTTGTAAACATCAAAAATACTTAATCAAATATCAATCTTTTCAATTCTCATTCTTCCAGTTATCGTGCCTTAATCAAATCAATAAATAAGATCATAATCACAAAAGCATTCACCACTTGACACAAATATTTATACATGGAAAACCCAAATAGGTAAAAACCATGGTGAGATGAGACTCACAAGGATAGCTATCTGAACTCTTCTGAAGTTCACCCTATTAGGAGCCAAGCCTGTTAAAGCTTTACAATAAGTCCTGTTAAGAACTATTTCTGTTAGGAATCACCCAATTAGAGGATTATACAAATATGCCTTGATGAAAAGCACAATACCCTATTACGAGTAACCTCAGTAGAGGATTTGACAATCCAAACTAATGGACCACCTTGTGAGAGGATTTAGAAAGTAACCAAGCTTGTTAGAGCTTACCCGGTTAGGGGATTTCAATTTTTGTTGTGATTGTTAGAAAACAATAGGTTTTTCTTGATCTATCTGAATAGCACTACATCTACTTGATAAGATCCTTCTTAAGCTTCAAATCTACCTTCACTCAAACTGGACATCCATCCTCCAATTAGGCAACCTTACACTCAACTAATTTTTGCCAACTTTGCCAACTCTTGAATGAAACAACATCATCGACCTTAAATACAAATCAAATAGGTCAGTAACATAACAAAACCTAATTCTCATCATCAAGATTGCAAACAAGTCAGTATAATCTTCACCATTAGAAATCATAATAATCTCTTCACATTTAACAAGCAAATTCCAACCACTTCATCGGACTTGTAACTTATCATGTGCTATGTATTTGATGCAATCTATTGGTATTATGGATGTGTTGCATTGGTTTTCTCATTGATGTCAACACTTGTCAACACTTATCAGCACTTATCTTTCTAGGAGATCTTTTGTTATGTTCACCAACATGTTCAGTGACTTATGCACAGTCACCGGTATCTAGTTCACCAGTAGGTTATATTGTTCACTAGCACAGAGGATGACTTGTTATCATCTGGAGATTACTTGGTTATGTTGAAGACATGTTTTGGACACTTGGTTTTGGTGATTTGGTTATTGGTCTAATCGAGTTGGCATATTTGTTGTTACTGACAAATTTGGTCTAGGTTATGGACCGACATGCGTTATCTATTCCAGATCAAAATGACATGTTATGGAGATGACTTATTCATTGGTTATTATTGTAAATGTATTGAGCCGAGATGATGCATCACATATTGATTCATTTGTAATTGATTTAATTGTAATATTCTTAGTGAGCCGACCTACATATTTGGTCTTAGATTTTGGTATATATGTAAGATCTCAATTGTGAGATTAACATGGTAGGAAAAAGGTATTATAAGGTTGTGATATTCAGTATATGTGAATATAAGCAGAGCTACTCATGCAAACATCATTTGAAGATTCAAGGAAGGTATGAAAGAGATAATCAGAGCTTAACCGGTACTGAAACCAGCATATGAAGATGCTATTTTGAGTAGTACATCATCTAAGATTTAACCATCCTATTGTAGTTAGTGTGACTCTCATTTTGTGATTGAGTAGTGAGCTCTAGGCAGCTGGCCTTTCTACATGTGTAGACCCCATTTGTACACACATACTATCTTTAGTAGTATCATCTGATTGTGGGTAAGGTTTCCCATCGTGGTTTTTCCCCTTAGAGGGTTTCCACGTACAAATATTTGTGTTATGTATTGTGGATGTTATTTCTCTTTCTGTTTCATGCATTAAGTTTCACAGGTATTGTTATTAACCATTAAAACTGTCAACAGGCATTAAGTTTGGTTTACCCGTATTATGCATCAAGTTTGATTAAGTTATATTTGGGTTGAAATTATTAGACAACTGATTCACCCCCCCTCTCAGTTTCCTCCGGGTCCTAACACAATCCACTTTGCTCCTTTCCAAGACAATAAAATGTTCCAAACTAACTTGAACTTATCTTCATATAATGACCACACGTGTCACCATCATTACCGCTCAACATTAGATCTTAAACCAACAAACTTTGATCGGTTAGGGTTTAACAAAAACAATTGGTAGGGTTTATCAGTTACTAAACATAGAAAGGTTTAACCTTATACACTGGTTTAAATTACAAACTACCATATACCAATTTACAATGTCTTCCACAAATTTTATCATACCGGTTACAATACAAAAGCAATAACAACAATAACATCAGCAAAATCATGAATACCATTCACCGGTTCAATCGACATCAATGACAACATATCATCAATATAATCTTTATACAAAATGCCAACAATATAACAATGCCAACACCTCTATCTTTTGAGGAATTGGAAGAAGAATATAGAACCATGGACATGACCTATCAAAGATGGAACTTAGCCATCCATAGGGAAGAGAAAGGGAAGCTAACTGATGAAGATGGTCCACCCTACGATGTAAATATTTTCAAATAGTATTTACAATACACATATATGGCTTGTGGATAGGTAGGAGGGATGGAAGCTCCAGATGTAGCATGGATGGGGCCATTGGTTCTTGCAGAAGACATTCAAAGGTATGAACCAATAAAGTTTGATTATGCAACCTATCTGGTCGACAAACTGCATGTGGGTTTTCTGAATCTTCAGAATAACCCTGACAAGTCCTTCAAGTATTATTCACTATTGATGCATATTGTGTTGTTCTATAGAAGATTGAAAGGACTATGGCTAGATGTCTTAAGGGGAAATCCTCAGGTCAAGGATGGACAAGATCAACCTATACAGTTGTGGGTGTCGCTTTGGGATTCGAGGTATGATAAATCTCACTATGCGAGATTTGAGAAATTTTTTGTTAAGCCATTGTTCAGGGTTTATAATGTGTCATGTGAAGGATCATTTTTAGAAATGATTAAAATATTTCTTAGGCCACATGAATACAAGGATACCGGAGTCAACCATAATTGGGGAGATTGGTATACTTGCAGAGATTTCACATTTGTTAGGGTTTTTGGATTTGAAGGTGCTCCCTATGTGCTACCAAAGCCTATGCTAGACCAAATTGCTTACTTGGAGATTGTGAGACAATTGAGTGTCTCTAATACATGACACTTTGGGGATGCCCACAAGCCAGCCTTCTTACCTAGGACTCTTCAGTTTGGAGATTCTGGAATAGTGTCTACCAGAGATTATTAAACCATAAATAAGAAACTAGTGGATGAATTCAATCTGTATATACATATGCCAAGGAAGAACTACGACCCAAAAAGTTACATCCCCATGTGCAGAAAAAGAACAAACCCAGGAGATTATCTCCATGAGTATGATGACTATGAGGATCTATGCAAGAACAAAGAGTTATAAAAACTTGCAAATGTTTTTATTGACTTGGAAAGAATATTGGAAGAAAGGAAGAAAAGACTTGGGGATCTAGAAGGAGAAGAAGAACAGGATGTGGAAAGTGATTCTAGAGAAAATGAAATAGTTTCTAAGCTTCAAGTACTAGAAAAAGAAGATGAACCAGATGCTCAAGACAAAATTGTAGCAACACTGAATATAGATTCAAATGCTAGGCTAGAAGAGCATACATCTTTTGTTTCAGATGATAAATTTGTTAAGTCAAAGGAGTTTAAATCCTTTTTGTATCATTTTAAAGGAAATAAATTAAGAGATGCAATGCCAAATGTGACACCAGAGAATGAGGCAAAAATGTTCAGGAAACTGAAGGCAGAAATTGATTCTGAGTTAGAGAACATGAACCCTGAAAGGGGAAGACAACTTCTTGTAGAGGCAGGAATCATTCTTTTCCCAGGCTGGGACCTCAATGCATCTTTTATTTTTGATAGCTTGTTGTATTTGTTAGGGTTTCAAGAAGATGCGAAGCAAATATAAACTAACAATTATATGTAGATTTAAATACAAAAGATAAAGAAATAAAACAGGACACAGATAACATAGAGATTTAACGTGGTTCACCTAGAATGGGTTACGTCCACCATACATAGTCATCCAATCTTTCTTATTATCCAGCAAAAATACTACATCAACCTTACAATGTCTTAAGCATCCCAGCCACTTATAACATGCATTTTTAGGGCAAAAAAAAAGTCAGCCTTTTTATTTATTACAATGTCGGTTTTCATCAAAAAATACCCCAAAAAATTTGCTGATCAGTCACCACATTTCAATAATCTCCCACTTGGAGACTGATTAGGCTCCACACCGAACAATCTCCCACTTGGAGACTGATACTACATGACACCACTGTACATGCAACATCTGCTGGATAAAACACTAGGACTCGACTAGTATAAATTCCACAATTATCAATCAAGAAGACCAACAGAAACTGATGAAGAAATCAGCTTCTCCTATGGAACTGCCTTCGTGAACATATCAACAGGATTCTCACTTGTGTGAATCTTCTCAAGCCATAATTGACCCTCCTCTAAAACAGTTCGGATGAAGTGGTACTTGAGCTGAATGTGCTTTGTCCTTGAATGAAAAGTAGAGTTCTTTGCAAGATGAATGGCACTCTGGCTATCAATATACAATGGGCTATCCTCTTGTGTCTGACCCAATTCCTCTAGAAAACATTGCAACCAAATCATCTCCTTGCTAGCTTTTGTAGCAGCAACATACTCAGCTTTAGTGGTTGAAAGTGCAACAACCTTTTGCAGCCTAGAAATCCAACTGACTGCAGTTCCCCCTATAGTTAAAACATACCCTGTAGTACTCCTCCATGAATCAATATCACCTCTCAAATTAGAGTCAACAAATCCACTCAGAGTAGCATTAGATCCTTTGAAACATAATGCCTTCATAGTAGTTCCTTTCAAATACCAAAGAATCCATTTCACAACATTCCAATGTTCCATACCCGGATTACTCATAAGCCTGCTCACAACTCCCACGGCATGTACGATATCTAGCCTTGTGCATACCATTGCATACATCAGATTGCCAATAGCTGATGAATATGGGATGTTAGACATTTTATTAACCACTTCCTATGCCTTTGGGCACATCTCCTTAGTCAATTTGAAATGACTAGCCAAAGGTGTACTAGCTGCTTTTGCATCCTGCATGTTAAATCTTTTCAACACCTTCTTTATATACTCACTTTGGGACAAATTCAAGGTTCTATTTTTCTTGTCCCATGTAATCCTCATATCGAGAATTTGCTTAGCTGCACCCAAATCCTTCATAGCAAATGACCTGACTAATTTCTGTTTAAGATCATTTATATGTTGTATGTTAGACCCAACAACAAGCATGTCATCAACATAAAGCAATAGGATAATATAACTGCCATTATCAAATCTCTTAAAATATACACAATGATCAGAATGACATCTATGATAACCATGTTCAACCATGAAATTATCAAATTTTAAATACCATTGTCGGGGTGCTTGCTTTAGGCCATACAGACTTTTCTTCAACCTGCACACCAAGTTCTCCTTACCTTTGACCTCATATCCCTGTGGTTGCAACATGTAAATTTCCTCCTCCAAATCTCCATGGAGAAAAGCTATTTTGACATCTAATTTTTCAAGATGTAAATCATCTACAGCCACAAGACTAAGTACAGTTCTAATTGAAGTCATTTTTACAACTGGAGAAAATATTTCATCATAATCTATACCCTTTTTCTGTGCAAAACCTTTTACCACAAGTCTGGCCTTATATCTTTTCTGACCTCCTTCCTCCTCCTTTAGCCTATAAACCCATTTGTTAGGCAACGCTCTTTTTTCTGCAGGTAAAGGGACTAAGTCCCAAGTCTTATTTTTCATCAAGGAGTCCATCTCCTCTTTCATGCCTAGCTCCCACTATTGTTTGGCATCTACCTGCATTGCTTCTTCATATTATTTTGGTTCACCAGAATCCGTTAATAAAATGGAATACAAAGAAGGAGAAAATATTTCAGGGGGTCTACTTGACCTTGTAGAATGTTTAACACTTGCAGGAGTTTGTGGGACAATGTGTTGTTGCTGAGCATTAGGTACCTGTGGCATTTCATTTTCAGGAATCTCATCCAACACCACATATTCTTGTTTGTCATGTTCATGCTTCTTTTCCTGCATCTGTTCTTTATACATGACCTTCTCATTGAATATAACATCTCTACTTCTAATTATTTTCTTATTTTCAAAATCCCATAACCGATAGCCATATTCATCTATCCCATATCCAATGAAGGTACATTTCTAAGATTTAGCATCAAGCTTGGTTCTATTTTCTTTATCAACATGGACAAAAGCTTCATAACCAAAGGTTTTCAGAAAAGAATAATTTACCTTTTTACCAATCCATGCCTCCTCTAGAATACCACCATCCAAAGGGATTGAAGGTCCTCTATTTATCAAATAGACAGCAGTATGTACAACATCTGCCCAAAAATGTAAGGGCAATCCAGCATGCAATCTCATGCTCCTTGCACGTTCCATGATAGTCCTATTCATTCTCTCTAACACACCATTTTCCTATGGAGTTCCTAGAACTATCTTCTGCTTTCGAATCCCATTTAAGGAGCAGTAATCTTCAAATGCTTTGCTGCAATACTCACCTCTATTATCCAATCTGAGACACTTCAACTTTTTCCCTGTCTCATTCTCAACCAAAGCTTTCCATTTCTTAAAAGTTTCAAAAACATCTGATTTTTGTTTTAGGAAATATACCCATGTTTTTCTGGTTGAGTCATCAAGAAAAATAACATAATAACAAGAGCCACCAAGAGATGATACTTGAGCCGGTCCCCATACATCTAAATGTACAAGCTCTAACTTCTCACTCTTCTTCTCTTTCCCAACCTTGAGAAATCTGACTCTTTTCTGTTTACCATAAACACATTTTTCACAGAACTCTAAATCAATATTCTTTAGTCCTGGCGATAGATTTTTGGAGTGAAGGGTTTTCATCCCTTTCTCACTCATGTGCCCAAGCCTATGGTGCCATATTATCGAATCTATTCTTACAACATCTATTGTTGTTGTCCCTGCAGTAACTTTATCTATAGCAGCTAGGGTAGAGTAAGTATTACCTATACATAGATATAATGTGCCTACCTTCGGACCTTTAGATATTACTAATGATCCTTTACTGACCTTCCACATACTATCTAAGAGGGTAACTATGCAACCTTCACTACCTAGTTGCCCAGCAGAAATTAAATTTCTTCTTAAATTAGGAACATGACCTACCTCCTGCAAAAACCAATCATTTCCATTCTGCAACTTGATCTTTATCTTTCCTTTTCCAACAATTTGACAGGGCTCATCATCACCCAAATATACCTATCCAAAATCACCTTGAACATAATCTAGAAAATATTTTCTATGGGGTGTAGCATGAAATGAAGCCCCAGAATCTATTACCCAGGAATCATTAACATTATCCAAACATAAGATTAAAGCATCTTGTAAAGTATTACTTGCAATATTAGCTTCCTTACTGTCATTTTCATTTTTGTCTCCTTCTTTGTTTTTCTGAGACCAACAGTCTTTCTTTAAATGACCAGGCTTTCCGCAGTACCAGCAATCTTTCTTTCCTCTAGATTGAGAGCGTCCTTTCTTTGACTTCCCTCATGACTTCTCATTCCAAGGGCCTTTTCCTCTTTCCTTTGATCTTCCTCTGTTCTCCACATTCAAAATACTACCCGATGATGTTGGAGTCTCACCTATGCTTTTCCTTCGCATTTCCTCACTTAGGATAACACCAACAATATCATCAAATACCAAAGTATTTTTACCAGAGACAAAGTTACTTACAGCCATAACCAAGCTATTCCAGCTTTCTGGCAAAGAACATAAAATCAAGAGAGCCCTAACCTCTTCTGCAAAGGTAATTTTTACCAAAGACAATTGACTGGTAATTGTATTAAATTCATTTAAGTGCTCTACTACAGATCCTCCCTCACTCATTTTCAAATTAAATAAATGCTTCATAAGAAATACCTTATTCAAAGCTAAGGGTTTCTCATATAACTTAGCCAATGTTGCCATCAAATCTACAGCCAATTTTGCTTCTGTTATATTGAATGCTACAGACGGGGCAAGGCACAATCAAATGGATCCCAGTGCCTTTCTATCTAAAATGTCCCACTCTTCATCTGACATTGTGGTCAGTTTCTTTGCCTTTCCTTCCAATGGCCGCCACAAATCCTTTTAATACAGGTAATCCTCCATCTACATTTTCCATAGCTGATAATTCTAGCCATTAAACTTTTCGACCTTGAATTTGGAATCCTCCATTGCTCCCACTCAAATCTGAGAGTCCTGCCAATTTAGAGAATACCTTGCTCTGATACCAATTGTTAGGGTTTCAAGCAGATCCAAAGCAAATATGAACTAACAATTATATGCAAATTTAAATACAAAAGATTATGAAATAAAATAGGACATAGATAACACAGAGATTTAACATGGTTCACCTAGAATGGGTTATGTCCACCATACACAGTCATCCAATCTTTCTTATTATCCAGCAAAAATAGTACATCAACCTTACAATGCCTTAAGCATCCCAGCCGCTTATAACATGCATTTTTAGGGAAAAAACAAAGTCGGCCTTTTTAGGGTTTTATTACAATGTCGGTTTTCATCAAAAAATACACAAAAAAAATTTCTCGAGGGCTCCCGCCCTCGAACCCCTACTTTTCTCAGGGGTTGCCGCCCCCAAACCCTACTTGGGACCTGGTGCAGCCCCGGACCCCAGCGAGGATACATATTGAGTGTACAGTGCTTTGTTGATCAGTTGCCACATTTCAATAGTAATCACATAAGAAAGATTATAAGTTAGACATTCAAGGTGTTAATGGTATTTTTATTGGATCAAGATATGATCTAGATGATGAGGCTTTGCTTTTATGGGCCCTCTATCCCCCGAATAAGAGGCAAATATTATAGATGTTGACAAGGCCTTTGGCCATATTATGAAACTAAAAGTTGGAGAAATAGATCCCATGATTGCAACAAAGATGGGGATAGATCTTACAAAGCTGAACAAAGCTCAGATGAAAAGAGAAATTGTAAAAAAGGAAAAATAAATAACTTTGTATGAAGAATTATTGAAGAGAGGTGGTCATTCAATGCCACGGATTACAAATGGTTCAAAGATAAAAAAGAGGTATGATGAATTTTTTCAGGAGTACAATAAATTAAAAAAATAGATGTGACCTGTCAAAGCAGATGCATCATGTGTGTTGATTACTAGAAGATATGAGAACTTGCAGAAAGTATTAGAGGAATTCTAGACTATTTGTCAGAAAATATGGATAATACTCTATCACACCAGAGAATTTATGATAGATTAAGTTTGTTATTGCAAGATAAAACATAGAGTGACAAAGTTGTTTGCAAGGTCAATAAATTAATTAATTCTCATGAGAAATTTACAACTAAATTAAAAATTGAATATGAGGAATGTCAAGGGATTATCCATCATGGATTCCCAATTGTTGTGGATGATACAAGGATTATAAAGGATAAATGTCAATGGATTTCTGATTGCAGATCACTACTCAGTATAGCCCTTAGCATTGCCCATGCAGATACCTTGGACATGACTGAAACATGGGAACAACTTGAGAACTTTGTTACATTGGAAGTGGCAGTCAGAGATATCATCTTCAACAATTGCATCTACAAAGATGAAGGATATCTTCAGCATATTCAAAAGTGCGGTTAGAGGCTGGATGGAAAAAGTTAATTTGTGTCATTGTAATATGTTTTGTAATGTTTTTGGTTGTCATAGTAGTTAGGAAGTTATTAGTTAGGTTTTTGTTAGTTTTTAGTTTATACTGATGAAAGGGTGTCCTTTCATTTGTATCTTTTGACTCACATATGTATAAGGAGTCATTTTGTATGCAGGGAGGGGGAACGATTTTTCACATGGTCTGTGGGGACTGCTAGTATTGTGTTAAGGAAAGTCTGTAGGAATGAAAAGTTATTTTTTGTTCAAGCAAGAACATCATGAAGTACCTGTGAGTTTGTATCTTTGTACATCTTTTTATTTCAAAACTAATATATAAGATTCCTTGTTTTATCTTCAGATCATTTTGTGTTACATTATGTTGATGAATCAAGTCCTTTGGATAAATCTAATTTAGATTTGCTATAGTGTGCCATCACATTTTGTTGTACAGGAAACATAATTATTTTTGTTTTTCTTGCAACACATAATGAAACCATTGCAATGATAGTCTTACATACTGTGAGGTTTTCAAACTGTCTCCAAAGTTGATTTAAATATTTGTCCACGAAGTAACACATTAATTGTCAGATAAGGTATTGGTCTATTGTTAGAATGTGTGAGTAATTTTGGTGTGTATAAGATCCTCATCAGGGAAACATACTTATTATTCCTATCAGTATTGTTCTTTCATAATTACTTAAAGTTTGAGCAACATTCTCTTACAAATATTCAATTATAATCAAATACATTATTTTTCATATTTAAGCAATTAAAGGCACACAATATAGAAAAGTTACATGTCAGTTTGCCAAGCCTGTAAACAACTTACACATTATGTTTAAATTTACTATAAAGAAGTCTTTTGTGCTTTGGAGTTTAAGGTATACCTACGTAGGTCTAGTGGAACCTAAAGTGCAGAGGAATTTGGTCGTCGATCATTCCTGTCCGTTGGCCAAAATTGATTGGATTAGTGAGGAATTTGGCAAGTTCCATTTGATTTCCAATCTGTGGTTTTGGGAACCAATAGATTGGTGACTCTGCTGGGCACTTGTCATAGGAAGTGTTCAGAATCTTTGGTGGTTGGTTTCAGACTCTACTGGAGGAAGGAGCCCAGAAGATTAGTAAAAAATATTGTTCCTCTTAGGAGGTGGTGACTCTACGTCTAGTACATGAATAATAACTGGTATTTTGAGAAAGTAAGAGAAACCCCTAGGAATTTATCAATAATATTAATGCAAGGGAGAAGGTCTCTACACAAGGGACAAGATAATCTTGTATAGTTGAGTCCAAAGAAGAGATACAAAGAAAAGAAATTAACACCAAGTATGGCATTTGGGGGTCATAAGAAGTTCCCTAGTAGAGAGGATTTCTCTTCATCTGGTTATAAATTTTATGAAAATGTGGAGGAAAATCCTTTCTATACCTTAAATGAAAAAGATAATAATGACAACCATGATGAAACCCTAACTAATGAGGAATGAGAGGAAAGGCAATGGGATGCAATCATACTTAAAATGGCTGACTTTAATGGAGATGAATCCAAAATGGCAAAGGCTCTTGAGAGATAGCCAGACTAGGTATTGCAAAAGCTCAGATTAGAAAGATATATCATTCAAATCCCTAATTAAAATGGGTTGAAGAAGAGAAAGGAAGGGGTGAGGGAAGTAGACCAACAACTGGAACCCCTAGGTATAGTCCCCCTCACATGAGAAACATGGAACAACCATTTAGGATCTTTAATAATCCATTGTTTGATGTTTTGGATATTAATTGTGAAAAAAGGGATAAATGGAAAAATATACCCTACAATGAGAATAAAAGCCAGTATCCTAATAGACAATGCAATAATTAGAATAGTGAAAGAAGAACTAGCAATGGGGAAATTACTAGCAACTGGAATAATAGCAATAGGAGCAACAATGTAAGTAATAATAGAGGTAACAATGGTAATAATGAAAATAATGGCAATAATGGAAGTGGTAATGGAAATAATAGAGCCAACAATGGTAATGTAAACAATGAAAATGGAAATAACAATAATCAAAATGGTGGTGGAGGCAAAAATGGAAACAATGGTAATAATAGAGGAAATGGAAACTTTCAAAATAACAACTATGGTTGCAGACCACCTATGACCATTGAAAGGTATAAACACTTGGATTTCAAAGGGATGGTTGGATATCCAAATCAGATTTCAAGTGATTTAAGGTCAGCCATCCCTAAGTTCAAAAGCAATGGAACTGATTCTACAGAACAACATGTAATAAATGTAAAAAATACCATTGAGGAATTTGAAGTCCCTAATGAAGATGATTTATGAAATTTTTTGTTCAGTCTCTAACAGAGGATGCGGGTGAATGGTACATAAATATTCCTAACAGGTGGATTGGCAGCTGGCAAGAGTTTGTGACACAATTCTTGGAAGAATTTGGAGACCATAATGATACTTCATTTGCATCTCATCAGTTGACAAGCATAAAGAAAAATCAAAATGAATCAGTCTCTGAATTTAATAAGAGGTTTAATAAAGTGCTTAATAGAAGACCAAGGGATATTAGACCTGTTGATTCATTTTTTATTGACTTTTATTTGAGTTCTTTTGACAGCAAGGCTCACTATGAGATTTTATCTCATAGGCCTACCACCTTGTAGCAAGCATTTAAGATAGCCACTACCATTGAAAATAACAGAAAAGTTGTTGGGAGAATTGGCAAGAGAGATGATGCAAAAGTATATAATCCTAGAGCTACAAAGAAGGACGAGATTAGCCAAATCATGGACATGCTGAAAGATATGAAGGGTAAGCAATTCCACAATGAGAAGTCACCTCCATTTAGAAGCAACAAGCCAATGAATTACAATAGGTCAAGATTGCACAATATGCCATATAACACAAACTGGAGAGACAGGCCAATGAATGCCAATCTAAACAAGGAAACTCCAGATCCAATAAAAAAAGCAAACGATTTTGTAGAGGAAAATCCATGGTTTGAAGTCTACAATCTACCCCATGCTGCAGAATAATGTATGATTTCTCAAGGTTTAGTAGAAGAAAATAACCATGAGGATGAGTATGAGCCCACAGTGAATGAACTTTCATCAGATCCATTTTGGGGTAGGGATGAGGATTCATCCGAGGATGAACAATCATCAGATGTACAATGGAGGAGAGAAAGCCAGTAGTACAATGTGCAACAAGTTTTCACTAATGATGATGTGGATACCCTAGCTTGGAGGAGATTGTTCCATGATGAAGAGCCACTGAATTCCTTGAGAAACCTAACAGATGAAGAAAATAAAGCTTATACTGTGGTAGCAGTAGCATGGACAAAAAGAAATTATTAGCTAAGGAACAAAATAGTGAACCCAGAGCAAGGTAAGCCATCTGAGATATTTGCAAAGGTTCCTAAAGCTAGTGGAAACAAATACACCATCGCCAAAAAGGAAAAGGAATGTACAATAGAAAAGATCAAACAAATAGAACCTCCTAAATTGACAAAGCCAGTTGAAAAGAATCAGATTAGTAATCCACTTTCAAATTGTGGATCATTTATGTCTCGGTCTTTATCGTAGGTGAAAGTATCTCTACCCTTACTTGAAGCAATGAAATTCCCTGATTATAAAAATGAAACAATCAAGATTTTGTCTAACATTGGTGAAGTTAATAAAGAGGATCATAAGCCAAAAGCTGAAGATCCACCTATTGTCTATTTGGGAACTTCTATCACTAAGAATCTTACCCAGGTTGATTCATTTTATCTGATAATGTTGATTAATAATAAAATGGCTAAGAATTGTATGATAGATTCGGGTGCAACCATGAACATAATGCCAGAAGATGTCATACAGGAACTTTAGAATGCATGTAGACACTCCCTATGGGAAATGTTATACTATGGATAATACATCAGTCTGAGTTGTTGGAATTATGAAGGATGTGGAGTTTCAATTTCCAGCATGCCCAGGTGCGTCATATAAGACAAACATCATAGTTGTTCGAGTCCTTGCCAATTATGGGATGTTACTATCAAGGCAATGGTCAAATTTGGGTAGGGGGACACATTCAGTTAGATCTATCATATGAAACCATGCTGGTAAAAGGAAAAGATGTAAGGATTGATAGAGAGATGAGATCATCCTACCTGATAGAAGAAGTTGATCCAAACGAGACAACATGTTTTCTCCAATCACATGTAGATAACTTTTACGTAATTATTTCTAAACCCATTCAATACAAAACTAATAAGTTTGAAGACACTATTAAAGCACATGAGGATAAAATTTGGAAAATGTAATTTGATGGTGCTTGCAGTAAAGAAGGGAATGGAGCTAGTGTGGTTTTTATTTCTCCTAATGGGAAATCATTCAAATATTCTTTCTTGTTAGCCTTTAAATGTATAAACAATGTTGTTGAGTATGAGGCGCTCTTGTTAGGTCTTATAATAGCAAATAAACAAGGTATAAAACTACTAATAGTCTATGGTGATTCGGAGTGAGTTGTATCTCAAGTAAGGGAAAAGTTTGCTACTAAAAATGTAAGGCTCTGAAGATACAAAAATGAGGTATGAGACTCTATTGAATTTTTTGATGCATTTTCTATAACATGGACTGAAAGATCTAACAATATTTCAGAAGATTTTATGGCTAACCTAGAAATTAAACATAACGATATTCCTTTTGATGACATTACCCAAGTTGAAATAAAAACTAGACCTGCAGTGCTAGATAACATAAAGAACTGGCAGATATTTGATAATGATAGGGATCTTTTGAAGTTCTTATTTTGTGAAGATAAGTATGAGGGCCAACATGTGGATTGGAATGAATATGTGGAAGAGGAGAATGGTAAGGAGTTTTTGTTTGGAAAAGACATTCTACACCTGAAAACAAACAAAATTCCAAAAGGGTTGGTGGAACTAGAGAGGATGTTTGACAATAAGGATATGGCGAATTTCAAGCCCAAAACTGGAAGTTGTGAAGAAGTTGAGAAAATAAACTTAGGAAGTGAAAACAATCCTAGAGAGGTCTACATTGGGAAGAAGCTTACACCAAAAATCAGAACTGCATTGATCAATTTGTTAAGAAAATACAGACATGTTTTCGCTTGGTCATATGATGACCTTAAAGAATATAAAGAGGGTTTGTTCCAGCATGAAATCCCACTAAAGCCAGATGCAAAACCATTTAGGCAAAAAAAAAAGGCCTATAAATCCCACTTTGACTCCCAAAATGAAAGAAGAGTTGATGAAGATGAGGAATGTAGGGATTATAGAGCCTATAAGGCACTCCACATGGGTATCAAACTTGGTACCTGTTAGAAAGAATAATGGTAATATCAGATTGTGTGTAGACTTTTTAAACTTAAATATATGATTTTTAAAGGATAATTATGCTTTGCCTAACATGGAAGCTTTGCTACAGAAATTAACAGGGAATGAGCCACTTTCTATGATGGATGGTTTCTATGGTTACAATCAAGTGAAGGCCAAGGAATTAGAAAAATACAAAACAACTTTCACTACACCATGGGGCACATATGTGTATGCCATGATGTCGTTTGGAATTAACAATGCTAGAGATAATTTTCAAAGGGCCATGGATGTAGCCTTTGAAGGCCTCATTGATTACATTCTATCTATATACCAGGATGATATGACAACATACTCCAAGAAAGTAGAGGACCACTATGATGATCTAGAAAAAAATTTCATCAAAGCTCTAGAATATGGTATTTCTCTAGATCCAAAAAAGTGTCACTTTGGAGTCATTGAGGGTAAATTGATAGGTCATATTGTATCTAAATATGGAGTAAGGATTGACCATGAGGAAATTGCAGCCATTGATAAAATTTAGATTCCTAAAATAGTCAAAGCAATTTAGTCATTCTTTGGACAAATTAATTTTGTGAGAAGGTTTGTGTCAATTTTTTTTGAAATTGTAAAACCTATTGCAAAGATGTTGAAAACGGGTGCAGAGATAAAATGGACTAATGGAGCAATTGAGTCTTTTTTGAACATTAAGAGGACCATCAAGAAAGCACTTGTACTTAAATCTCCTGATTTCTCTAAACCTTTTCAAGTATTTTCTTTGGCTTCATTTCATACTATTATTGCGATTATGTTACAAAAGAATAATGAAGGTCGTGAACAACCAGTGGGGTTGTTTAGCAAAACACTACAAGCTTCTGAGTTAAATTATGATGTGAATGAGAAGAAAGCACATGCCCTAGTAAAGGCTATAAAATCTTAGACCATATTTAGTGGGAGCTAATTTCATTGTCTATGTTCCTAATGCAGCAGTCAGGGATATTTTTAGGTAGACTG
This sequence comes from Cryptomeria japonica, assembly GCF_030272615.1. Taxonomy (NCBI): domain Eukaryota; kingdom Viridiplantae; phylum Streptophyta; class Pinopsida; order Cupressales; family Cupressaceae; genus Cryptomeria; species Cryptomeria japonica. The sequence continues at coordinate 588,243,565 of NC_081409.1, forward strand.
AAACTACTAGGAGAAGATGCAAATGGATCAATCAAATCCAGGAGTTCAACATTAACATCCAAATTACTAAATTGGTAAGAGGTCAAGGTTTGGCTAAATTGATGGTAGAATCAAATTTGGAGGCAAAACAGATAAATCAGGTAGAGTTGGAGGAGGATCAAATAAGCATTGAAATGTGTCCTTGGTATAAGAATATTATCTATTATTTAAAACACATGAAGTGTCCAAAGGATTTAAATGATAGTCAGAAAAGAACACTTAAGCTTCAAGCATCTAGGTATGTATTGCTTAAGGGTGATTTATATTGGAAAATAGGGATGGTATCCTTTTATTTTGTTTGGATGTTCATCAAGGACAATTTGTTTTAAAGGAATTGCATGAAGGTGTATGTAGGGGTCATTTTTCAGCAAAAGCTACTACCCATAAAATACTTAATGTCAATTACTATTGGCCACAAGTCTTTAAGGATTGTCATACTTATATTAAAAAATGTGAGGCTTGCCAAAAAATTTCAAGAAAGCTTAAATATGATGGAGCTCTCTACTTAGACCCATGCAAACTGAAGAACCTTTTCAAATGTCGGGTATTGATTTTATAGGTGAAATTGTAAATAAATCTAGTGGAGGGTACAAATGGATTTTGGTAGCCACTGATTACTTTACCAAATGGGTAGAGGCAATTCCTATAAGGTAGGCTACAAGTAAGGTAGTGACAAAGTTTCTTTTGGAGAATATTTTGACAAGATTTGGGGTACCCCACAAGATTGTTGTAGACAACGGGATGTGTTTTAGATCCAAGGAATTTGCTGACTTTTGTGAAAGATATGGAATCACTTTGTCATATTCATCACCTTATCATCCCCAAGGGAATGGACAAGAAGAATCTAGTAACAAAAATTTGTTGAAGATCATTGAAAGGTTGTTAGGTGACAACAAAAGGGCATGTGACTCAAAATTGAATTTGGCACTATGGGTAGATAGGGTAATAGTCAAGAAGACCATAGGGTTTTCTCCTTATTAGCTTGCTAATGAAAATAAGTAAGGCTACCTCTGAACAACCTGCTCTCGGTGTATAAATTTGTTTCAGAGATATCTAGAAGAAGTTAATTTCATGGAAAATAGGCTAGTCTAGTTGGCTGAATTAGATGAATATAGAAGAGAGGCTCAGGTACAAAATATAAGAGGCAGAAAATGGTAAAGGCATTGCATGACAAGAAATCTTGTGACAAAACTTTTAAAAAAGGAGAGTGGGTGCTCAAGTGGAATGCAAAGGACTAGGACAAGGGAAAGCATTGAAATTTTAAAGCACTCTAGCTAGGACCATATATCATCATCAATAAAGGAGGAGAAAAATCATACTTTTTGCAAAACACATGGTGAAATTCAGGAGTTTCCAGCCCATGCACAGTATCTCACGCATTTCTTCTCTTAAGGATCCAGGAGTATCTTTGTACTTTAGTAGTGTAGCCTTTATTTTCTACTTTTGTTTATTTGTTTTTATTGGTCTACTTTCCAAAGATAGCTGAGATCTTGCTATGTCCCTAAAAGGAAGATACATCCCCAGAAAGAGCCACTATTTGCACACATTTTTGTAAAATATTTTTAAGCTATTTAATGATGCATTCTATGTATATTTCTATCATAAGAGCATTTACTGCTTGGTTGTATGTGCAGGAGCTATGTTGCAGCATCAGAAAAATCCAACTATGACTTGTTTTCTGAAGGGATAAGTATCACTTAGGCATGTTAAGGGTTGGCACTGAGTGGGGACTACATGCAGAAAATTCATTATGATAGTATTGGGATCCTTATAAGAGCATTTTTGCACATGGCAGAGATTGGGCCTATGTGATAGAATCTAACATTTTATTAGCACATATAAATTCTCTATGGAAGATTGGAAGCATCAGCATTCATCAAGAGGAGCTTAATTTGCATGATTTTAAAATTTGAGTTATCAGCATAAGTTACCCCAAAAAGACCACCTAGTCAAAAAAATGGAAGGATCTATCAATGTAACCCAGACTGACCACTCTAAAGGAGAACTAAAAAGAAGTTCATAATAAAGGGTTCATCAACATAACATTCACTATCAGATGCATGAGAAAAGTGTTATGTTGATAGCTGATGAGGCTATTAGTATAACTTACACCGAAGAAGGAGAATGCGAAGTAGATACTTTGAAGTCATCAAGATATCGAAAAGTGTAAAAAATAGCTACCCCGATACCTGATACAATGGATATCATGGCATATGGAAATGTGTTTTCATCGGGATAGCCTACACCAAAAGAAGTGACTAGGAAAGTAACAAGATAAAGTCATCGGGATAACGTAGGCTAATCGGAAGAAGAAATTTTTTGCTACATCGATACCCAATGAGGAATCTGAGGTAGTTGCTAATAAGGAGACCTCATCGAGGGAACATAGGCCAACATACCATAATAACATAAAGATAGACAAGCCCAAACCTGATCTCATCGCGTCATTGGAGAAACATAAGATAGGTTGTCCTGACACCCGATAAGCTTTGCAACATGATGAAAAAGAAGGAGAATTCATCAGGATAGGTCAGGTTCAGTGGAATGAAAGAAAAATGGCTACACCGAAGCCCAATGGATTGATCAAGGAAACCTATATCAATCAGAAAGATAGAAAGATGCATCATCATTGCATGTACAAATTAGAAAAATGTATGATATGGGTGGTGCCAATTGATTAAATCATCCGGAGGAGTTGTGTCGATTAACCATTATGAAATTGGATTTTAAACGGATCGGTCTGCCATTATTAAATGCAGACAATAGGTAGGTCTGTGTTTGCACAAGGCAAATCATAGCAGCATTTCAATTGAGTAAATGTTTCTAATGTGTCAAATCTATATATGGGAGTTTGTACAAGGAATTGGCATAACAGATTGAAGCGAACTGAAAGATTGAAGTGCAATTGAATTGTAGAGAATTGAATTTCAGAAGGCTTGAAAGAATCAAATATGGAGGGTTCTAGTTCTAAAGGCAAGAGGAAGGTAATTGAAGTTTTTGATAGTGCCTCGAAGAAATCTAAAGGTGGAGAAAGCGTGCAGAAGTAGAGGTTGAATCAAGACATGATCGACCAGATGAGCTCACTAGGAGCGAAGTCCTAAAGGTCTAAGGTTAATTTGCCTATCCGTTATCAACTAGAAGATGATTATAAGGAAATTGGTGATGTCTAGACTAGAGTTATGGGGCATGAATTGTTCCTCTACCACTACTCACGAAGACAAAAGCTGATGCCAATATCTAACCCATGGATTACCAATCTAGGTAAGCTCGTAGCTCCAAATGTATTTATGAATATTGAATTGTTGAAAACCTTAGTTAAGAACTACAATGCTACGAAGAGATGCATCCAAATTCCCAATGGTGATGTATTTATTTGCTTCAATACGGCCGCAATCTACGAAGTGTTTGATCTAAGTTATAAAGCAGATGTGCCTCTATCTTTTGAGATATTGGAAGAAGAATACAGAACCATGGAAACGACCTATCAAGGATGGAACTTATCCATCCACGGGGCAAAGAAAGGGAAGCTAATTGATGAAGATGGTCCACCCTACGATGTAAATATTCTTAGACAGTATTTACAATACACATATATGGCTTATCGACAGGTAGGAGGGATGGAAGATCCAGATGTAGCATAGATGGGCCATTGGTTCTTGCGGTAGACATTCAAAGGCACAAACCAAGACAGTTTGATTATGCAACCTTTCTGGTCGACAAACTCCATGAGGGCTTTCTGAATCTTCAGAATAACCCCGACAAGTCCTTCAAGCAGTATTCACTATTGATGCATATTGTGTTGTTCTATGGAAGATTGAAAGGACAATGGACATATGGCTTAAGGGTAGATCATTAAGGCAAGGATGGACAGGGTCAACCTGTATAGTTCTAGGTTTCACTTTGGATTTGAGGTATGATAAATCTCACTATGTGAGATTTGAGGAATTATTTGTTAAACCATTGTTCAGGCTTTATAATGTTCCATGTGAAGGATCATTTTTAGAAGTGATTAAAATATTTCTTAGGCTACATGAATACAAGGATACCAAAGTCAACCATAATTGGGGAGAGTGGTATAAATACAGAGATTTCACTTTTGTTAGGCTTTTTGGATTTGAAGGTGCTCACTATGTGCTAACCAAAACCTGTGCCAGACCGAATTGCTTACTTGGAGATTGTGACACAATTGAGTGTCTCTAATGCATGACACTTTGGGGATGCCCACAAGAAAACCTACTTACCTGGGACTCTTCAGTTTGGAGATTTTAGAATAGTCTCTACCAGAGCTTATGAAGCCATAAATAAGAAGCTAGTGGATGAATTCAATCTGTATATACATACGCCAAGGAAGAACTATGACCCAGAAGGTTACATCCATGTTTGTAGAAAAAGACAAAACCTGGGATATCTCCATGAGTATGATGACTATGAGGATCTATGCAAGAACAAAGAGTTAGAAGAACTTGCAAATATTGTTATTGACTTGGAAAGAAGATTGGAAGAAAGGAAGAAAATACATGGGGATGTGAAAGGAGGAGAAGAATAGGATGTGGAAAGTGATTCTAGAGAAAATGAAATAATGTCTAAGCATTAAGTACCAAAAAAAGAAGATGAACCAGATGCTCAAGACAAAATTGTAGCAACACTGAATATAGATTCAAATGCTGGGCTAGAAGAGCATACATCTTTTGTGTCAGATGATAAATTTGTTAAGTCAAAAGAGTGCGGCAGAAATTCTCAGGGGAAGACAACTTCTTGTAGAGGTGCGAGTCATTATTTTCCCAAGTTGGGACCTCAGTGCATCTTTTATTTTTGATAGCTTGTTGCATTCAAATAAGAAATATTTTAAGTTAGATGTTCAGGGTGTTAATGATATTTTTAATGGATCAAGATATGATCTAGATGATGAGGCTATTCTTTTATGGGCCCTCTATCCCCCAAATAAGAGGCCAAAGATTATAGATGTTGACAAGGCCTTTGGCCATATGATGAAACTAAAAGTTGGAGAAATAGATCCTGTGGTTATAATAGAGATGAGGATAGATCTTTCAAAGCTGAACAAAGCTCACATGAAAAGAGAAATCGCAGAAAAGAAAAAATACAAAGATTTGTATGAAGAATTGTTGAATAGAGATGGTCATTTAGCTCCACAAATTATAGATGGTTCAAAGATAAAAAAGATGTATGATGAATTGTTTCAAGAGTACAATAAGTTAAAGAAATAGATGCGAACTGTCAGAGCGAATGCATCTTGTGTGTTGTTTACTAGAAGATATGAGAACTTGCAAAAAGTATTAGATGAATTCTGGACTATTTATCAGAAAAATATGGATAATACTCTATCACACCAGAGAATTTATGATAGATTAAGTTTGTTATTGCAAGATAAAACACAAAGTGACAAAGTTGTTAGCAAGGTCAATAAATTAATTAATGCTCATGATAAATTTACAACTGAATTAAAAATTGAATATGAAGAATGTCATGGGATTATTCATCATGGATTCCCAAGTGTTGTGGATGATACAGGGATGATAAAGGATAAAGGCCAATGGATTTCTAATTGCATATCACTACTCAGTGTAGCCCTTAGCATTGCACATGCAGATACCTTGGACATGACTGAAATAGGGGAACAACTTGAGAACTTTGTTGCATTGGAAGTGGGAGTCAGAGATATCATCTTCAACACTTGCACCCATAAAAATGAAGGATATCTTTGGCATATTCAGAAGTGTGGTCAAAGGATGGATGGAAAAAGTTAATTTATGTCATTGTAATATGTTCTGTAATGTTTTTGGTTGTGATAGCAGTTAGGAAGTTATTAGTTAGGTTTTTGTTAGTTTTTAGTTTATACTGATGAAAGGGTGTGTCCTTTCATTTGTGTCTTTTGACTCACATATGTATAAGGAGTCATTTTCTATGTAGGGAGGGGGCACAATTTTTCAAATGGTCTGTGGGGACTGCTAGTATTGTGTTAAGGCAAGTATGTAGGAATGAAAAGTTATTTTTTGTTCAAGCAAGAACATGATGAAGTACCTGTGAGTTTGTAGCTTTTATTCATCTTTTTATTTCAAAACTAATATATAAGATTTGTTGTTTTATCTTCGGATCATTTTTTGTTACATTGTGTTGATGAATCAAGTCCTTTGGATAAATCTAATTTAGATTTGTTGTAGTGTGCCATCACATGTTGTATAGGAAACATAATTATTTTTGTTTTTCTTGCAACACATAATAAAAACATTGCAATGATGTCTTACATACTATGAGTTTTTCAAACTGTCTCCAAAGTTGATTAAATATTTGTCCACTAAGTAACAAATTAATTGTGAGATGAGGCAATAGTCTATTGTTAGAATTTGTGAGTAATTTTGGTGTGCATAAGGTCCTCATCAGGGAAACATACTTATTATTCCTATTAGTATTGTTCTTTCATAATTACTTAAAGTTCTAGCAGCATTCTCTTACAAATATTTAATTATAATCAAATACACTTTGTTTCTCATATTTAAGCAATTAAAGGCACACAATATAGCAAAGTTATAGGTTAGCTTTCCAAGCTTGTAAACAACTTACACATTACATTTAAATTCACTATAAAGAAGTCTCTTTGTGCTTTGGAGTTTAAGGTATACCTGCCTTGGTCTAGTGGAGCCTAAAGTGCAAAGGAATTTGGTCTTTGACCATTCTTGTTCGTTGGCCAAAATTGATTGGAGCAGTGATGAATTTGGAAAGTTCCATTTCATTTCCAATCTATGGTTTCAGATGATGAATATGAATATGTTGATGTTTACAATGATTTATCTACAATATTTTCAAAAGGATTAATCCTAGCTCCTAGCAATGAACAAAGTGATCCATCATTAGAGCATGGTCCTTGTTTGGAACTTGTGATAGATCCATCTACTATGCTCAATGTGTCTCCTCTTGCATGTTGTCCATCCTCCCAAAATAATGATCAACAAGATTGGGGGAGGATGATTTTCATGATTAGCTTCATTAGCATTGTAGATTCTCTCTCTCTCCTCTCTTGCTTATTTGTGACATTATTCTATGTGTTTCCTCATTCTTCTATTCATTGTCCTAGTGTTGTCTACTTGAGGATAATGTAAAGCATTGAGATCACTTTTGGCCTCTTCCATGTTGACTCAAAAGACACGTGTTCCCTTATTCCATGGTGGTTTCCTTTCTTAGGGATGAGGAAAATTCTATGCATATATATACATTATATACACGAGTTATCGTAAAAAGTATACTGACTCCAAAGTTAGGTGAAACCACCTCATTTTTTGTCTTTTATGTTCATTATCCTTTGGTTTATCCTTTCTTGGCAGCTAAATTATTACGATAATGTGCTTGTCTTCTTTGGGTGTGTCCTGTTAGGATTAATGATAGTCCCAAAGATACTAAGAGGGGGGGGGTGAATCAATATCTAACTAGTTTACTGAATATTTGACCTTATTAATTATTTTGCATTCCAAAGCAGTGTACTGGTAAATAAGAATTAATGCAATAAATAGGAACAATAAAGACAACATAGAAAACACACCATAACACAATATTTTAACAAGGAAACCCAGTGTGGGAAAAACCTCGATGGGATTTGTGACCCACAATATTAACTCACTGGCCAATGAATAGATATTACTTACAATGTGGTGCCTACACATGCAAGAAGGCCAATTGGCTAGAGCTCATTGCACAAATACAAAATGGAAGTCTCATTGACTTACAAAATGGATTATGAGAATCCAATATAATGTACTGCCTACAATTCAATATCTGCTATGCTAGGTTCATTACCGGTTTAAGCTCATACTATAACCATAACCTTATACAAAATATGCCTTAATATTCACTCATCACTTCTACCATATCCATATTCTATCCTATCATCATATATAAAAATGATTTACAAGATCTCATACATATATGAGTCTATTAGAATATGATATGTTGACTTTACAAAAGATATTTATAATTAAATACAATAATCAAAAGTTTGTTCCTGTCGACTAGGGTGCTGGTATACATTGTTGTGACTGCGGGTGAAGTGTCTGTCGGTGCCGGTGGTTGTGCCTGTCAGTGGTTTACCAGATGAATGCCACAAAATTACTTGAAGGTATCCACAAGGCTGCAAGGTTGTCATCAATGACAACACCTTCAATCACCTTAAATTCTCATTAGAGTGTGCAATGCCAACATATCCTACCTTAAAGCAATTTCTCTTGGCAAGAAATGTGCAATCACTTTAATGTGGGGGCATACACTCTACTCATGATTCTCTCTCCTGATACTTAAAGTTACTTAGCAAACTTTTTCTTTTCTTTGTGATTTCTAGTATCTTCTTTTCATGACGCATAGTAAGTGAACCTTACTAGGTTTAGTCAAGATTATCTCTTTCTCTCTCATGATCTTCCCTTTTACCTTATCATTGAAGTTGTAAGATCCTAAAGTCCACTGGGGGCTTGGTGAATCTTGCCTCTTTGATGTGGTGAAAGACTTTCATTCTGAATTCCTTGTACTTTACTGGCAATATTTGCATAAGCTCATATTCCCACTAAAGTGGGGGATAAATGTAACATCCTAAAATTGCATCCCTTGCAATTTTTAACTGCATTTGGGTCTTCGGCTTAGTGTTTGCACCCCTCAGCCTGATCAGAGATTTGATTATGCTCACACATATCAAAAACACCATTCAACTCAATGATGTACCCTTCCTCCACCTTGATCCTACCCCAAATTAGGGCAAAACTAGGGTGTGGCACCCTGGTCCTCCTTAATGGGGACCTATCTTGGACCCCTCTCCCTTACCTATCTCAAATTTCAAGTGGGGGAATCCCCTCTATGTCATCTCAAGTCAGAAAATTAATCAGTTAATCCTACAGGCAAGTATATAAGAGGACTTTCCCCTCTCATTTGAAGATGATGAAATTCAATCAAGCATCCAAGTATTCAAGAATTGAAGAGCAATTGAGCATTTTTTAGTCTTCGTTCAAGATTTGGAGTAGTAATAGAGTCAATATTTCAAGCATTGAAGAGGAGATAAGCATTCTATTTCATGAAATCATAACTCTGTGTGGAGGCAAGCAAAACTTCACAAGGAGGTATAAGCATTTCATTTTCAGTCAATTCTGTATCCCCTCAAAGAGGAGGATTTCTACTTTCAGTCATTTCAATTACATTATTTCAACCACTTGGTTAATTCCAAAACTAGGGTTTTACCTAAAGGCAAACCCCTATTCCCAACACATTCCCCTTTCCTTATTTGCAAAGATGGAGAAACCCTTTTTGATGCGTGAAAAGTTCGAAGGACCAATAGAAGGGCAACCTGGTCTGGACACATGGTCCCTGCAACTTTTTGCAGATTTTCCAAAGCAACTCCGAATCATCTCAAGCTTCTTAGATCCAAGTGCATGGTTGAATCCCAAATCTATAGCTCATTGCTTTCTCATATTTATCTTCATTTTCAGCACTTATCCTTAATTCAACTATTCAATTTACAAAAGAGGGTCAAACGCATTCCAAACACAATCAATCTACTTAGTATTTATTCCTTTGCATCATTTAGGATTGGATCTAGTGGATTTATCCCCTCTTTTGAATATAATATCCTTAAAGTAAAAATTGACGTAGTGAATTCTCCTTCCAAGTGGTGGATTTGCTAAGCCCCAAATTTTCCATGTTACATGTTATTTGAATATCCTTTTGAATTTATCCCACAAATTAATACTTACATTAGGCATATTTCTATACCAATCCCTTGGTTCATCAATTGGAGATTGCATGAATAATTTTGTAATCACATCTTCATCCTCTACTTCAAAATCATCCATAAGATTCAAAAAATATTTCAAATGATATTCATCAGATAATGCACTATTTCCTAAAATTTCATTAATGGTCCTAATATAATTTGATATCAAATTAGGATACTGAAATATAATTTCCTATGTTTGTCATGATGTAATAGTCTTTTACCCAAAATATTTTTTATTCCTTGATTACCTTGCATGTTATAATTTACATTTACTTGAACATTGTGTTATGATTTTCCTTGCAAATTTTAATTAACAATAGGGTTACACTGTCATATGGGTTATGCATTTTACCAATACCTTGTCCTCCTTGAGAGATATACTAATGAACTATACCTCCAATATTTAATTTGTTCTAATTTGGTAATGGATTATATTGAGGATTTAGTGGTACAATTGTTTTTATTATAGATACAAGTGTAGAAACAAAAACTAAGGCAACATATACAATTCTTAAAGCATCAAGCCTTATTTTCATTTTTTATATATCTTGAATAATTCATCTTCTTTTAGCATTGGGATTCCTAATGACAAAGCATTATTAGACCCTTAAACAATTTCAAGACTAGCGCATAGATTGAATATAGTATTTACTAACTATACATATATTAGCTATGAATTCTTTTTAATGTTGGTTATTTTTACTAAAATCAAATTGGGTTCATTGTCCTTATCTTTCTTTCTTCTCATATGCTTCTTGAATTATAACTTCTTCAGAAGTAAGAGATTCTTCCTTATATCTATTTTCTAAAGATGGGGTACCTCCACTACTCTCAAAAATTTGATGAAAAAGGATCATTGTGATCAAGAGGAATTTTACCTATTATTTTTCCTCTCCATCTTTGGGTGGGATAATTATTATGAAGACCTAGGGTCAGATGTTTTTTTAAAGATATTCTACCATCAATGATTAGATAAAATTCTATAACAAACCAACTAGGAGATATTTTAGAGTTACCACCTAGCGACTTGGGCAATTTGTTTTGATAAATAAATATTCTCTAGAATATGGATCTTTTCTTATAAAATCCCCAATAGAGGTTTCAATCTATTGGTGTTTCCAACTAATTTCCTAATCATCTCTATAAAGTACCTAAATTTAATCCTTAAGAATCTAATATTAGTAGCCAATGAATAGGAGATAATTACTTTGTTCTCCTTTGCACTTTAGGTTCTGCTAGACCAATAGGGTAGCCCTTATTATAATATCTTTGAATAATTATCCTTCTATGCTTAGATAATATTTAAATCCAAAATATTCTCACACCTTGTACTATGATCTAAATGATTATTGCAAATTATCTAGATCCTTAATAAAACCTCATTGTAGCACCTTAGAACATGGAACAATTTGAGCACATTAAAGGATTAAAATATTTTTTTAAATTTACTGTTTCAAAACCTAAGTTTTAAATAAATAATAATCCCACATCAATTCTCATCCAAGACTATAGAGATAGATTCTAACATAAAAAAATGCCTTCTTCTAATATCTAGAGGATTAATAGTATCATTTCCTCATGATAACACATCCAAGAAAGGGTATTATCTATAATTATTTTTACAAATCCCTCAACATCAAAAACATCCCTCCATGTCTTATTTAAATTATATTTAATCCATTACTTAAATAGAAGAAACAAACAAGATCCACCATATATAAAATTTATATAGATAAACTTATAAACCCTTTATTTCTTTATTTAAAAGGAAAGTTGATGCGTTCAAGGAGACAATTGCAAAGAACACACAATAATTTTTTTTACATTAGCTTCTATCTGAATAAACAATATGTCATAAAAAGTGTTCCACTTACATTCAAAATTTGTCTTACAACATAGAACAATCAATTATCTTATTGAATATCTTCCAAAATAATAATGCGTTCAACTATATTTGAGTCAATATCTCTCTTTACAAGATGTTTTGTGTTGTAAATTAACCACCTTAATGGATAAAGTCATTATTTTTCATGGGATCACCACAAACATTAAGAGAAGGTAATTTAACTTGATTGATACAATCATAAAAGGACTAAATTTAGATCAAGTAAATTCTTATCTTGTTAGAGCTGAAATTGAATTATAATTAGGGTTGACTTGCAATGCTAGATCTAGGACAAACAATGAGAAATCGACACAAAACAATAGTAATAAAATGTTCCAGGTATCATGTAGAGTTATAAACCTAGATATAAGGAGAGAAAATAGATTAAAACCTATGACAAAAAGCTCAGGAAAAATTGTTAGGATTGAGGGGAGTAGGTTGTTCTAGTCCTCCAAATATCAGGTGTAGATAGGCTAGATGTTTTCCAAACCAGGATGACACATAGAAACCAATATCAAAAGGTCATTAAAAATTCTCAAGACCAAGGTGAGCTAGTCATCCTGGTCCTCCACTTTTTGTGCCTTCAAAAGATAAGTCTAATTATCATCATCTACATTGTCAGATTCTTCGCTTGCAACTCTTGAGATTCTTGTCACAAGTATTTGCACCCTATACAAAAATCGAGAGCTCAAAAATCCTATGAAACATGAAATAATCTTCAAGCCTATGGGTTTTGTTGGCAAATGTACACTCCAATGAAAAATTGTAGGTGATTGAAGGTATTGTCATTAATGGCAACCTTACAATCATATGATACTAGTAGGCACTGGCACTGACAGACTCTACACCGGCATACGTTCACTGGTACCGAAAAGATTGATTACCAGCACCCTGGCCGATAGGATTTTATTTATTGCAAAATGTAATTAATTGTAATATCTTTTTGAAATCCGACAAGGCATATTGTAATAAGGCTCATATATAAGTATGAGATCTTAGAGAACATTTGTATGTAGGATATATGATGGATAATAAATATGAATATTAAGGTAGAGCTTGAAATAAGGTTTTGGAAGTTGCAGAGCTTAAACCGGTACTAGATCTGGCATAGAAGATGCCCTTTTATAGTAGTACATGATATTGGATTTTCATAATCCACTTTGTAAGTCAGTGAGACTTCTCTTTTGTATCTAAGCAATGAGCTTTAGGCAGTTGGCCTTCCTACATGTGTAGGCCCCTACTATAATAGTAATATTCTCTTATTGGCCAGTAAGTGAATATTGTAGGTCACAAATCCCACCAAGGTTTTTTCCACATCGAGTTTCCTCATTAAAAACACTATGTTATGGTGTGTCTTTCATGTTGTGGTTGTTGTTCTTATTTACTGCATTAAATTTGGTTTACCGGTACACAGTCTTGGAATGCTTTTCATTTAATAAGTAAAGAAAATCAATAAACTGGATAGATACTAATTCACCCCCCCCCCCCCCCTCTTAGTATCTTTGAGAATCCTAACAATTGGTATCAGAGCCTGGTCCTCTATTTTTGAAAGCCCAATAGCTTGAGAAATATTATGACACTGGTAGAGATGGAAAACTTGATGAAGCAAATAGAAACATCTCTTGCAGATTATGATGCAGAAAAAGTGAAGAATATCAAACTTGAAGATGATCTGAAGGTTGCACAGGAAATCATTCCAGGACTTCAGAAAAATCTCTCTATTGCTAGGAACAAAAGAAGAGAACTTTTTGAGAAGCTGTAGAGTGATGATGATGAGAAAGAAACTCTTAATGACCTTGTGAACAAACTAAGACAAGAAAACAATACAATGAAGAATGAGATGCAAGATAAGACTATAAGATTTTGTAAAGACATTGAAGATAGAAAGAAGAATGAAGATGACTTGGTTAGAAGACTGAATGATGCTGGAAATGAAAACACAAGACTTAGTCATGAAAATGATATGTTGAAGACAGATTTGATGTATACACAAAATGATAAAAATGAACTCATGAGATAGAAAGGAATCTTGGAGAATGAATTGGCTACTACAAATCAACATAAGGAGAAATTCAAGAAAAGTTCAGAAGAACTTGATGACATGCTGAAAAATTAGAAACCTAATGGTGACACTAATGGTCTTGGCTTTGAAGTTGGTGAAAGCTCCAACACTACAAACAAACATGATCACAACAAACTAGTAAGATAACCTAATGCTTATAAATTCAATGGAAAATTCTTTAACTGTAACAAGTACAGTCATAGAAAAAATTAGTCTAGATCTAGAAACTATCAAAATAATAATGCACCCACCGGTCAATGCTCTAAATGCAATAAAGTTGGTCATAATTCAGAAAATTGCAGAATGAATGTAATATGTTATATTTGTAGAATATTTGGACACTTATCTAATCAATGCAAAACACATACCGGCATAGGATATGGGAAAGCTATTTAGAAAAAAAATGTGACTTGTTATGCTTGTAACAAGATTGGACATATTGCAAAATTTTGTAGAAGTAAGACATCACCAACAAATAACAAAGGACCCAGCTTGAAAGGTAAAGAAAAGGTTGAAGAGATAACACAAAAATTTTCAAAACAATGGATTAGGAAGTCTGACATGAATGTTAGTGAAGCTATTCATTCACTAATAGAATAGAGTATCACTCCACCGACAGGAGATTCTTCATCTAAATAAGAAATAATCCTTTGGGGGTATGGCAACAAATTGAAAAACATGGTAGTTTACCCTCAGTTGATGGTGAGAAGTTGAATCACTTCTTTACCGGCAGATGAGTTAATTTTTTACTTAACCGATAAACATTAAATGTGGAAGTTGAAAGAAATAACATTATAAAGCAAGTGTTTTGGTTATTTTTCATTCATCGAGCATTCAAATCTCCAGAGAGTGTGAAAATCCTGAGTGAAGGCATCCTTAGTGAAAAGTGACGCAATTCATCCAAGCAATCATCCTAAAGGTAGTTTAAGGTATTTATAACTATGGCTTCTTCATCTGCACCTGAATTCATTGCAAACCCTACAGTGATTGAAGTTATTAAGCACCCTAGGCCCATGTTCAAACTTATTCCCAAAATTGTGAAGAAAGATGATACCCTAGGAGCATTTTCAAAAATACCTAAGGGAGTAGTTTATGCAGAGGATCCTAGAATATATATACATTTTCATATTGAAGAACTAGGAGCTGAATAAATAATGAACATGTATAGGACTGTAACTTGTGATGAACATGGTAATGTTAAACCGGAACATAAGATAGTGGAAACCCTAGGCTTTGTGGACATTCTTAGTATCCCTGATTGTCCTAAAGATGTGATAAGGATAGTCTTGAGTAGAGTTCATGGAGAGTTCTTTTGGTTGGATTCCATCCATAAGATTACCAAAGAGGCAGTTAGGGAAGTGACATGCTTACCTTCCACAAGTAGCAGGCTTGACAAAACTAAAAAGGTTCCAAATGACACTTTGATGACCCTAACCGGCACAACATTTGATAAAAGATCCCTAAGAGTCAATGATGTGAAGGAAATCAATGTTAGATTTGCTAGTATGATTCCTAGTTATAAGGCTACACATGCAAACAGACTAAACTCTATCTCTAGCTTATGTATTAAAAGTGCATATGACATGGTGAATAACAATGCTTTGATTGATGTATGTGAGTGGCTAAAAGATGAACTGATATACAATTTAAAGAAAATCAAAGGTGATAAGAAAGGAACTTTTATATTTGGCAACCTTCTTGTGTGCTTAATGTTATACATTACTAAGCAAGTTCCCAATATTGGTAGGAAAGACTTTGGTTTTGATATCCTGGTAGGAAAACAACTTCTTGATATACTGAAAAACATGGGAGATGATAGAGAGAAAAATATAAATGAACATTTTCAAATCTTGAAAGAAAAGATGAAGACAAGAATAAGGCTATCTCAAGCAATTGCTGATAAGTATCAAAAGGAGATATGCTTTGTGATCAAGAAAGATGAAATCTGGATGGAGGCAGTAATCCCTAGTATTGTTTGGGTTACAGAGATGGGATATGAGGCTGATGACAACATAGTTGAAACTTATGAAAAAGCCCTCTTAGAAGCCCCTAAGGAACTGACGGAAAAAGTATTTGGCAATGCTGAAACAATTGAAAGTGGCATTCAATCCTAGAAAAGAGTTAAGAAAACTGAAGAGATAGTGAGGAAGGGAACAAGACAGGCAAAAGCAATAAAAGAAGATGTTTTGAACAAAACTGTTATTAAGGAGAGTGAATTGGAAGGACTACAACTAGAGACACATATCTCACTGGTTGGTGCTTATTCTGACAGTGAGATACCAGCTGAGTTCAAAAGGGTAGAAAGAAAAAGAAAACCCTCACCGGTACCCTCACCTACACCTAAAAAGACAAGACAAAAGAAACAGGCAGTTAGGCCTCTGGATAAGAAATTGACACCAAAGAAAAGAAAAGAAAGACAGGTTATTCCACCTTTTGACAAACTTTTGGATGAGATCACTGAAGATAGAAAATTAAAAAACAACAGCAAGTTATATAACACCCTATCAAATGATGAAAAGGGGAGCATAGAAATTAGTGTAATCTTACACTTAGACATCTATAAGAAATTTCTGACGGAAATTATGGATGACATACCAAATGATTTGTACAGAAGATTAGAAGCTACAAGGGTAGCTATTGTTGAATTAGATAAGAAAATCAGAATAGAAAAACTACTTGCAGTTCACCCCGTGAACTCCACACAAGAAATTGATGAGCTAATCAGTGAAGCTAACCGCACAGTATTCTAAATTGGACACTGACATGTAGCATTAATGGTTGTAAGAGTAAATGAAATATTGGAAGAGACTATAGATAAGTGGGACATATTTTTTGTTGAGAAGGAAAAATAAGAAGAACTTAAGAGACCAAAGACTATCAAAGTCTACCAAAAGGATAAGGGGAAAGGTAAGGTAGGTGGACCTCCAAGCCTAAAGATAACAGATAATTTACCCCTACCAACCTCTGATACTCCACCGGCACAAACTGTTGACACACAACCAGCAACAGAGAGTATGGATACACCACATGAGGATACAAATCCTGACTCTGAGGTGTTATACATAATGAACATTGACACACATGAAGTCAATATTGTGGTAGATAAAGAAACAACTAACAAGAGGGATGTGGCAACAAAGCCACCGGTAGAAACTATTACAGTTGAAAACATTGGAATTGAGGTAGAACAACAAACTAAATGATCAAATGAACCCTTGGACATTGGAAAGGAAGAGACCATAGATGTGCATACTGATGCATCTACTGAGCCACCAGTAAGTACTGAAACTGAAAAACCTACTGAGTCACCAATAGTAGATAGCAAAGAGGTAAACAAAGAAAAAATGGCAGTGGACACTACAATGAAATCTTCAGAGGCACAAATAGAGACACCATCAAGAGATAACATTGAGAAATAGGTAGAGCAATAGACAATACCACCGGCCTCATGTGACAAGCCCAAGCCTTTGGTAGTGGAAATGCAAACACAAACAGATCCTCCAGAGAAAGAGGAAAGCAAAGCTATCACTATTGGCATTTTTTATGATGTTGTTGTGATTTTCATTGATGGACACACACTTGCTTTGAGATCAATTTTTGTATGTATGAGTCATGCTCAACCAGTATTTGTTCCAATCGATATTATGTATTATAGTCTTTAGACTATCAGTGTTTTGCAGAAAGTGTTTATCGAT